>NC_133231.1:28578941-28882691 GCF_040436345.1 Pagrus major | reverse complement strand
GTGAACTGGGGTCTGGCTCTGATAGCTGGCTTCATTTTGGATCAGATTCCAAGTCTGCAGAATCCTCAGGATTCACGGAGCTCAGAGGAGAACAAATCTCCCCTCAAATCTTGTATCTCTCTTTGCCCTTTTTGTACGAAGCATTCAGGCAGCAGGCTGCTTCATCTTTAGCCAGCGATCACAGCCGCAGATTATATCAGAAGTAGCCGATTACCATGAATTTAAAAATAAGCTATTTCAGTAATCAATTAATCGGATTGAGTAATTTGTTTACGGGGAAAAACATCAACATTTTCTGGTTTCAGCTTGTTAAATGTGAATACTGTCTGGTTCCTTTTCTCCTTCATGACAGTAAACTGAATATCTCTGGGTTGTGGACAAAACAAGACATCTGAAGGCGTCATCTTGATGGACATTTTTTCCCATTTTCTGACATTTTATAGACTAAATGACTAAAAGATTGATTGAGACAATAATTGACGGATGATTGAAAATGAAAATCACTGTTGGTTGGAGCCCGACTCCAGACTTAACTCGGTTCATGTCGAGTTTCTGTGTGTTTTTCTGCAAGCTGCTGTCTTTACTCAGCCAATAATAATTTGTTAGAGAAACAAACATCTCGCTCTCCAAGTGAAACAGTCTCGATTGTCTCACGTCACTTTCAGCTGTCCAAATCTCATAATTAAAGTCTTATGAAGGGTTGAAACTACAGACGACTTTGTTATCTATCAATTACCAATTATTTTCTCGATTAATTGATCATCACCATACAACAGTTATCTTCCTGCTCGTGGTGCGTACCATCAGGGATTGTTGTGTCGACCCTTTCAGTCCTTTTCAGTATTTATTCCCTTAATTTATCCCACATGTGAAACTCAGAGAAGCCTTCAAATGTTTGACTTTACTAATAATTGACTAATCGTTCCAGATATAGATTTATATTATATTCAATTATTAAAGCTCACGGACTCAAAGAGATACTCAGAGTATCTTGTGTAACGGCAAGAATGCAGAAGTACACCTGTTATTCTACTGTGATATATACAGTATACTGTATATAACATACTGTATATCAAATAATACAATATATATACAGTATGTTTATGTTTTATATGATATTTTCACACACAGTACAGAAAAGATTAGTTTGAACCTCGGTCAGAAAGGAGCACATATTGTTGAACTGATGATGGATGACAGCTGCTAGACTTGAGATCAGAGTTGGCATCAACCCCTTAAAATCCCATGTGATAAGTGGAAACATCAAAACAACACAAAACATGCTAATTAATGCGAGTTTTATGTTGTAATGTTGGATGGAAAGACGAGAACAGCATCGAGCCGTGAACTCTGCAGAGACATCGGAGTCGGAGAGAGGTGAACTTCAGCTGACTCGTGGATCTGAACTGACACCTTTGCTGTTTTTTAAGTAGTTTTTATAAGTTTCTAAAAGAAAGTAAAAAGTTATGCCAACAGCCTGGATTCCAGCTGCAAATATCAGAAATGATTTGAAGTGATAAAACCCTGAGTCTGAAGAAGTTGAGATGCTGTGTGAAGATAATTCAGGACAGAATGTGATGATTGGCTAATCCTTTCTGACATATACTCAAACCAAAACAGTTAAACTGTAAAAAGCTGTGGGATGCTTCAAAAACACCTGTTTGGATCATTCCACAGGTAAACAGGTGATTGTATCAGAAACAGGGAGCTTGACATTCAGTGACTGTTTCCTGCATTCAAATAACAAAATAATAACTAATATTACTTTTAATTCTCAGAAAACAACACAGAATGATTCGCCCTCTAGTGTAAACTTGCAGAAATCTGTGGCATAAAGTAATATTTATTAGTTTTTATTCATTTATTCATTTGTTTGGCTCCTGCCCTTTTGAATCTTTGTACACCACTTCCCTGCGTTTATCAGCCTCTCAGCTGGGATTGAGAGAAAAATCTACATGGCAGATTTTTCTGCTTAAACTTTACGGAAAAATAAAAAGTGAATTCTTCTCTCTGGGGCGTCTAAACTGTGCTTAAACATTTCTTTTTCCTCTTCCTTTCTCCGTCTGTCTCTCACTCACTGAGGAGGGAGAAGTGCTGCAGCACAGCAGACTGCACACAGAAACAGGTTACGATAGATTAAAGGGGAAAAAGTTTGAAAATCTGTCATAAATCGGGAGAAATATGGGAGAATTGTGACACCGGGAGGAAACCAGGAGAGGGCAATGAAAAGCAGGAGTCTCCCGGGAAAATAGGGAGGAAAACACTTGGTAAAAACTGTTGTTAGCAAACTCAGTTCGTGTGTCTTTCTGATTCATTTACATTTTACAGCATCTTACTCTTCTTGAATCGGGGTTGAACATCTTTAGTTGACTTTAGTTGGATTCAATTATGTATTCAGGCTCCATACAATGCTATAGAAGTGAAACCCTAAAAATAACTGCATTTCTGACGTGAGCTTAGTTATGGAGGTGTTTTTATCAGCACTGATGCAGCACCAGCTCTGCTGTTTCATGTTATCTCTCTATTGTAAAGTTTGTACCTGCTTATCTTTCTGTCCTCCATTTTAAATCACACCGTCCTGCAATTCTCTTGGAGCCATTTTCCAAAATCGAAGCATCGAGTCTTCCTCCAGCTCCCTCTCCCGACCTGCTCACAATGCTCTGTCATGTTGGAAATAAGGCATCACTGCCAGTCACAAATGTTTTTCTTCACGTCGCCCCACAGAGCCCCATTTCCTCCATGCCATTGAGTACGGGAACTATGTGTACTTCTTCTTCAGCGAGATCGCAGTGGAGTACACCACCCTTGGCAAGGTGAGCGACTCGTATGAGACCAGACACTCACGCGTTGTGATGTTTGTTGATGTCTGACTGTGTGACAGGTGGAATGAAGTCGACTAACATCGCTTCACATGCAAACTACATTCCTACACGTTCTCCTCCCCCGTGTTGGCTCTGCTCTGGGATCGTTTTTCATAAACAGTGTGATGTATTAATTAGAGCTGTCACCTGTAAGGAAGTTTTCTCGTCCCGTCCTCTCAGGTGGTTTTCTCCAGAGTGGCGCGTGTTTGTAAGAACGACAACGGCGGTTCACCGAGAGTGCTGGAGCGTTACTGGACGTCGTTCCTCAAAGCCCGGCTGAACTGCTCCGTCCCCGGCGACTCCTTCTTCTACTTTGATGTTCTGCAGTCGCTGACGAACGTGCTGCAGATCAACCACCGGCCGGCCGTGCTCGGCGTCTTCACCACGCAGGCCAACAGGTCGGGACCAACGTCGTTGACGTTATTAGTGCCAGTACTGTAGTTTTGTCTGTTTTTTGTTTTCTTTGATCCGAAACAGTCCTGCCTCCAAAATTAGCTCATCACTTAACATTAACGTATCAAACCATGTGATATACGTACATTTATATATATGAGGTGGTATTTTCTGATTTGTATTTGTAATTTACTTACTTACTTACTTTTTTCAAAATAACATTATGTAAAAACACTTAAATTGATGTAAACTAGTGCATCATGTTGCGTGGTTCTTTATACATAATTAATACATTTGCAAATTGTTTTACAAAGAATAAAAACATTTAAAGCAAACAGAAATAAAAAGGCAGGCCAACACTCACAGGATCAGTCATGTTTTCATGTGACAGCCCGTCATGTGCTGTATTCTCCTCATTAAAAACACAGAGGCTGTGTCAGAGCGGCTCACGGGGCTGATTCCCTGACCTTTGTCTCGCTCTTTGTAACGTCGTCTTTTCTTTGTGGCCCCTTCAACAGCATCACCGGCTCAGCCGTCTGTGCTTTCTACATGGACGACATAGAGAAGGCCTTCAGTGGCAAATTCAAAGAGCAGAGGAACAGTGAGTCAGCCTGGACACCTGTTCCAGAGGAGCAGGTCCCAAATCCAAGGTAAGAGAGCCATCTTTAAATAGCAAACTGTCACTTTCCAACAACATTTTTTTCTCTGCCTCTGACAGCGGAGCTTTGCAGCTGCTGCTGTTATTGTTCTGCACAGACATCTCTGAACAAAAAACAAGCAGTCACACAAGACACCTGTTTTCCCCTCCTGCTTGTCCCCAACAACAAACAGCTGCCAGTGTTTTTACATCTGTGCCCGCAGAACTGAATTCACTCCTCATATTTATTTTCTGTGCTGCTGCTGCTGTACAGACCGGGATGCTGCGCCGGTGAGGGCTCAGCCGCTTCCTTCAAGTCATCCACCACCTTTCCTGACGAAACCTTGACTTTCATCAAGTCGTACCCGCTCATGGACGAGTCGGTTCCCTCAGTCAACGACAGACCCTACTTCACCCGCACCACCAGCAGGTATGACATTTGTTTAACGGATTTTGTTAACAGTGCTGCCAAAAAAGTCATAAAGTCTGCGTGAAAAAGCTTGTGACTTAGAGGGAAACCAGAGAGATCCAGCACATTCAAGGTCACCTGTACTCATTATATTACCAGCTAGTGTTTCGGTACTTAGAGCTTCAATGGGGAACATTTTAATAGTCAAACACTGAGGGAAGAGTCCATCAAGAGGACGCCAGCACCTCCCAGCATCCTCAAAATCAAGGTCAATGAGGAAAGAGTTTATACTGTTTCTGTTGAATGTTTCAGCTCCGTACTGTATGTGGGTCACTTTTAACAAGCACATTTACCAAACAAACACTCAGAGTCCAGCTTCCAGATTTTCTGTGTTTGATAAACAAGCAGAATGAAGCCGTCATCTTGAAATCTGGGACTATGTGATGATGATGATGATGATGATGTAAACAGAGAAAGGCTGTGAATTCTCACTTTGGAGAAGCTTAATCACTTCATTCATCCAGCTCCTAAAGTATTTTCACATCCACTTCTGAGTTAGAAAAGATCAACATTTGTTCGTTCATTATCAGGAATCTGTTCGGCTTCAGTTTTCCACGTTACTGATGTAAACTAGTAAACATGTCACGTTACACAACGTAAATCAATGAAATATTAGCAGAGATCTTGTTCGAATGCTCAGTCGACTCCACTGAGGACGTTCTGGTTAAATGAAATAGAAAATATAATCATTAGTTGGATGTCACAGTTGCTGTTCAGACTGCAGTTATGAAACAGGCCAGGGTCTTTTCTTTAGTGGTTACTATGCAGGTTTTATTTTCTATTTTCAATACCAACATTATGTACCGGCTGTGTTTCCACTCCTGCGGCTGTGATTGGTATCGATGAGTGAGCTCAGGTGGAACACACAACCTTGTCCCTCATTAAAAACCCATCGGATTTGTTCTGCGGCCGCTCTCAGCCCACACCAATGACGAGCCGTGTGAAACGGGGGGTCTTCCTCGAGTGCTGACCTGTGTGTGTGTGTGTGTGTGTGTGTGTGTGTGTGTGTGTGTGTGTGTGTGTGTGTGTGTGTGTGTGTGTGTGTGTGTGTGTGACATTTGAGCATCCACTGGTATCTGATGACGATGGGGCGGATGTTGAATTGTTGATAAGTGTCACAAGTGTTTCGGTCAGCACTGCTTAAACCTCAGACACGGAAATACACACTGCAGATACACACATCACAGATTCAGCCTTAGACACACACACACACACACACACACACACACACACCGACAGTATACAGGAGCCTCCTCCATGCCTCCTGAAGCAGAGCCAGGCTGACAGCCAGCCAGACACTGCAGCGGCTCCACACTGGGGAAACATGTGCCGCTTCGCATCTGGCCCCAAAAACATCACATCTGCCTCGTCTCTCCCTGGAGAGCAGCTAGATAAATGAAATCTAACCAGAAGCGCATCACGCAATACTACCGAGTCATTGCGGGGACGTGCCAGTCAAGCCGATGCGGGTAAACACACCAGCCCTCCTTTGGACCATCTGGGAGGGACTGAGGGAAAAGTGAGGACGGAGGAGCAGCCGCTGGTGTCCTTTACAGAAGAATAAAGAACGGATGTGATGCCAACAAAAATTACTGCGTTTATTAGTGGAAGATTGTTTGCTTAAATCCCAGGGCCGGAGAGGGAAAAAAGCAGGCAGATAAATGAATGAGCAAAGCTTATCCCTCTGACAACAAGCAACTGGACTCAAGGTGCCCTTCAGCACGGCTCTTAATCCTCAACTGCTCCAGTGGAGACAGCGGTGGTGATACTGGGCAGCTCCCAGGTGTGACTGTGGAGCTGGATGAATATGAAGCAGGGTGGTGCTCCAAATAAAGCAGCAGTTCACTGAATTTCCTCAGAAATACAAACGAAAAATGGGAAAACCAGGGCTGGGAAAGAGGACTGCAGTGTGTGTTGAAGAAAGTTGCTAACCAACAGGAAGGATGGATCGATCGGATCGGTGTGGGTGGACTGATAGATGGGTAGATAAATTAATAGGATGAAGGGATTAAAGGATGTAGGCGATAGAGGAAGGGAACGGTGGGCTGGTAGATGAAGTGATTGATTGCACGCTGATGCTTTATACAATGAGCTCAGTGTTCGCCCACTGTTTGTTTTGTTTACCATGGGAAATCGACTTTGACAAAACAACAATGTTGAGATGCTAACCAGCACATTTGGCTTTGTTAGCTGCTGCTAATTTACGTCAGTGTGAAGTGACAGCTTTGGTTTAGAAGATCTTGGGTTACTTTGAGTCAGCGTGTGTGGTGATAGTGCATCTTTTCCCACGGATATTTGAATACGTTGCATTAATAATAGTGTTTTTCCTTGTTTTCATGCAGATTCAAGTTGACCCAGATAGCGGTGGACACGTCTGCGGGGCCGTATAAGAACTACACAGTGGTTTTTCTGGGCTCAGACAACGGCCACGTGCTGAAAATCCTGGCCAGCACCGAGGGAGCGAACGCATCCTTCAACACTCAACTCCTGGAGGACATCGACGTCTACAACCCCAACAAGTCAGACCATCTGTCTTTTTTTATCCACACATTGTTTTATACGTGTTGTGTTCATGTTTTTCCTTAATTGTATTCTGTTTCTTACTGTCTTTGTCCTTTACTTGGTATCTTTCTTTCTCTCCTGCTCCCTGTGTTGTGCCTTGATCTATTGTAACACTTTGCATCATTCTGCTAGAGGGGATGCATTTTTTTCCATGTCTTCTTTTGTTTTCTGACTGCACGCCTTGTGAAGCCTATCTGCACGGAGTTCGATTCACAGCCGGCTTTCTGTATAATTTTCATACTGTGCCAGTCGTCTGCGGCGCTGATTTAAAAATGAAATGAAATCGAAAACGTCTGATCTTGACAGTTGGGGTTTTTATCTGTGCTCCTAGATGCAACGTGCAGGGGGAGGACAGGCGGGTGCTGGGACTCGAGTTGGATCGGGATCACCACGCGTTGTTTGTGGCATTCTCCAGCTGTGTGATCCGAGTGCCGCTGAGCCGCTGCTCCGACTACAGCACCTGCAAGAAGTGAGTCACCTGTAGAGCCAAGCTTTTTTTTTGTCTGCCACAGTGAGGGGTTCACAATTAACAATTAGTTGATTGACCAATTACTTGATTAGCAACTGAACACCTCTAAGTCTGCCAGAAAACAGTGGATTGCTCCTCCCAGGTTGAGAGTGAGTCACTGCCTTAAAGTGGCAGCGTTCAGGTAGGAGGTCATGAGTGCTCATGAGCCGTGTTAAGGGAGTTGGGGAGGATGACCAAGTAGAAACACGTCTAATTCCTGTAGAAAGGAGTCTGTGTCGATGGTTTAGACTTCCTCCTGGATGCTGGAGACCCCAGGGCAGACCAAAACACATTGGCGGTGTTTCACCCACCATATGGCCTGGGAACATCTCAGGATTTGTCAGGAGGAGCTGGAGGACGTCTCAGTTACCTCACATAGGCTGAATCCAAATATTCAGTGTCAGGACTGCAGCAGAATAAGCTGTTGCAGACTTCAGTCTTACATACTGTGACTGTGACACGTCTACGAGGGTGTGAGGCAGCTATGTGAGCAGTTTTAGATGGGCTTAAACACTACAATGTTAAAATGAATTCTGAGTGCAACGTGATTCAAGTGACATTTTAAAGAAATATTTTTTTAGTTGACAATTGGAGAGAAAAACTACCACGTCATGTCCATATTGCAATTAAATCAGTAAAGTCCACACCCCATGAGGACTCTCTGAAAGTCTGCTTGAGGCTACTTGTGGACTGGATGAATAGCGGGGTTTTGGACAGCACTCAGAACTCAGAAATTCTGGGAACGCGCCCGTAAAGTCTGCAAGAGCAGTGACGTCCGGACATTTGGATTCAGCCCTAACTCGCTGCCGCTGCAACCTGGACCCAGATAAGCGTCAGCTCCAAAGCTCTGGGTGCTTGAGATGGAAGATTTTTCTTCATTTACTGACAATTTATAGATTAAAATGACAATATTAATAAAACTTCTCATAAGATTTATCAAGAATTAACATAATCATAAGTTACCATCCAGGGAAATGTCTCTCTTCTATTTCATGAAGATATTAGATTTGATCAAATATCGCAATATTTGCCATCATAAGAGATACTTGCAGTAATGAACAGCTGTGTGATTCTTCACCTGCTCCGACTGCATTTTAATGTATTGCAGTTTTATTTCTCAGTTTAGAGGGAAGGGAAGTGGTGACAGACCAGCTGCATTTAATATTTCATTGTATTGCATTTACTGAAAGTCTAATTTAAAAGTTCCTGTTTAACATTATTTTGTTATTAAAAGTTTTGGATGTGTTGCTGCAAAGAGAGCAGTCAGTCCCTTATCTATTCATACTACTAATTAACATAAAATTCACATAAAATCAAATAATATAATTATATATTGTAGGAAAAGCCCAAAGCAACGCTTACAAAACGGAGACAAAACTCCTGAAAATGGATCAGATGGAGTTTTAAGACTAGAGTTGGCTCAAAAAGTGCATTTATTTTATCAAGTTTAAAAAGTGTCCTGTTCATATGGATTTACCTGCAGGATACTGGAGAACAAAATAATGGACAAATGGAAAAGGCAGAAAAATGAGTCGGAGGTCACAGAAACAAAACAAGTCAAAAAATCTTGGAACTCACATTCAGCCAGAAGCCCGAGTGAGACCACACTCAGTGCTGCAGCCTCCCATTAATGTAGATTTCCCTCCTGTGTACCGGGAAGAAATGGCACTATAACACTGCCAGGTAACTCAAGTACAGCAGGATCAATTTCCTCTACACCTACCAATTGAAGAAATGTGGCCACTCATGATGCTGTCAGAGGCTTTTGGACAAAAGCCTGTACCAAATAGCAGATTTTATGCTATTATCTGCGTGGTTCATGGAGTTGGTTGGGGCTCCACTTTTCCCCAAAAAGCACTCTGAGGTTATTTGTGGTGTTGGCAGGTAAGTGAGAGTAAGATTAAACTGAGCAGCAGGGGGAAGTCTGCTGTGGCTGTCATGTGAGAGACGCTGCGGTTGGAGGCGAGGTTGTACATTTCTATAAGCTGATTCTGATCTGATTCCTGCCTCAGCTTAGCGTTTGAGCGTATGTGATGATCCCATGCTCTCATACAGCTGCAACAGGTAGAGGCCATTTCAGTGTGTGTTTTGAGAATAGAATAAATGTCCTTGGGGTTTTTTTTTTACAGTTGGTATCTTTACTGGTGAGCTCTGGATTCAACAGAGTTGGTAATATTTGAAATAGCAAGTATATTTGCCCCAAACTTGCTGCTCGCTTGTTCTCAAACATGAGAATTTAAGCATAAACATGCACCATAACCTGGTTACTGTACATTTGTGTCAGTAATCCCCTCCGTCGGCCTTATTTTGAAACTATTGTCGACTTTTCTCCTTTTCAATACAGTAAAAATGTGCCTGAATTTCACAAATAGTGTTGAATAATGGAAAGCAAGGTATTATTTATTATAATGATTATTATATTATTATGATTATTCAGTTTAGTCTGCCTTTAGACGGAGACAACTCTGCTCTAATAGTGATATAGTATAGTAATAGTGTATATCATTTAAATTGAATTTAAAGGGAAAATAACACGAGTTTCCATCAAAGTCGATGGGAGCTGGAGCTGAATAAACCACCGAGACTACAGAGTCAATTAACCTGGGAATGAATGCAGATTGTACCTTTTCCCACTGAAGCCAGATGTTAGAGGGTGTTACTGGGCTTTTTGTCCAGTGTGAAGATACATTTATGTAAACATAATGCTTGTAAAGTTAAATATGTTTGGCTTCGAGACTGTTGATTAGACAAAACAAACATATAAAGATGTCACTTTGGTCATTTTTTCGCTATTTTCTGACATTTTTCACACCAAATAGATAATAAATTACCTCAAACTGAAAGAGATAGAGAGATAGATGGTAAAACAATTATTTTCAGTATAATCAACAACTTATCACCTATAAACACGGTTGCCATCGATCACTGTCTGGAGTAAATTCTGTAAATGGTACCTTGAAAGTGCTGCTGTCAAGACGCTGACATTGCTTTTAGAACGAGTTTATGAGCTGAGCGCAGCAGAGCCTTCAAGCGTCTCTCGCTGTCTGCAGCCTTTTGTTTTGTCAGGCGATGTTTTAGCCCCAGTAAATGTTCTCGCTCCCCAGCTTCAGAATCTATTTTTGGGGCTTTGAGGAATGTTGGCCCCCATGCATCTCCCCCCTTCTTTTTCCTCAACCCCCTTTCGAACCAGAGGAAGGATTTCTCTCCTCAGCTCCGCCAAGGGAATACATGTGCCCCCATAGCATGCTAACCCCTCATTGCAAAGGCCTGGAGAAGCTCTCAACAATCGTTTACTCATAAATTGGATCCAGCTGATTGGCTGGGAGCCAGCGATGGTGGCCGCCATGTTTTTTTTTCCCTGAAGCTGGAGGAAAGAGGAGGGGGAAAAGCTTATGTGCCGGCTTCATCCCTGGATCCTTTTTAGAGACTAGAGCTACAGCACACCTCATCCTGGGATTAGGGGCCCCGTAAGCCTCATCAGCACTGGCCAGGAGGTCAGGTTTCAGCTGCCATATCCTCCTTTACCACACCAATGAATCTGTCTCCCTCCAGAAGAGATTTAGCCCATCTCTCTGTTTTCTCTCAGCCTCTGCATTTCTCTCACTCATGGCTTCTCTCTCTCTCTGTCCTTCATCCTCCCTCTCTGCATCGTCAGGTTTCTTTTTTCACTCGAGGCCCTGCTGCCAATATTAGGTTTCAAAAAACGCTCTGTTTTGAACAGCGGGCAGGAACTGTATGAAATGGGAGTTTTAATAAAAAATACAATAAAAGGGCAGAAGGGGCCCGAAACCCTTAAAATCAGTAGATCCAGGGATTTTCAACTCCACTGGATATTTCCTTTTTTATATTAACTAAGTGACTCTGAAGAGGGAAAAAAAGTATATTATTTTTACTGTCAACCATAAAGTACTGTTGAGACTGAAGATTTAAGGAATCTATGCAACATTCTGGTCTATTACAGCTTTTCTCTTTGGCAGTTGTGGCCATCATTTCTTACAGTTGTGATAAAGTTGTGCAAAATGTCCACTTACTCAAGGTTAGGCAAAGATCTTGTAGTTGTTAATAGAGACCGATGTTGACTGTCGGTAGGAAAACGGGAAGTGAACATCGATCTCCCACGTCACGTTTTGTTGACCCGTCCATCCACCCTGAGCTCCTGCAGACTTCTACAACAGTGTCACATTATTTTCTACTTTTGCTTCTGACAGACAAGAGTCATAATTCCTACGGCCACTAGAGGGCTTTGGCATTCGAATGTAAACCAATGTTGTATTGGATATTTGCTGAAATGACTGATATAGTTTTTTTCTTGGGAGGACGGTCCCAGACAACTTTGTTCTGAGGTAAAACCCAACCCAGGCTCACATCAAAATCTGTAATAGCTACATTGGTCCGCAAAAAGTAGTAGATTCACAAAATGGCTCTAACCCTTTATTCTGACAATTATCAGTGGAAAATGCAAAATTGTAAGATAGTTTCTGCATTTAAAGCACAGTTTGATGATATTTTGTTCAGTGGATGTGTTTGATCTGAAGTTTGTTTGTTATTATGAAGATTCATTCAGGTTTTGCCAGAGAAATTGTTAAAATGCAACATTTTCTGTTGTTGCTATGGTGGTTGCTATGGACATAAGAAAAGAATAATGGCAGAATAAAAAATAACTCTTACAATTGTAGAGCCATTATTGTGAGAATGTGGACCAGCGTAGCTTTTAAACATTTTGATGTGATTGATTTTGAATATTCTGTTTACCTTTTTTAATCTTTGCCCATTTTATAAATTTGACTGACAAAAGATGCATTCTTTACATTTTCTGGAAAATGAATGATGATGATGATCCACTGACATTAAAGTGAAGCAGTTTATTTCATATTTTCTTGGGGTAGCTTGTAGTTCAGCAGCAGCGTCACATTAGCTGAAACCCTCTCCAATAAGTCAGGACTGTTACTCCCAGGATATTGGCTAAATGACAGCTGGAAGTTATGAGCCGCAGCCTCAGAAGCTGGATAAATCCCTTCTCCTCTCGGCGGCTAATGGATGTTCCTTACGCACTGTGGCTGCAGGCAAACGTACACACCTATCAGTTCATCATAGCATGACAGAATACGAGCACAAAGGCGGAAGACAAGTCTAAAGTTTTTAAAGAGAGATGAGGGACGCACACGAAAGCATGTTGTATATAAACTGCAAATCTGAGAACAACGGCAGACGAAGAGCACTTCACTTCTGACCGAAACCACAGCTGGACACGACTGGCCTGTTTTCCCACAGTGATTCAGTGCTGAGGTCCATTCTTGTCATGTAACTGTAGAGGAATGCTGTGATGGAGAGGAAAAGAGAGGCAGAATAGGGCGCGTATATACCTTATGGCAAGTGCATGAATAATTCATTAAAGCTGCACTCTGCAGAGTCACATATTGGCAGCCACACGCGGGTCGAGACTCATTTGAGGACCTCGGTGCCCAGAGCTCATCTGTCAGTCTTTGGTGAAGAGAGAGAAGTATAGTTTTGAAGTGTAATGGTTTTTTATTTTTGGGACCAAAAGTCGTTCTTACTGACGAAAAGAAAGTTTGTATTTGACTCTGATGTTTATATGTTCCACTCAGCGCTACAACAGAAATTTAAGCTTGAGAACAAAAAAACAACCAGAGCTCACAATGTTTAGTTTTTAATAGACTCTTGGCAGCATCGATTCAACTCGGTGGTCAGTTTAAAACGCTTTGTTGTTATTGTTGTGGAGTAAATATCCATTAAGTATCTTTTTACGTGAACTTGCGGTTTGTGCTGTGTGACAGAATTCTGCAGGATTAAACAGTCGAGGCACAAATCAGGAAACTGAAACCAGCCAGATGGTTTGTTGCACATTATATTCTGAGACTGTTTCAAAAACTACTTGGCAGGTGATTGGTCGAAACCCTCTGTCTATGACGGGCTAACTTCAACCAATCGGATCAACAGTACGAGAGCGCTGCCACGCTGCCACTTATTGTTGTCTTCGTTTTTCTTGCTGGTCAAAATTACTTATTTTTCTGGGTTTGTTGGAAACTTTTGGGTTACTGTAAGTACCCAACGCACCAAAGTATAACAAAAGTCGAGTTTGTTTTTTATGACACTTATAATTATAAAGCCGATTCACTTATTCTAGTGACAATTATGGAGTTTGTCATAAATACATTCCTCATCAACACAGCCCTAAAGACGCCTCTCTTCATTATGAAGCACAAAGCCACTGTTGAGCTGAATAAACACCTCTCGACAGTCTCGACAAAAAAAAACAACTTTCTGAGCTTCGCTAAGTCTGTATAAACTGCAGGGCATTTGCATTATTATAGAGACGGTCCTCTTAAAAAAAACAGCAGCATCAATTGTTTGTGAAAAAGCCTACAGCGGCCTCTGTATGTTTTATGTCTATTTGACAATGCAAATGATTCATAGCTGTTGTCTGAGGAGAAGCCGAAGGACTGTGATGTTGTTGTAGAGCCTCAAAGTCCACATTAGGAAGGAGGACAGCGATACACCCCTTCACCTCCGTTTTGGACGCTCACATCTAGGGTGTCCTGTTCTTGTTGGCATAGAGCGGTTGGGCGAGGTGTTCGGGCTCCATGGCCCCTATTTGATTACATGATTGATAGCTTAAAGTTGTGAAAGAGCTACAAGCGTCCATGCTTTTCTATCTCCAGTGGATAAATGGCAAATGGCATTGTGATAATATCAGGATTGCCACAGTAAGGCAAGAGAAATCACTACCAGGCTGACGACCCCGTAATGGAAATGTCGGTCCACATCTGTTTGCGTAAATGCAGCCGACATCAACAACTAATGACGAATGAGGGTCATGATTTGAACCTTGACAATGAGGATGGGAGTAGAATTGGAAATATGATTTTTACACAAAAATCACATTTTTTGGAAGCAATAACAAATGTTGTCCTGCTGAAGGGCGTCAGAACAGAAAACACTGTTCTGGGTTGATTTGACTGACAGCGACAAACATGTATTTTTTTCCCATTTTGCAGGATGTGCTTCTTTTTATTCTGTGCACTCTTTGTTAATTCATCTGAACTGGTTATAGGCCTCTGTGGCATCCCCTGATCGGGTGTCAGCGGGAGGTATTATTGTTTATCTTGTCAAAAAAAACAACAACATATGTATGCAAGTATTCTCCTCCAGCGTGTGCGTAATACTTTGCATGCATTTATATTCCCAGCTGCAGGCGTGGTATCAGGAATAGCTTCTATGTTGATGCCTCTCTGTTCTGCTGGAGTGACACACTGATGTGCTCTCAGTGGGAATTCTCCACAGTGTTTACAGACTGAGGGTGAAGGTGGTGAAACACTTGCAAGCTCATTTTTAGATAGTTACAATAATTTTAGATATTTAAAAAGGGAGGGTCACAGGAGTCCTCATTAAAACTCATTAAAACTCGTTCCTTGACTGCCGTAAAAGGTTTTCGGCGTGACACGACGCTGCGCCCGGCAGCGGCCTGCAGACGTTTTTATTGTTTGCTTACTTTTTTTTTACCTCTGATGACGTTATTCAGCCTAACAGGATAAATACATCTCTAAAGCGACTGTAGATTGGCAGCAGGTAAACATTGTTGTTTGTTGGTTAGTCTTTTGTTCAATGTGTGCTTTATGCTCATTATGTTGGTGCTGCTGGGTGAACGCCACAGACCTGAGGAGAGTAATGTTTAATCTCTGACTGACACCCGCCGTTGTTTTTGCAATTATGCAGCAGCAGGATAGAGACTAAAACACGATGACATAACTCGTTCCAGAGTTCAGGATTAAAAAAACTACAAATTTAAAGTCAAACAAGAGGCAGAGTGACTGACAGCAGAGGTTAGAAACGAGCCATTGTTTCTACAAAAGAGCAGAATTTGTTGACATTGTGTTTTATAAAGTGATTTGACATTTAATTTACTCACAAAAAACAAAGGATTTAGTTCTAAATTATTCTTAAATTTATCTGACGCCGTTGAGGGTTTGTTTTAAATCAATTTTCGGAAAACACGAGAAAATCGGCCCTTTTTTCTTCACAATTACGATCAGTTGAGAAACACAAAGTGCAGAATTTACTTAAACTCTTCCAATTATGTGGGAGTAGATACCAATTTACACGGTCAAAACAATTATGGATCGGTACTTTAAAGCGTGTAAGAGATGCAGAAGAGAACAAAAACCATCTCCCTTCAGCCCAGCGAGAAAAACAACAACACGTCCTCAGTCCGACTAATCAAAAGCTCATCTGATTCCCGTCTGTCTTCTCTGATATGGAGAACGCAGTAATGTTGGGATGTTTTTTTCAGTCACTCACTGTAAGCAAACATGGATGATTACACATTTTATTCATACAGAAAAGCACATGCTGATACTATAATGCACAGCGCCTGCCATGCATTCTCACCCAGTCCATAAACAGATTCAGATAGTGTATTTAAATACCAGCAGACCTTGTAAACAATGTGTATTTGCATAAAAAAGAAGATATGGGAGTTGAATTAAGAGTCCCAGTAAAGATGTAAAGCTTTGTGCTGTGATTTAGTGCTCACAATAATTGCTCTTTTGTTTTGTCAGTTGGTAAATGATAACTATTTAATGAAAATGAAGCAATTTCATCTTCAATTTAATGTGTTTCTAATGCTTTTGTCTTGGTTGATTGTTTGACTCCTCTGTCTCTGTATCATGGTACGCCTGGGCTCAATAAAAATCAGAATTTCATTGAAATTTCAATATGTAGTAGTGCAGTTTGTCAAAGGCAAAATATGTGCAAACAATCTGCGGGAGTACAAATTGCATTCTGCAGACTTAATCGTCCATGTTTTTTGTAAGAATTTGTAAGAACTCATCAAACACTGAGGCTTTGGGATGGCAGCTGACGAAGTGTTGTTGGGAATGAGACTCAAAATTCAGCTTTCTTACAAATTGGACCTTCAAGAAAATATCTTTGTTTGATACAGATCATCACGACAAAATCAAACCATGGTCATTTAAAAATATTTTTCATTTCTCAAGTGCAGTATCAGTCAAAATATTTATTTTTCCAGATCGTTCATCCTTATGGGGCACAGGGTTCATACTGTGCTAGGTCAAGGTCAAGTTTATTTCTACAGCACATTTAAAAAACAACCAAAGTGCTTCACAGGTTCAAGAATCAACAACACACAAATAAAACATCAAACAAACAGGGCACACAAAACAACAGCATGTGGAGGCAAGGTGTCCAGGTCTAACTTGAATTAAAAGCCAGTGAGAAAAGGTAGGTTTTTAGCAATGACTTGAAAGTTTCGGCAGCCCGAGCTGTTTTTATTTGCAGAGGCAAACTGTTTAGGAGTTTGGGAGCAGCCACTGGAAATGCTCGGTCACCTCTACTTTTGAGTTTGGCTCTGGGAACGTTCAGAACCTACAGTTAAGGTCATCCCTCCACCTGTGATCACGCAGAGTTGAGAGACTGTGATGGGTGTTGTGAGTTTGGTCACTGACCATCTTTGTGTCTGTCTCTGTCTGTTGTGCAGAAGCTGTCTGTCTTCACGGGACCCGTACTGCATGTGGCTCAAGTCAGGCAGCTGTGCCACCGTCTCACCTGGCTTCAAGTAGGTCTCACACACACACACACACCCACACACACACACAGATGATAATAACAGCCACTTTCTCCTTATTATTATAGGGGAGAGCATACAGATAGCACCACACCATCATTACAGCCATCAGCGCTGAACGAATGTTGACATTGAAATCAGTAAAAGCTGCTTCACCACTGTGTGTGTTTGTCTCTCGTTTCCTTTAAGTGCATTCTCAAAAATTGCCAGTCGCACTCGTTCGCCCTAATGTAGTGCTCTGAAGCATTGCTATATTATAAGATACTGTCTGCTCTTAGTGTTATGACTCAAGTAGTCCGCACGGAGTTTGATTTCTATAATTTAACATATTTCAGAGAACTGTACTAGCGCCTCTGCCTCGTGGCTGTTACTGTAGTTTGTTTTGACACAGTATTTGTTTACATTCGTGTTCATATTGGGAACAATAACAAAAGTGCACCGACGGCAGAACAGCACAACACGTTCGTGAGTTTATACGGTTCAGTGAGTGAAGCCCAAATAAAGTCTGAAATGGTGTCTGACAGCAAAGTATCTACATTCCCACTTTACTGAGTCGCTGTTGCCGACAGCTGTTTGCATTACACAGGTTCATTCAGGGGTCTTTAGTGAGGGAACTTTGGATTAACTTGGACGAGCTTCAAGCGCAGAGAACAACTGCAGCTATAAACCAAAAGTGTGAATCACGAACTCACGCTGTGCATCCACATAACACTCACAACGTCATTTCATATGTAATATGTCTCAAACCCCAACAGTTGCTGCTCTGCTCACTGTCTTAAACTTTTTGTTAACGTAGCTGCTCCGTTTGCAGTTTTTCTCTGAGAGCTGAACACCTGTTCCAACATCACTGGTTCCGGTGGATGCAGAACTTCAGCAAACTTTAAACTTTAATGTTGCAGCAGCAATTTTCTGCCCGATGAGATTCATTGTTGATTCCCCCTTTTCAGATAGACGTCTCCAAACACGAACCACCAAGAGACAGAAGTGTGCAGATTTGCTTTTGTAATCAAAAACACTCCAGCAGGAGGTTTCAGCTGTTAATTCTTCTCTGGACGAAGTTGTAATAATTGGTGAGGTCAGCCACAGAAAGCACACGGGGTGGACACGCTTCTATTAAGACATTATTAGTTCTCGCGCTCAACAGTCACAGCGGACACATTTGTTATTTAGCCAATAATGTGTAGCAGAAGCAATAATCTTCATATCTCCTTCGAGTGAGTTGTTCAGCACCGCGCACGTCAACCGGACCTGCGTGCACTGCTGGGACGACGCACTCTTGATAATCAATAGCTAATCTAGAATTAGACAAGAGGGCAACATCAACATGATGAATGTCTGAGCAGCAGTTTTTACTTATCCGCCGGTCCCCTTGGAGATCCACAGCGTGTATCCATCTTGTTTATTCTCGAGGTCCTGACATGAATTACGCGTATGAAAATTAATAACCTCTGTTATTAGTTCTGTTAGGCTGATCACACCGGGTATTACCATCCGTCCTGAGTGATCCGACCACAGTCAGACAGCTCTAAATCCATCAGACGTGTCGTGACATGACATGTTATTTACACACAGAAAGTTTAACGTCTGCTGAATTTAAAACAACGCCCAAATAATTAAGAACTTGTCAGAGGCAGCATTTCACAACATTTATAAAGTTGAACTTAACTCACCAACTTCAAAATTGCATGATTTTTTAAGGGACCCTGGCGACAAAATAATCGGCCTTTTAGGTTATTATTTACTGTATCTGTGAAATTTGACATCAATAACGTGAAATCAGTGGAAAAGCTGGAGACAGTCAGTCAGAAAAATACGACTTCATTTAGTTTATGTATTCTTGTGACGTGGTAGGGAGCCATTTGATACTTGAGATATTGACCCACACCCTGTGGTGGCGGATGTAGTGTGTGTGTGAGTGAAATCACAAAGACTTCTTTAGCTGTCAGAAATTATTCAGTGGGATTTTCTTTTTTTAAATGCGTTGTCAGTATTATTTTCTGGATGAAAAGACAAAAATAAAGGTTTGGGATGCTCCCTTAGCCTCTTTAGCCTCCAGATCGTTCAGCCTGACTTACATGATTGATCAACAGCTGAGCTGTCAGGAGCACTGAGACACAATGAGACACAAACTGGAGCTGCAGACTGTAACTTCCAGTGTTTTGTTAGCAGTGATGCTGAAGAATAAGGATCCACTAAATTCAGCATCCAAACTGACCCGTCCTGACATTTGCAGGCAGGTTTTTTCATGCCGTTGAGAAGCTAATTAGCTGCTGAATGTAGCTTCTCATCTGACATTATCAGTGCAGTTTTCCCCTCGCGGGATGTTTGTCTGGTCACTCATTCAGAGAGCCAGAGTGCAGTGCAAGACGTGTCCATGCTTTTAGATAAGAAACCGACATTATCTGAAAAAGTTAATGTGGGTTGCAGCTCAAACTCGTAAGGCTCTTTGTGTTCAACATCCTAGTTTTCTTTTCATATTTGTAGAGCTTTAAAACAAGGAAAGACATTTCAGGTTTAGAAGTCAAGACTGTATTTTATCATTAGTTTAGTAAAACATAAGAGAACCAGGAAGGGAAAAGGGAAAAGAAAAGTGACAAAAGCAGTGACAGTTACTGCTTGACTGAAATGATTTGATCTGCAGACATTTTCTCAGTCTGTGTAGAGAGCAGAGATTTATGCACAGAAATGGGTTGTCGTCATCAAACCCAAAGTTTAAACTAATAAACCTTTTCTTCTTCTTCTCCCTCCTCCTCTCTTTCTAAGCCTGTGTCATAAAATCAAAACGGATGTTTGGCTGCATGTGTTTCAATCACACAGCGGCGTACCACACTGTCTGGCCCAATGGGGGAAAAAAAAGATGAATAGGTGGTTGGATGGACAGATGGATGGATGGACGGATGTGTGAAGAGATAGACAGACAGATGGATGCAGTAAAGAGTAGAGGAGGAGGAGGAGGAGGTGCAGTTAAAGGTACTATTTCCTGCCCCTGTGTGCCTCCTGGCAGTCAAGGACTGTGCGTGTCCCTGTGTGGTTGATGTACAACCTGTTCCTAAATCACCACGCTGGCTGTTTTTTCACTCTTACCTTTATGTACACTGGTTGTGTGAACTGTGTGTGTGTTTGTAGACTGACATCCCACCACACTTACCCCTCCATCACACACACACACACACACACACACACACACACACACACACACACACACCCTTCCACTGTGGACTGGCTTCCAATAGATTATTTTGAAGGCTGAAAATGTGCAGACCTGGAGTCACTGCATATCCCCATCTTTGCCACCCAGACGTATTACTTTCCCTGCCCTCACACGGACAGAGGCTAATGGGATTTTTTTTCTTTTAGATGCATTTTTTTCTGTGTGCCCTCTTTTATTTGTGTATTTGACAGAATAATATTTGGGTTCTTGTGCTTAAATCCATCCATCGTTTGTCCCCAACCACCATAAAGTGGGGACTTTATGAGGTGAGGTTATTGATTACAGGGCGCAGTGACTTCCTGGAGTCTTATCTTGTCGCACAACCATCGGTTTCCAGCCACCAGTTAGCTTATGTCAGGAGAAAAGAATAAAATAGTTGTTTATTTGCTATTTAGTGAGCGTTAGAGGTGCTGGTACGTGGATTTTGTTAGCTTCATACAGAGTTGAGCTGTTCCCTTCTGCTTCCTGTCTTTGTGCTAAGCTAACAAGAGTGGTACTGATCTTCTCATCTACCAGCAGGAAAGCAAACAACGATATTTCCTAACAAGCTGTCTTTTGAGTTTCAACCCCTGTAAACCTGAAACTTGGCTCTGTAGCTTGCATTAGTTAAGGACAGCAGCTGTGATCAGATTGTATTCACAGTGACTACAGTGCATTGCAGTGGCAGCAAAGAAAAGCATAAAAAAATCCATTAAAAACTCCTCAAACCGCTCCTGCAACTTAATCCATGTTCCAAAAAATGTCATTTTTCTAATAAAGCTTCTTTCCTGGTGCAGCTTCAGAACAGGTCAGAGACATTGTGTACTTAGTGTTTTGGAGAAAGTGAGTGTTTGGAATTAACTGAACATGAATGTGGATCAACAGCAGAGAAAATGGATCGTGCTGCAGGTTTTATGGACATTTTGATCTATTTCACCCATTTTTTTACGCCACGACTCAAACTTTTCATTTTAAATCCTGCAGGTGGCAAGACTTTGACACTAGTCTCAGTCACAATACTGGAATTTCTAACTTCAATACAATACCTTTGACACAACAGAATGTAGTAAATATTTAATATCACACTGATGTGGCTAACCTTCACTTTAAGGTTGGAAGCAAGACACAGCTTGGCTCGGGTCTTAAAAAGCTGCAGTGTATATCTACCGACAAAGAGCCTGAACTGTGCGCACACTGCACCTCTGCTCAACTATAAGACGTCACTGCAAACTTCTTTCTCCACTGCACACTCGCTAACGTTATTTGCTGACTGAGTTAGCGCTAAAGCAGTTAGCTACTTGTATAACAGATTTAAGTTTAAAAAAAACTAATTTAACTAAATTCCACGATGCTGAGGCCGAACAGGCAGCTGGTCGTGCAAAATACGCCGAAAAATCGCCGAAAATGAGTACTGAAGTGTTTCAGAATCTATATTGAAATATCCATATTTTTGACACTTTTACTTTTACACTTTTATATCTACAGATTTTCAGTGTAATATACTTTTTTAAAGCAAAAGTTTGGCAGTGATAACAAAAACTTTAATGCAAAAGTGACCATTTTACAGGGGGGGTTATCTTCCAGACTGTTTCTTGGCCAGGAGCGACTACCTCCTGGAGTCTGAGCTGGTTGTCAGTTCAAACTATCCCCGGCCAAGACGAAGTCGAGCTAACAGGCTGCTGGCTGTAGCTGACATTCTGGGAAACACTCAAAATGTCGTCTTACTTCTAACCTGTTTTTTTTTTTTTCAGTTCAGGCTATTCAGAAAAAATGCTGTCAGTCGACTTTTGAGCCGTGGTATTCTTGTGTTTGCATCCAGAGGGAGAGGAGTGGTAAATCTGATGTTCTGCTTCCTGTTGGGATGCAATATTGTGAAGAGAGAGAGGCCATTTAATTAGTTAAAACAAGCAGGATATCCAGTACTAAGAGCCTTTAATTTGTTTAGAAATCCGTGAAAGTTTTATGGGTCGGTGCTTTTATTTATGCTTCCTGCTGCCGCACACTGAGATAATCATTAAAGATGTTCTGCTGTTGAGGAAGTAAAAGTAATGAGATTTGATAGAAATATGTTTCGGTTTATTAAAAGTGTGCGTGTAATAAAGCATGAAGAGTCGGCAAAGCGAGATTAATAAGTAGTTTTTCATTCAGTTGTGACTTAAAGGATTTAAATGGAGTTTGTAATTAAGATTAGGGATACGTATGTGGTTTGAGGTTAGGAGTTTAGTGGTTGCTGTCAAAGGGAAGGTCCTCAAAGTGAGACGTGCCTGTGATGGAGTCAGAGGAAGTGCCGATGTGGCTTCACGCTGGCCAAGAGCTCCGAGCCGCTCGCCGAGGTTTGATTTACGTTTAGCGTGCGGGGACGGAGCCGCACTGTAAACCGATGGAGCAGAACGTGAGCGAGATCGGCCAAAAAATATCCAGTCCAATCTCAAGTATTAGCCCCCTGCCAGAGAGAGAAGTATGGACAGACAGAAGAAAAAAGAGACAGGAGGAGAAAATGGGAGAGAGGAGGAAGAAAAAAACGAGCAAGGCATAGATGGATTCACAAAGTGAAGGAAAGACAAAAAGCACAAGAGAAGTGTGAGTTTTTTATCAGTTCGAATCCAAAGAGCAGAACATCTGTTTGTCATTTAGCTTCTTTTTGCTCGTCTGCTCGGGCTCAGGCTGTCTCTCTGTGTGTGGCGCTGAAGCAACATCACATTTTCAACCAGCATTAAGTGACATCTTTATATGTGCATATATATCATTGAAGGGGAGGAGAGGAGTGGATGGTGAAAGAGGATAAGGATGATAAAGGGTTGGTGATGGGACAGGAGAAGGATGAACTGATGAGAAAAGCCTGACCAGAGTTGAGATGAAGCGGTTCAAAAAGTCGTCGTCCTCCGGGGACTTCCTGCTCCCTCTGTCTCTCTTTCTCTCTCCTCTTTCACATCACTCTTTCATGGACTAGCAGTCTCTTTTTTTTTTTTTTTTTTTTTTTTGTCCTGCAGTCCTTTCTCATCCAGAGGTGGCATAAATGTTAATGACTGATTTGTGGCTGATCCAGAGGATAGGATGGGAGAGGAGAGAAGAGAGAGGATTCACAGCCCTCTTCATCTTTCTGTCTCTTCACACATTCAAAGATTGTCTGACTGGACGGCTCAACTTCATATTGTTGTCTGGGTGTTTCAGTTTGTGTGTCATCCATTATGCATCGGACAAAATGACTATCGCCAAAGCACAATGCCAGAACAAAGGACGGCCAAGGACGGAGGACGTAGAAAGATCCTGAAACAGGATCAGCTGTGCAGGTTGAAACACCTTAAAGGACAAGTCTGGCAATATCCTGAGTTTACAAAGTGCTTTGACAGACAAATCATAAGCAGGATGCTGTCAACAGAAAGACAAACGGTGAGGCCAAACAGAAACAAGACTAAATTAAGTTTAGATAACGTTCAAACAAAAAGACAAAAGGCAGAAGGACGATGAAAGATAAGGACTGTAAAAGAGAAAAGACATCACAAAATGTCAATGTAAAACAAAAAACAAGCTATAAAAAGACAACATGACATAAAAGCATGTCTGTAGAAATGGAATTAAAAAGAAGTCACTGATTCTCAGAGATTTATCTCTTCAGGCAGGTGGTTCAGGAGCCAGAGGGGCCCCTACCTGAGGATGTACGGCTCTGAACTAACTCATATGGGGCCAACGTTTCTGCTATGTAGCTTGAAGCCAAACACCAGCTCAGTGAAATCTTAAAATCAATTTCTAAATTGAGCAGGAAGCCAGCGGGGAGAAGTCAGGATTGCATCGACGTGATGTTGTCTGTTTTAAACCGGTGAGACTCCTGTCTGCCGCAAATCACATGAAAAGACCAAAACTAAGAAACATGTTAGTCCTTCTCTTCTCTCCTGTCTGTGGCCCCCGAGCATCACTGAGGATATAAACCTTTTATAAGCAGTTAACGGATATTTTGTTTTGTTGTGTGTATTTGTTGGAGACTATTATCAGCCCATGGATCAGGTACAAGTATTAGGAAGGTTTATGTGGGATTGATTCAAAATCAACTACGCTGTGTGTGTGTTCATGGTTGAGAAGGAGCATTATTGTGGCTCATTGATGTGTTTTTAATAGTTTTTGGACAAAAACTGGAGCCCTGTGGCCCAGAGGAGGAGGATACATCCAGCTCTGGATACACACACAACACTTATAAGAAGGTAGCTGCTCATTATTGGTTTTGGTCTGTATCATATCACCAGACTTGTATTTTAATTGCAATACAGATTGGCTCTATACTCTTTTATTTTTACAGCACATTTGAAGACGACCAGAGTGTTGTACAAATTAGTCAGAAGCAAAAAAGGCACAAATGTTAATAAAAAGGCAACAGCAGCAGCAATAAAAGGCAATGAAATGTAAAATGCTTGTGGGAGCAGCACACATGACGACTATTTCCACCGACGTACGCAGGTTTTGTTTTGACCTTGACAGTCAGGAAGGAGCACATCGTGGAGCTGATGATGGACGACAGCTACTACCGCTGAGATTAGAGCTGGCATCAGTCAAACCCTGAAAAACCCACGTGAAACTGAATACATCAGAAACAACAGAAACATGTTTATTTAATTTATGCATAAGACGAAAAACAACACGAGCTGCAAAACTCTGCAGAGACTTCAGAGTCAGGATGAGGTGAACTTCAGCTAACACGTCAAGTCCAGATTCCAGTCGCAAACATCAGACATGTTTCTCTGTTTGAAATATGCAGACAACAGTCCAAAGAAAGTATATTTAATGTTTTACCTCATCGACTTCATTGATTTTTGTAGATATATTGTTTATTCTGAATTTGATGCAGCAACAGGTTTCAGACAAGTCGGTACAGCAGCCACAGAAGACAGTGAAAGTTGTTGACTGCTCCAAAAAACACAACAGGTGATGGTATCATGATGATATCAGTCGTTCACAAGTAATGATGGGCCGAGGTTCACCACTTGTATAAAGGATATCACTGCATGGGCTCAGGAACAACAGCTCAACCACAAACGATACCTTCTGTTTTTCTTTTGTTTTCCACGGCGTCCTAACTTCTTTTAGATAAAGGGTTATATTAATATAAAGGATGGACACTGACTAGTCCAGAAAACAAACAATTATCAAGGTATTAAACACCACATATTGTATAATTATATCTCCCGACTGACAACAACAGCTCGGTCCGATGCGTCATGATGCTAAATCATAATTAAAATCGACCCTAGAATCATCATTTGTGTCCTCGCCTTTTTGGAAATAAAAAGCTAAATGTCACGTGGGATTTATTTTCCAGGTTTCAATGTCCATGCAAAGCACTTTGTATCTCGTCTTTTGAAAAGTACTACATAAATAAAATTATCATGTTTCACACCAGTTTGTTTTTATAATTGAAAGTGGCCGGCCGGGATATTGATTTTATTCAGAGACAAAACATTCGCAGCCGTCCAACTTTCATGTTTTTAGATTGAAAACGAATCAGTATTCATGTTATTCTTCACGTCGTCATCTCGTCTACTTGTGAAATCATTATTTTGTGCCATCGTTTCTGTCTTGTTTATGGACTCTCATCTGCAGGTGTTAATTTGTTGTGCAGATACTCACCTTCAGCGGATACATCGATGTGGCGTGTTATTTAAGGTTTAGTCAACACTGCATTCATTAAAAGTAAAGGCCTGCCTGCCAAAAATAAAATGTTATTCCTCTGATTTACTAAATGAAATCATCATTGTGCCACTGAGTGCAGAGCTCCTTTTATTATCAGTGCCAAGATACAAATAATGATTCCACATAAAACACTAAACCATGTGGGGGACATTCAGTTCAGTTTGTTTTTGTGAGACGAGACCTTTAATCATCACATGGCGACCGAAAAACTCAGCTACCAAATCATTTTGTGTTGCAGTTTTTGTTTGTGTAAGAGTGTAACCGAGCCAGATACAGGACACGAACCCCAGACTGGAAAGGGGTTTATGGGAAAAAAGCAGACAGATGTGGATACGTGACAGCCAGAAGTTTCCTTGTGTTTGGAAAGCCGAGCAGAACAAAATGAATCTCGCCCGACGGTCACATTTAACTGTTTATTCATGTGCATGAACACCAGAGAAGGTCAATTATGGCGAAGAGTGCCGAGAAATCTGGCGCGCTCCCTCAAACGTAAAGGTGACCTGTCATCCTGCTGGTTAACACACTCTGTTTACAGGCTTTGACTCACTTCAGTACGGAGTGTAAAGTGCCCTGCGCTTTAAAAAAACTGTTTTTTTGCATTGTTAATCTCACGTCGGGCAGACTGCACTGAGCCACTCGGGCTACGTACTTCAGTGTTTACTGAGAGGAACAAACGGCGGTCTCTGTGTTGATTGCACTGAAGTTGTTTCCATGAAAATGTTTCCAGCGACATTTGTGGACACGTTCAAAAGGAACGAGCTACAATCATAATTATTCGAGCACCAGAAACTCTGATGCATCATCATTTCATTGCTGCTGTCCAACTACGACGGCTTTTTTGTTTTTTTAATTAATGAATTTGTCTCTTCTGCTCCACGCAGACACTGTGCTCTTTTTATCAGTTGTTATAGCAATGAGGAGCAAAAGCTTCTGTTGTTACTGAAATAAGGGACGTTGCATTTACTGACACCACAGACACGCTTGATCTTAAAATATTTTTTCTGGCAGATGTGCAGTGGCAGTATGATACCGATGCTCTGTCTACAGCCATGAGAAGCACAGCTGGGTGCTTTCTGTGTGTTCACACACGGTCTGAATTATTGTGGGAAAACAAATTTCCGACTGGGAAAATTCATGTGAATTCCCTCTCAGGTCGGAAAGTCTGAGAAAATTTTGGTACATGACGCAGACAAAAGTAAACACTGGGATGATGGTTAGAAACTTCGACCAAAGTCATGTAATATACAGTCAACGACTCGTTTCCCCACCTCAAATACTGGAAACAGCTGTTAGCGTGTTTTTTAAACGCGCTGTGTAAAACATCCCAAAATCAAAATGTTGTTTCTTTCCTTAAATATCATCTTTAGTTCCTAGATTAAAAGTATTGTCATTAAAAGTACTTTTACAATTTATCTAAACAGAAACGCTCAGTCCTGCTGTGCATTCAGCTCTGTTAGCTGTTAGCTCTGTTAGCTTTAGAGCTTTAACAGCTGTAAACAATCTGTTAGCTGTTAGCTGCCTTAACCAAACACACCACAGGACTCTGCTGCCCACTCTGCTGGCTGCTAACAGCTAACTAGCTCTCCTCCAGCCAATTTTAACACAGATTTATGGATCACAAAGTCGCATTAACGGGGGGAAAAGGGAGTCGGTGTCTTCCGTCGATTTGTGCATCTTCCGTCTCACGCTGAGCAGCCAGCCAGTGATTGTAAGTCACAGCCTGAGGAGACACGCTGCATGGTAGACAGTTTGTCGTTTGCCAAGCGATAGTTACGCATACAGTACAGACACACATGGCATCCTCTGTCGGTCCCAAACTAATTTCTTGATGTCCCCATTACACCATTAATCTTATCAAGGTCTTTTCATAAAAGTCTTTCTTGTGTTTTTCCTACCTAATTTTTTTTTAAATATACGTACAAACAGGTGGATTAAAGCACATCTACAGGGACTTTGTTTTGTTTTGTGTCTGAACCAGAAAGGATTTCTGTGACTGTCACAGGGTTTCGCTACACAGACGATTGTCAGCAGGTTGAGTTCACGGTTGGTTTTAGCTTCTTTGTGGCAAAATCCTTTAAACCAGTGCATCCCAACATATGTTTTATTTACAAAATGTAAATGTATGTACAAAATATTCAAGCCGTCTCCTGATCCTTGGTTTTTATGCGTCAATCAGTGGTTGTTTTTTCCTCTTCAGGCCCCTTGAAGAATTGGATAAAAACACATAATCTTTCTTCGGTTGAACTGGTCACAACCTTTTAGCCTCGTAACAGTGAGAACGGATCGCAAGTCGACAAAAGTTCACAACCCCTGCTGTAAACGACTCAGATATGAACTTAAGAAAACTTTTCACTGATTCAGACCAAAAACTGCAGATATGATCACACCCTTCATGGTGTGACGTCAAACCAGCTGCTCCGAGGCTTTAACAATACATCCTCTGAAAGATATATTTTCATTCTTCACACGAACACTGAGCCTCAGCCTGGCATTCTTTGATTTGATTATCATCACTATAGAGCTGAGGTTTTTTTTAGTGATTCAGAAAGTGTGTATGTTGGTACCCCAGGTGTGTATCTGTGTGCTAAGCAGCCTCCCTGCAGCAGGTTTTTTACAAACACACATCCCTAAACTTGACAGTTGTCGGCAGAGTTGCTGCTTTAAAACGCGCTGAAGAAACTGAGGTGATTAATTCTTTGAGTTGATTTGAGTTCAGTGTTTCTCGCTCGCTGGCTGCTCACTGGCTTCTGCCTCCAAATTAGACGTCTGTTGTTTCTTTCAGGAGCTGAGACGTACAACATGTTTGTGTAGAGGACTGCGACTCTCTAGAAAGGATTCATGTACAAGATCATGTGTTGGACATGTGTGAGGAGTTTGTTTCTGTTGTTGTTTGCATATAATCTGTGTGCGCTGTAGGTTTGTGTTGGTTATATAAGGAACTAATTGGTTTGTTTTAGAGTAGGCGTGCATGCCTGCTTGTACAAAGTGTCTCTGTGTGAACACTGGAATCATTACGCTCGTGCTTGTGCAGTTATATGAACCCGTGTCTGTTTTTATTTGGTGCATTACAACGTGTGGGAAGATTGTTGGCGACGATGCGAAGCGCCCGCTCGGCTAGAGGCGCTTCCGCTCCACCGTGCGTTGGCTCGATCTCATTACTCAACCGTCCAATGGATGAGACTTTGATTTCTGATTGACTCCGAGGTGAAAGACGGCGTGTTTATTGGAGAGAGAACAGCGTAGCAATCGTAGGCACATTTCCATCAGAGCAGCAGAAAATCAATGATTGTCAGATTGGGGCTTCTTGTCACTTTGGAGGAGTGGTTCAAAAGGCGAATTTAGAAGGATTTGGATCGCTCAGCAGCAAGTTCAGAAAGGCACAACATTTTGCAGAAAAAAATGTTTTGAAGCATTTTATTTGAAGTGATTGAGCTTTTGTTTCCTTTTTTTGCTCTTAAGTTCATTGAAGTATTTACACAGATGTCCTTAAAAGGGAAACTCATCCATAACATACTTAAAATCAATCTACTAACAGGCTATTCACGTATTATTTTGTCCTTGCATGTGATAGTAAGAGCAGTTAGTAATAAACTTTCAGCACAACCTCATATTCCTGCTCTGAATCTGCTCACGTCGTCCTTCTTTTACCCTCTAAATCCACACAAGCATGCTTGGACTACTTTTGACGACAACACTTCCATCTTTAGGTTTATTTTCTCAGTATATTATTCCTACTGCTGCAGAAAGCTGGCGAAAAATATAGATGTTTTTTTGTGGATACACGTGCCGTGCCATCAGCAATGCGAGAGGTTCAACAGCAGAAAGTGTTTTTATGAAAATATCAGTGGTAAATGACAGGTTTTGGTGTCAACACACTTCCCTCGAGACTATTTCTCACTGACATTCAACAATCATACAGTGGAGAACGCGGAGGTACCAATTTCACCAGCAGAAGCCTCAGTTTACTAAAATACAGTGCAGCTACAGAAAGTGCTGCGTATGAAGACAGAGGCCCTGCTTCTGAAAAACATGCCGGGAATGACTAAGTGAAGTGCAGGCAGAGCAGAGCAGAGCCGGCTGAGGGAAAGTGAGGACACACAAAGAGTAAATTACAATTCTTCATCACAAACTAAGTGCCGGGAATCTGCTGAATGCCACAAAATTGATGATATACGACCTTGTAGGAAGATCCAAGGGTGGATTTTTCCCTTCAGGTCCGGCGAACGCTCCGTCCCAACGACAAATGGGAGGCCCTCTGACCTCAGCCAGACACGAAACAAATTAAATTTTGTTACGGAGCACTCCGAGCAGGTCCTCATCAGCAAAACCAATTTTGGGAAGACTCAACGAGGTGCTTTGTTAGAAATGGACAGTCAGGGAAATGGACTGATGCAAATGAACTGATGTGTCTCTTTTGTTTTTTTCACTCTTCAGAGGCGGGTTTGAACAGGATGTGGAGAACGGTTACCGTCAGCACCCTGATACCTGCCACGGTGAGATGGAAACATTTATTTATTTCACTGATTTGCATAAGCAATAAAGGAGGAGAGAGGAGGAAAAAAAACACCTTTTGACTGTTATCAGGTCTTGATGGCAGAGCGACAGCAGGCACAAGTGATTGTGGATCTAACCAATTTTAATGGAGCATTATGATGTATTTATTTCAACGAGGGCAGCAATTCATTTCATATTGAAGGAGCTTGAAGAGTAGTTTGTCCGCCCTCGCTCACAGTCCCTGCTGGAATACTGTTCTCAATCTTTCTATCTTAATTAAGCATTTGCTCACAGAAGTGTTTTTTAGACAAGACAAAGTGGGTTGTTATAGCTCCTTTGCATGTGTCTGGGATGTGATCAGAAGCACAAACAGGAAAAATTCAACGATACTTGTCTCCCATTAGGGAATTAATGAATTGTAGCCCAGAAAGCAGGGAGCTTTACGAATCATAACACACAAACATCCACAAACACTGGAATAATTTTTGAATTGTCTTTCCTTGTCTTTCTCCAGATGTCCTGGCGACCACTCGCAAGCAGAACACGGCGCTAGATTCAGCGTATGGTCAGTGGACATGTCTTTGTTTTTTCATTTAACGGCCTCAGGTGATGTAGCTGGTCGCCACTGAGGGGCTAAGTACGCTAAGATTGTGGTTTACTTCTTTCAACAGCTGGTTTGTGTCCGTTAACAGCCATGATTCAGAGTTAAATCAGTGGAGGGGTTACAGATTTGTTTTAATGCGAGCTGGGTCTTATTGTGGTAGTTTGGGCTATCGTCACTGTTGGTAATCTTAACAATTTACCCAAACAGTTAAATTGTTCAGATCCTGGGAAGCTGTGTCATCACTACAACAAAAGCACATGAGCGGTCAGATGATTGTACAAATTGTAAACGAACCCAAAGTTTATCTGAAGGCACTTTAACTGATGGTGAAACTTTTAAGTGGACGCACCAAGAAATGCACAGTCATGTAAAGCTGCAGTCTGTTTAACCAGAAAGTCACTCAGCAGAATCAGAATCAAAATGTTTACGGAGGACAGGCGGTCCAAGCCCGGGTGGACAGTGGGCATCGCAGGCAAAGCGGTGGTGTTGGGAACCCTATTGTAATCGCTCCACTGGTAAAAGTGGTCTTGTGATACAGGCGACACCCTAAATTTTTTATTATCAGCAATCGGGTGGCTTGGACCCTTTAATATATGCCTGTAGGTCAACTTTCTTTTGCTTTTTCCACAATATGTTTGATAAAAGTCAGTCAGCAAAGTCTCAGTTGAAAATGGTCGGCTTGGTTAACAGATTTAAGGGGCCCAAGCCCAAGTTTTGGTGAACGTGGCACTACAGTATTTCTGGGGAGGTATAAAATGGTACACATACTGTATGTTAGACCCCAAAAAGTGACATATGTCCACCATCAGTTGGCGCTATAATCAAGGTGAAAGCGTTTTGGCCGGCAATGTTTGTAAAGTTGCTGAGTAAAACTTGCCAATAAAAGCGATGGCCAAAGCTATAAATAAAATAAAGAATACGACCCAGAACATTAAAGAAAATGAATAGTTGTTTAAATATCCTGGAACAACATATTGATCCTCCACCTCCTCGCTCACTGTTACTTTATGTGGAGAAGAGGCTCAGATTTATTCTCTAATATGCCCACAGAGTAAATGTTTCTGCACTTTACAACTTGGGAGGTAACAGAATATTTTATTGAGGCAGCTGAATGGCCACCTCTCCTTCTCAGCCAGTCTGACAGCGTAAACATTGAAGCCATTGTCTGAAGCATCACTCCTTTTGATGGACCAGGAGCTCGGCTGGCCAGCCTGCCTAATGCCCTGTATCAAGAAGGATCATCATCCCTGTCACGTCCCATTACTCCCCCGCTGGCCACGCCGCGCAGCCCCTGGCATGGCCGGAATAGAAATGGAAAATGCCGCCAAGCTGGCCAGCACTCGGATAAGATTGAGGAGGCGGTGTTCAGACAATTTTCTAACACTGCAACATTCAAAACTAGTCATTTTCAATCAGATAGCTGTTGGCCAGCCTCTGTCGCTTTAATCTACACAACTAAGCACCCGCCTCAACTTTAGGAGCATTTTTTAAGACTTGCTCAAAGTCAGCTCCCTTTTGTCACTGCACAAATTGGGACACTGGGGAGCTGATGGCAGTGGTTGATCCAACACAGTGATGAGTATCGTCACTGAGCCCATCATGCTGGAAGATGTCGGCCATTACGCCTCAGCAGAACCATCCATCCTGCAAGTCCCTCGGTGTCTTTCCCAGAACAGAGGCTACTTTGTCTGCCAGAGGCTCCGGCCCGGACCTCAACAGTCCCACAGTGCCTCAGTAGTCCGTAAAGCCTCCCCGCTGGAGGAATTACCACTCAGTCGGTAGCGAGACTTGATGAGCGACGCTCCTGCTTAATCCTCTCACCACCCCGACGCTTCACTGCACTGTTTGAAGTTCTCCACACGCAGTCAGATTCGGTCTCTGTTGTTTTTTTTGGGTGTTTATAGTTTGTTTTGTTTTTTTAACACAAAAAGCCTTTTAAGTCTCAGCGCTGAAGATCAATTATCAGCTTTCCCAAACAATGAAACACCCCATATGCCGAACAAAGCTGTTGTCACACAGGGGCTCCGTTCTGTGTTCGAAAGCACACCAAAGGCAGGGACGTTTTCTTTCTTCCACTTTCCTGTCACCCAAACAATCGCAGCCAGCAGAGAGGAAGGGCGTGAGACAAACGCCTGCCTGTGTAGGTAATCAAATGTTCCTCTTTTTTTTTGTGTACTTTAGCAACAGAAAAAGGAGCAGATACAATATGATCCTATGTGCACACTCAGAATAACACAATAGTTATAAATTGAGGTAATGATGAAATCCTGGAGCTATTGTCCGAGGCGCCGGGGCCAAACACCCCCTGGTGTACAGTTTTAATTTGCCCGGCGCAGATGGCGAACTGACGGGGCACCTCATTCAGAGTGAACGCTGTCAACTGGCTCACAGTGAGAGAGAGAACAAGCCCTTTTCCTCCAGTCTGGGTGTGAGATCTGCAGAATGCTAACATTATGGCTGGCTTATTAGTGCGGGAGCCGAAGCCAATAGCAGCATGCTGCTCGTCGGACCTCAAGGACAACAGAGAGCTAATAATGCAATCAAGATGTGGAGTGTGTCATCAAGATAAATACGTTTGATAATACGAGGCCTGTGGCAGCTAATGCCCAGCGTGTTTTCTCGGCATATGTTTGAAACGATTCCAAACGCGGCCGTCATAATGTTTGCTCGTCTGCCTCAAGGTGACGGAGTTTCCTGTGAAACAGCTCAGCTCAGGGTGAGGTAGTGGAAAAGAGCTGTGGCGGAGGGGAAAAAAAGCCACCAGTATCTATTTCAACTTATCTGTGAAAACACTTAACAGGGTGGACGCAGAGGAGTTTTAATGGTGATCACGCATGAAAAAAAAAGGGAAGACGGGGAGATTTTTCTGTAAAATAAGATGAAAAGCAGGATTAAATGATTACTGAGGGAAAGCCAGTCCTTCTCTCAAACCCTGATTGACCCGGGAGTTAGAAAACCTTTTCTGCAGTGTTAAAACTAGAGGTGCACAAATAAGGGAAATGATAATGAAATTGAAATTGCAGTATCCAAATAGTAGAAGCTGCAGTGTTTTAAAGGTAAAGTATGTAAAAGACGTGCTGTGGTGCTGCAGAGATGCCCTGATCTACAAATCTTGTTCTCATCATGCTTTTAATAGTTTCTTTCCGTGAAAATGAAAATGATAGTGCAGAAATAGTCATTCCCACTAGTCATGAATCACATCACAATTGTAATATCTGTTATAATAATCCCAATATGATTTCTTCACCGTATCACGCAGCACTAGTAAAAAACCATTCAAGAATGTATTTTATGAGCTTAGTGTCACCTTAAAGTCTCCTCTGACAAACTGCCAGATATCTGCGTTGTGACGTTTAAAGAGTCACAACCGCTGTGTGTTTTTGATAATAGCAGCAGAGCAGGAACGTATTGTGGATGATCGTGGATATGTCACTGCAAATGTTGTGAATGCCGAACTCACCTGGAGAGACCGAGTGTGGGTATAAAGTACGCCGCAGCACTTGACATCACTGTGTGTGTGTGTGTGAACTGACGGGTGAATTAAATTGTGCTCTGTGTGCTCATCATGTTGCCCACTATCATCACTGGGTCTTTATGTTAACGGGTGACACTTTTTTTTCTCCCCACTCAGGACTCACCACTCATTTCTCTGAAGTTGATTGTCCGGGCTGATTCACATTTCACTAATCACTCACTCTGTCGCCCCCTTCCTCCTCCTCCTCCTCCTCCTCCTCCTCCTCCTCCTCCACCTCCTCCTCCCCCCCCCTTCGTCACAACCACAGGGAAGACCACACCCACAAGCGCCAGCACAACCTATCATGGGGCGGCATTCCCAAAGGAGGCAGGTGACCCTGAAAGAGGTACAGGTCCTGATGGCCCTCCCCCAGTGGGGGAACAAGGGTCACCTGACTCGGAGCCAATCAGTGTGGAGATGGAGGGTAAGGGGGAGGGATGTCCTCAGTGAATCTGCAGGGGGGATTGCACTGCTGGGCCCCGATCGCCTCATCGTTACACTTCTAACCAGACTGACCACTAACAAGAAATAACCTTTAAAAAAAAGTTTCACTCTGGAAGAACTGTCTCCTGTTTTCAGCCTGCATGCCTGCTCTGAATCAACTCAATCATCCAGCCTGCGTCTCCATAGCGATGGCACTCATTTCAAGCAGTTAATGTAAAATTGACAGCCGAGACGAATTCAAAAATCAAATCATTTTTAACATCCTCCATTCGTGGTTTGCAGTTTTTCAAAAACTACATTCTCTTTGCAATTTCTGATAATGACGGATGTTGAATAGTCGCTGAGAAAAGTGAGTCCCGACCAGTAAAAAGCAGAAAGCAGCAGCTGCCGACTATTCAAGAAGTCACGTGATGGGTTTGCATGCTAATACGTGACCATGTTTCTTCCAGGGTGAAATATCACTTTCATTAGCTCACTAACACTTAACTCACGAGTCAAAACCAATCTCTTAGTGAACGGAAAGCATTTGCTAATCGATTTTCTTGATCCATACACTTCATTAGTGTGCGTTTACATGACGAGCTTCACTTAATGCTTCCACTGACATAAAGCCCTTTTTAAATGGAAGGGCGCCGAATGATGAGTGTTCGATATCACCAAGTACCGCTGCGGCGACTTTCACTTAAACTGAGATGAACACGGTTCGGAAGAGTCTTAGAAGAGGATGTTCCCGTCCTGTTATGTTCAGCCGTACATCTCAGTGTGCTCAAACACAGCCGGCCAGGAATGTGTACGATTTAATGACTTGAAATAAATACTGCATTGGCTCTAATTAACTCCTCAAATTAAGTAGAGAACCTGAGTCTAAACAACACTGCTCCCACGTGGCCTCTCCTCATCTTTTATTTAGCTCGTCAACACACACAAATATTCCCTCAGTGTTTTCCAACCACACTGGAAAAAATGCAAAGCACAAAGTCAGGTGGCATCTCCTCGTCTATGTGACCGTGCATTTACATTTATGATTTCCATTCCCATTTGAGGGAACGCAGCAAAAGTCACTTCCCCGTGCGGCTAACAGAGACTCTGAGAGCGTAGAGTCAAAGTACCTGACGTGAACTTTCCAGCCTGACTCACTGCTGTAACTTAACGAAGTCTCTCATTAGACGTGTTTCTATTAGCATATTTTATTCACATTATGAAGTATCGCATTAGAAAAGGTTAATGGATGATTTGACGAAACTTCCGTAATTCTGCAAAAGTTTTTCGGCCTGCTTAAGATGGTTTTTAACTTTTTTGAAAAACAGAGTTCATGCGCTTAGTAGGAGATGGAAACACCTTTTCCACTCCAAGAGAAGAAGAAGATTCCCTCGTAGATGGCTGAGCCGACTGGTTTTGTTTCTTCCTCTTCGATGTTTATTGCTCCACTTCTTCTTCTCTGTCTTCTGACAAACTACTCTTTGCATGTCTTGGCTTATTCACTCCAAACTAGTTGATGGAAACACACCTAATTTTCATTTCCTTGGAGCATGTGAAACCTTCTTTTCCCGGGGATATCTGTCCCCTATTTTAAGATAAGTGAGTATCTACTGCAGATGGTGATATTAGAATATGAACCGTTTTTTGACTTTAGCAAAGTTCAACCACAAAAAAATGGAGTACAGTCCCTCCAAATATTCTTGACGCACCGCCTTGATTAATGTGGCTTCATAACATGAAAATGAGACCAAAAAACTATTGACTGCACGCTGGCCTTTTCCTCGGGGGTCGCAAACACAGACAAACAAAAATACTGAAAGCACCAGATTTAATGACACATCCAATTTAATATCCTGCCACTCAGCTGCCTTTTTATTCTGGATCGCTGGTGACATTCTCTGGCTCGGTTCAGTCACGGCCACTAAAAACATATAAATCAAAGAATCAACTAGATAAACTGTTTGTTCTGTTAAACATCAGAGAATAGTAGAAAATGTCCCAGAGCCCGCGGCGACGTACAGAAAATTGCTTGTTTCATCAACATCCTGACAAAGATATTCAAATTTGCTGTAATGTACGACAAAGAAAGGCAGCAGATCCTCGTATCACAGAAGCTGGAAGCATCAACTTTCTGGCATTTTGATTAGAAAAAAAACTGATTTGAGTCATCGTTTCAGCTCCACAGACTATTGTTGGGCTGGAATTTGTGTAATTACAGATGTCAAAGTGAATGTGAATGAGATTGACTTCTGGAAATGAAAGTTCAGTTCTCTCTTCACACGTTGTTAAAGGCATCGAACCTGAAATGTAACTCTTCCACAATGACACCGCACCATCCAGCTACGTCAAATAAATGACATGACCTATAAAACTCCAACAAGCTTCTAAATATTTAATTACATCTTGATCTTTATAGGCTCGAAGTCTCATTAGTTCTTACATTTTTAATTTGACAGTTGGCACTCATACTGATTTAACACTACAAGCTTTCAAAAGTAGGAAATTTAAGACAAAGAGCCACAAAACTGTGTTAGGAAGTGCAACCAAACGTCCCTGTGAACCTCTAATGGTCATGTAGAAGAAATAAGAGCAAGGGAGAGAAAGTTTCTGGACATTTTTCCGCTTCTGGAACATATTCCTGAACAAGATACGGTTCATTTGGATGAGATTCAGGGAGGAAGAGGCGGCACGAAGCAGTTTTTGTCCTCGACTTGCTGCTTGCTTGCGCAGGCACCATGTCAGAAGTCCATAAATCCTCAGCAAGTAAAAGAAGCTTCCATTCACGCAGACAGACTCTCTGGCTGCAATGATGAGCTACTCGGGCTCAAATGAGAAAAGCCCATAACAAATAAATAACCAGCAGGGGCCTGAGCAAGGGAGCTGGACACCAGGGAGGAGGGGAGGGAGGGGGGTGAAGGAGTAGGATGTAATAGAAACAGCAACGCAATCTATTTTCAGCCAGAGACTGTGATGCTGCCGGTTCAATCAGAAGAGTCGGGCGGGCGGGTTGATAAGGCGGGAGAGGAGCTGGTGTGGAAGTAACGGCGTCACAGTTCCAAGAGGGCATCCAATCTCTCTCTCACTTCCTGTCCATTTCTCACCACATATCTGCTTTTGTGTCTGAACCTTCTGTAGAGGCTCTGCAGCTGTGTCACAAATCTCATAGCTGCAACAAGGTGGCAGGAAGACAGAAGCACACAGATAGTGGACAAAACACAGGACGGCCAATCAGGAGAGAAAAAATACCAGACAAAAAGTTACTAAACACTAAAGTTGAATAAACACTCTGAAAGATTTTCAGTGTAAACCGACCTTGACGTCGCCCACTGGTGCATGGACTTCTGTGTGAAGCCTTAAGTTTTGCATGATGGCTGCCATCTTGTTTTTTTAGAGCCAAAAGTGAAGAAATTTGGACAAGAGTGTGGAGCTGGGGGAGGATGTCCTGATTGGATCTGATTGAGAACCCGAGGACGACGACGCCCAAAAGCATACCCTTCTTTATCATCTAATTTACTGTGAATGGGACCGTAATTTAACTAAATGAACATCACGCTGCGTTGAAGAAGACTTTAAACTAGCGAGTGAGACCATAAATTCATCAGGAAACTGAGAAGTAGTGAAGTAGGGTCATAAAGTAAAAAAAAGCACCGGTATTGCAGCATTAACAACGGCTCTGCTCTGTTAAAATGTCCCAGTAAGCCATGACAATGTGACGAGGACCAGCAGCTAAATGGAACCGAGCCTTCATTATTTCTATGCTTTTCCTACTGTGACAAGTCAAAATGCCTATTAACAAGCTTTCCCTCACACCAGTTATAGTTAGCTGACTAAATTGAACTTATTGTCTTGTTAAGATGCAAAATTGGTACTAGAAAATGTGCTACGATTCTGAAAAATAATAAAAAATAATCAGGGATCCTAGAAAAAAAACAGTGATTTATATTAGATGTATTAATTTGTATGGGTTTTTTTACTGAGAAGAATCTGGAGGGATAAATTTAATATTATGGCTCACCAACTTTGTCCTGCAGAGCCTTACTTTGGCCGTCCTCCTTTAAAACAAAACCAGTTAGTAAGCCAGTGTTTACTCGCTCTATTATTGTGAGGCTGTGGAAGAAAAGTCCACATTTATTATGCGTGACAGGTGAGACAGATACGACGGCTCAGAAAAGTTCCCCAACTTCCAAGAGTGTCCCCGTCAGTAAACATCTCGCAACGATCACATCAGTAGAAGTAAACCTGTAAATCCACTTCATCCATAAATGTCAGCGAGATATAAAATCTATAAGTAAAAATCACAAAGGCAGCCAGTCACTTCACCTCACACAGCCCTGTTAATCCTCACCACATTTGTTTTCTTATTTAATGCTCAGTTATGGACAGCTGAAGTGAAATATATTGGCTCACGTGTGGGCAGCTGCATTACATTATGTAAACACCAGGGAAGACTAAAAAGCCAGGGCAGGACACCTGTTGACCTGCTGCTATTTAGAAAAATGCCAGCAGTCAGGCTTGTGCTGAAGCTGCTTCTGTCCGGCGAACGCCCACCTCTCCTTTGTGTGCGAACATTTAGCAAAACTGTGTTTCACAAGTCTCCTGGTTGTGGACCTTTGGTCTGTTTTCTCCCCTCTCCTGCCCTCTATTGTGATTTGACCTTTTTCCCGTGACCCCACTGCACATTTAGGTGAACTGGCGTGGGCTGCACGAAAAAAAGCCAGGCTAGCAGCTAATTTAGCTGACCCAGTGAGATGGCTGGATAATAGAATCAAGTGAAGCAGGCATTTTTCAAACTCATTAAAACACTACATGAGGAGAGCAGAGAGTGAACTCGGGTTGAACCTTTTCCATGAAGAAGGGCTCGACGTCCTGCGGGTGCCATCGATGCCAGCTAGTTTTTCTAAAGAGTTATTTATACTTCTAAAGACCACGGCAACAGACACCGCCTGGATCATCCAGTCACTGAGAGGGCTCAGGCTGTGTCCCCTCTAACCACCATCATCGTATCTGCTCCTCACAGAGGCTTCAGTCCAGATCAGGATCAATATTTCTTATGATTAATGTTGTAATGTTTTTATCTTGTAATAGTAAGAACAAGGTAAAAAAAAATGAAACAAATATATGAGGTTTAATATTAAAAATAACTGTATAATAAGTGTTTATGAAATGGTCTCGTGATTCCTCTGATGATTATAAATGACCTGGAACAGCAAACGAGACAATCAGCGAGAAGACTGCTATTTTTGTATAGTTATTATTAACGCCTGTGCTCTGGTCCGATCACATATATCACACATAAAATCACATATCAATACATTACCTCATCGCAATCCATCCTGCGGTCTCTCCGTCACACGCTTCCGAAACAAATGCACGCTCCGCCGGCACGTGCCAGCAAGGATATTTACAACAGCAGGCGCTGGTGTCGGACCGCTTTTGTCAAAAGGGAGCGCCAGAATCAACAAAAACTGAAAGTCCCTCGTAGTCACTTTAAAGCAAAAGTCAAGAAACTTATCATACATAATAATAAACGTTTCATTCGTCATGAGTTTAACTGAGCAGCGTCAATGTAAAACTCTTTCCCAGAGTTTTACTTTCCATTTAATTTTAACAGCAGCTGTCACTTTTTCAAACAGCAGAGCGTGTGTGAAGTTGGATTTTAAAATATTTAATACATCTTTAGATCAGTTCGGGTCAGACCGAGGCTGCATATCCAGAAACATGTTCATTATGACGGTTAAACAGAACTGCTGGCTGTCGGATTTAATTCATCTGTGTTGACCCTGCTGGCTGCTCTTACATGATTTATCACAAGTCAGGCCATCGTGTGCACACACACACACATACACGCACACATTTGCTTCACTTTTTGAAACGTTGCTGCCAATTTGAACTCCCTGAGTCATCGTCATGGTGTAATGGCGCTCATTAAAGGTCACACAGAACTAAGCCATTTTTTCCCCTTCGCTCCACTCACCAGCACTTTACTGCGATTTTTTAAGTGACATCATGTTTTACTACAAAAACACACACTGCAACGTGCTGTAAAACTAACTTTAAAGGCATTACACACACACCGAATACTTCACTTTCCATAACCGGCTCTTTTAATGGCTCTTTATTCCGTGTCGGTTATTAAAGCTGAGCTCAGTGTCAGGATGGAGAGGCGTCAGCTCCGAGCGTCACGGCGATCCACGGGGGCCCACAGTGATCAAATCCACCCACGCAGTCGTCCCGGCTGCTATAACCCTAACCCCTTACCCTTAATCTGTCTCATTGACCTCTGGGGAGTTTTTCTCCCGATTTACCTGCCTGTTTTTTCTTTCTTCTTTTTCCTTTCTTTAGTTGGTTGGACTAACCCTTTAGCTGTACCTGCCTCCTTTGTTGAATTCTCTCTCACTGACCTTTCTTCACTGTCTTTTTATGATCTGCCCTTCTGGTTTTTACAGCCGATGGCTGAAACTGTTGCGCAGGTGTTTGAGTGACCTGCGAGCAGTTTCTTCATCTCTTAAAGCAGCAGTTCACTCCAAAGACAGCGAATATGTGACATGATAGATGTGGGTTTTAACAGGAAGACAGAGCTGTGAAACAAAGATTATTGGGGTAAAATAGATGCTACACTTGTGGTTAAAGGAACAATTCACCCAAAAAAAAATGTAAGTTTAGTTACTATCTCATCATCTCCATGCTGATGGGAAAAGTAAGGTGAAGTTTCGTAGTCCACAAATCATTTCTGGAGCTTCACAGCAAAACAGCGCTGCAGCGTTCTCCTAAACAACTGAAGCAGATGGGGACTTGTTTTAAAACGTAAACCACAACCGGAAACAAAAAAATGAAATGGCTCCATACAGCTTGTCTCCCGTAATCCAAGTCTCCAGAAGTTATTTACACCCTTTTTAAAGCTAATCTAAAGGTGTTGGCATGCTCCCTGTAATTATACCGGATGAGCTGAATGGAGCATTTTCAGTTTTTGTTTTGTTTTCTTAACTTTCTATAAGAAGTCCCTATCGTCTTCAGTTGTTGCTGCAACGCTATTATGTTGTGAAGCTCCAGAAATGTTTCACCAGCGTTGGAGTGGTAGATAAAGACTGAATTGTAATTTTTTTGGTGAACTGTTCCTTTTAAGATAAATGTCCATTGTTATTAGGAGTCCAAGCTTCCTCTCCTTTTTTTTGTTTGGTGCATGTTCTTCATGTGTTGCCAGTGATGAAGCTAAAACAGCAACACCGAGATGAATGTTTAAAAATGTTTCACCATATCTGTAACTGTTACCTGACTTTGGCGTGGACTGTCTCTTTAAGTATGTTGGTAAAGCAAAGATTCTTCCAGTGTCACCGACATCACAACAGGTGAAAGTTTGCATTGGAACCGTTTTGCTTTACCGCCCACTGAATGGCAAATAAACAGCTGCTCTTTTTAATTTTCTGATTCAACTGCATGTATGGAGCGAAAGAAAAACACAAAGGACATCAGTGCATGTGCTCTGCCTGGTTTTAATGGCTTGTGATGATTAATCAGATGCTACTTAAAGGGTCGGTTCACCCAAATTACAAAAAAAACATGTGTTCTTATTCAACCTGAGGGGTATTTATGTTCATATTATAGTTATTATTATATTAGTAGACATTTGATTCCACACAAAACAAATGTTTCTTTCCATTAATAGTTTTTGTTTTGGTAATTTTGTCTGTAGAAATTAGTTTCACTGAAAAATAATCATGATGACGTCTGCTGATTGTTTCTAGAAAGACGTGCTGCTTTTGAGTTTTGACATTTTTATGCTTAAATTATTATAAACTACATCCTGACAGATACTGGACTTTTGGGGCCAACACCTTTTATAAGTGTGTAAAAATATTCAAATTTAGCTTTATGTCAGCAGGTTTTCTTCAAAAATACTGTTAGTACACAGAATATACACATAAACACACAATTTTTGCAAATATCCCTCAAATGTGGTTATAAAAAATACGTAGTGGAGGCATGATATTTGTGTCTGTGAGAAATGAGAAGATATGTTTTTGATAATTTGAGTGAACCACCCCTTTAACCAAACCACTCTGCTGTCTTGAGTGTTTGAATCGATATGTATGCTGCTACTTGACTTGCTACAACTTGACTTTCCCTTCAAAGCGCAGGTGTAAATATTGAAGGACTTCATACAGACAGTGTGCTTCTGATTGCCAGATGCCACAGCACGCCTAATTTACCAGTATTCAATCAGAAGCTGTAATGAAATCTATGCTCTCTATGCATCAGCACACCTGGAATGAAATGCAGTGCTCATTACCACTACTTTTCAATTGGAATGGATCTGTTACATTACACCATATCACCTTAGCTCGTGTGCATATATTAAACCGCATCCAATTGGCTGAGCACTGAGGTGGAATATTATGCAAATTCCTAATAACAAGTGTACATGATTGAATTCACTCAGTCAACAGCCAGAACCCTGCACACATCCAGCACATATACCCAGTGTGTGTCTGTGTGTGTGTGTGTGTGTGTGTGTGTGTGTGTGTGTGTGTGTGTGTGTGTGTGCGCGTGTGCAGCCACACCGACACGCACGGTCATGCTCTGTTTGCTAACCATGTCTGTCAGTGCACAGACATCAAGTATTAAAACTGTCAAATGACTAAAGCTTGCAGGAAGCCGGGCAGGGCTGCTCTGCCTTTCAACCAGGTTTTTTGGAAAAATGAAAATAATTCATTTGTTTCCATTTCTCAACCTCAGGGTGTCTTTCAGGAGTTAAAAATTGTTATTTTTAGTGCGGAAGAAATAAATCTCCAGCATTAGCCGGGGTAAAGCTCTCCCATGAAGCCCGGGGCCATTTCGTCTCGTCGGCTTCTCATTGGGATGGAGTAGCCATTAAGGGAACAATTACATGCACTTGTAAGCTTGCAGAAGCAGAAACTAATTAGGGCTATTTCCGAACGTCTTCACTCGATGCGAAAAATAGAACACAAGTTGTTCTCCAGGTTACAAAGCATTTTAAACGCACCCTTGAGAAAAACCAATGAAGAAAGTTACAGTATGTGCAAAAAGAAAAGAAGTTGCTCCTCCTGTTTAAATTATTTCATATCTGACCTTGAAAGTGTTGAAAAAACAGAAAGTAGCTGTTCCTTCCTGGCTGTGTTTTAAATTCCAGTTTTGTAGAGTTTCTGATTCTTTAATGTGCTGCGAGAGATGCAGCAAGAATTTTCCTTCACAATTGAGCAAGTAGGGAACTTCAAAGTGTTCAGATTACTGGTAATTGGTGTCATGGAAAAGCTTATGGCTACTGTGTTGTTAATGAAGTCGATTTAAGATGTCTGTGGGAGCCGGCAAAGACAGCAGCCATTTACTTAATCACTCACATGCTTAAGAGAAGTTGTCACTTCCATTGTAATTTGTTTTCAGACTTCGTCACCTGCAGCAAAAAAAAAAATAAAAACACTTTATTCGCCCTCATGCAAAAACCCATCGCCAATTAGTAAGCCGCGGCGCAGGCGACGCCATGTAAAACTTGCCTGTTTACATAACCTACCGCGCTGTCTATTTTTAACAATATGGATGCAATCACAGAGCGCCTCTCTTCCTACGGCGCTGCGGAGGAGCGCGAGGGTTGTTCTCCAACCATATCACAGCTGCCGCAGAGCACCAGGCTTCAAAACCCAGCAGAGTGACGGTCTGTCACTCACCCCATCATGTCTGTCTGTCTCTCACTCTGCCGCTCTCCCCATCCTCCTCCTCCTCCTCCTTCAAATCTGCTTCATGCACATACATTCACTCGTTCTCTCCATTTTACTTTTTTTTTGTAGCTCTCTCTTTCATCTCCACTCTCTCCCTTTGCTCTTGCTCCCCTGACTCTTGGATCTTTGAGTCCTCTCACATTTACTCCACTCTTCATCACCAGTTTGTCACCAAGGTTGAATTTCATCCCTTCATCTTCCTCTCTTTCTTTTTTTTCTATCCCCTGGCTGTCACCATCCCTCTCTTCCTTTGCCTCCCTTGCCTCCACTCACGCAGCCCATCTGTCTTTTTTACCTTTTGGCAGACTTGGGTATCTCTATATTAAGCCGTCTCTGAGCCGAGACCATGTTGAGTTGACACAGAAATATAATGTGACGACGTGAGAGAGGAACACTGACTCTGAAGCTGTGTAAACATTGTAGGGGAGTTCTGAAGGGTGCGTAAAGCGGCATTAATTATCACCTCGACTTGAAGTGACAATTTTTCCCACAAACAGACTTTTTTATCTAAATTGAAAATATTTTTGTAGTTTCAAAGTGTCTTTAGTTTCCAGACGCTTGTAAAGAAAGTGTTAAGATAGCCAAGTCAGTGTGTACAGTTCACCAGCACCTCCTGTGCGCCACCTAGCAGCTTGCCAGGCTGTCGGTATGATTCACAGGGTATTAATTTCACTGTGACCAGTGGCACCATATGTCCCACATACCCAGTGATTGAGTCAACCGGCCTGTTCATGAAACGTGTTGTGACAGGTCGTCGGTAGGCTCTAGATGTGTTTACCTCAGCTGTGTGTTTCACCCCCTGCTGTGGCACTTGACTCATACATCTTAACCAGGAGGGACCCGTCGATAGGCCTGTATCCACAGACAGGGAAGTGTGGGGGGGGAGTTGTGTCGTGGCCCAGAGGGAACAGATGACTCACAGGTACCAGGAAGCCACAAGGGGTAACAGGAGGCACAAAGCACACTGAGATGAGAGCAGCCTTTCCCCGCTCATTACAAAAGCTGTACGCCGCCACCACCGCCGGGACACTGATCAGTTAGAATCACAAACTTGGACCCGCAACGTCGCCGCAGAGCTGATTGGCGGCCTGTGTAATGAGACCCAAAAAAAAAAAAAAGAAGATTGCCCAAGATTAAAAGAAGAGGTATTAACAGGCTCACTGCAGCATCGCTTTTGATTGCGTCTCCCACTGGGACGCAATTATGATTTATGACTTTTTAATGTGGTCATAAGTCGAGGCAATCATAAGAATAAATGGCTAAAAATTGAGCATTTTTAATTGGAAGCTCTATTCAAAGCGTTATTTTCAGAAAGATTATAGTGCGGCACAGTCTCTCTCTCTGTAGGGAAAATGGCAGCAAAGCACCCCATGAAAATGAGTGTGGTGATACATGATGATGAGATAATAAGCCTGTACAAGCACACCTGCTCGAAAAAAGTCAACCTCTAGATAATAAAGAGGAGAAAGAGCTGACCATGTTTCACAGTAACTTAATGTCCTAAATAATAAACTTCTTTTAAAACTTTTGCCAGAAACTGTACAGATCCGTCACAACGAGAGATAAAAACTAGTTTGATTGTGATTGTGCCGTATCTTTACCCCGTTTGTAATGAGATTCTGTCAAATTAGAGCTGTAATGATGACAGGAGGCAAATGGCATGTCTTTCCATTTCATGCATTGTGCAGTTACCATGGCGGCAGGTGCCTTTTGAGGCTTAAGAAGATTGAGTTTAGACTCCCTCATTGGTGCTTTTATCTCTTGTGGATTTACAAGATTTGACTGAAATAATGTACCAAGTTCTCTGATCAGATTTTCCATCCCTGTAGTATCCCCCTAAAATTTGCCTCTAATCAGATACACACAGTGTGGAGGACCCTTTATGGTCCTTCTAACACACACTCATTGCCTTTTAATAAGGCTCACCCCTGGCCTCAGTTCATGTAGGAGGATTTTTATTCACATCCTCCATTCCACCAAGAATGTAATTCCTTTTTTTGAGATGTTGGTCTCAAATGGATTGTAGAATTTCATCAGTTTTGGGAGGATTTGGTTTTTTTTTCATGGCTTCATCACATAACCACCTCCACATTAGCTGATAAATCATGATGCAACTGGCAGGATTGGCCGACATGATGATACCGTACGTACCTTGAAATGATCCTTCTGAAACCTCCCTGTTGTTTCAGGCCTCTGCAGACAATGTTGCAAACAGTTTTTGCATCAGTTTGGCTAAAAACTTGATTTTTCTAGCCAAAAACAGGAAAAAAAACAGATTCCCATATTGTTATTTTATCTATAATCAGTGTCCAGAAAATTTCCAAGAGAAGGTTATATTGTTCAGTACTACTGCAATATGAAGTTATACACTATATATAGATTTTATTCATGTCAGCCACGTCATAACTCATTCAGCGATGAATAACAGCAAATTTCTACATGAGAATCTTCTGGAGAAAACGGCCTTCATTATGTCACGTCTCGGTCACTTAATTCAGAGAAAAGATTAAAAATTCACTCTAATGCAGACCTCATTATTCAGCTGATATCCCCTATACTCATCCACCAATCATCCTCGTCATCATCAGTCTGAACATCTCATAAGCTATCATCAAGCCTGATTTAGACATCATCATCTTCCATTTTCGTTTCTCAACGAAGCTTTCATTAGCCGTTGGATTTAGCTTGTTTGCAACACCTGCATTTTCTCCCTCCTCGGTGCTGCTCAGCTGTCCCCCTCCGCAGACTAATCAGTTTCACAGAAACTGTCATTAACGGCGGAGAGGAGGGTCTGACACCACAGATGGCGGCAGCCTCTTGCAAATGAGCTCTGATTACGAGAGGTGGCAGGTTTCAGTCCTCTTATAGTCGTTGCCTTTCACGCCATTAGGCAAACAGAGTGCTAGGGTCACATCACCCAAGGACATTTACATGGTAGATTTACCTCAGCTAAGTAACCTTGTGTTTCTTGGTGCACTGATGCACTGGCTGCTCCCTCAGCTTCGTTTTGAAAAGAATTTGACAACCTCATTTGAGTCTGTTTTGGCAAAGGCGCCACACTCAGTGAGCGATTGGGTAGACCTGTTATTTTTGGCTCGTTCATCATACCAGGTGCTCTCACCCCTGATCCTCGCATTGGAAAGCAAAGTCTGTGAAAATGACATCAGGTTCCTGCTGCCGCGCTCCCATCAATATTTAAAGCTCTAACTCATTTCGGAGTTGATTTCTCACTGACTGGGGAACTCTTGGCCTCTGCCAGTCTGAGTGGAAAGCACAGGTCCTAGAAAGAAAGACTGTATTGATCTATTAACAGTGGAGGAAAAGGAAGCCAAGAGCTTAGTTCAAACACCTCTCCCATGCTGTTTCCCACGTAGTGAAGCCCCTGTAAACACAACCTGTCTGTCCCAGCTGCTACTTGACCTACATTAGCTCTTGAAAATGTGTCTTTTTTTCTTCTTCTTCTGGCTCAGTCAGAAAAAGCTCTAACTGAAGTACCCTTTTCTCAATCTTTTCTGTTTTGAAGGTGTGAGGCGACCACCAGAGCTGGAGAAGACCAATCACAGTGTCCATTACACTCTCCTCATCGCTTGTGTTTTGGTGGCTTTTGTCCTTGGCGCCTTCCTCTCCGGCTTCCTGGTCTCCTGCTACTGTAACCACACAGGCCACAAGACCAAGAAGTTGTCGAAAGATCCCGAGGCCCCGATCCCCCACGCCCTGTCGCTCCGCAGTCTGGCTAAGCTTAATGGTTTACTGGACAGCCAGAGTAAGGACGACAAGATGGAGGTGTCGTCTCCAAAGATCTACAACTCTTTCTTCGCCAACAGCAAGGAGCATCATCCACCGAGGAGAAATGGCCATCACGCAATGACAATGGGAGACCTGGTCCATCCTCATCACCACCACCACCATCTCCACCATTCCTCAGAGCTGTCTGGTCTGCCTACACCAGACTCAACCCCAGAGCTGCCTATCAAGAGCATGAAAGCCTTCAAGAACCAGTGGGAGAAGAACCAGAATTGCAACAATGCCAAGGAACCAAAGTCCCACAACATTGTCTCCAGGCCCAGCTCAGCCCTGCTTCACCAGCAGGTCTTCCCGTACTCCCACGGCCTGTCCAACGGACAGCCACTTGTCGGAGGTCATCTCCACCCAGAGGAGCGCAAAATCCATAATGTTGAACGTGTGTTATCACAACAACCTTACCCTGGTTACTCTCAGAAGGTGATGGAGGTAACCTCCCTTGATGAGCTCCTGAAGCACATCCACGAGGCAGGCGGCAGCAAGAACTCCCAGTTAATGAGCCCATCGGGTCTGATGGCCAGCGGTGGTTGTCAACTAGCATTCGCCAACCGCATCCAACCTCAGATTCCTGAGACAGAATCAGCCCCCTACTACAGCTCATCCACCTTACCCCGAGACAGCCTCACCCGACGCATGGATGTTCCTCCAGACATTCCCCCACACCACCAGTCCACGCTGGAGAGGAGGCACTCCTCCCAGAGGCACTCGCTGCTTACTGCAGCCACCAAGATGCCCAATGGAGGCGGAGTAGGAGTAGGTGGAGGAGGAATGATCCCTCGCCAGCACAGCTTCAGCCAACGAAACGGTGGGCCCCACCAGCCACCTCCCCTCCTGGCACGGATGAACTCGACGGGCAGCGCCTGCGAGGTTCACTACCCCCTCATCCCTAATGGGTACCTGACACGCCAGCACAGCTACAACGGAGAGCAGCAGGAGGTCCAACACCGGGGTGCTATCGTCCGCCGGGCCTCCTCTCTCAAACCTGACGTCCCTCCCAAGCCCCTGTTCATACCTGCCACGTCCCCAGTCAACCAACAGGGGAAGTTCAACTACTGAGGAGGTAACACTCCTGGACTAGAGAGGGAGTCTCCCTCGTTGTGTCTTCTTAAAGGAACCTTCCTTTGAAGAAAAGCAGTGGGTTCGAGGTTGCAGACCTTCACAAGAAAACACAACCAATCGCGTGGCAGCCAGTGTCACTGTGGACGAAAGCCTCAACCAAACTTGTTTTTCCCTCTTCTTTTTGTCCAACGAATATCTTTGTACCATATTGGTATTGCTCAGCTACTTGCTTATTATAGAACTGCTGACTCAGGTGACGTGATGCCACCTCCTTATATTAGGCTGCCAATGTCCTCAGTGTGGATTTACAATGCAACTTAGTTTTTGGACGCGTTGATGTTGGAAAAACTTTACACATCAGTCATCTTGAAGACTAAAAAGCCAGAGGCTCCTGCGATGCTTAGATTCATGCTTTTGCTTAACCTTTTTCTGATGTAGTGTTGGTAACCAGTCCCCACCCACCCCACCCTCGAATGTGTTTATATTATGCATGTGTGTGTATATATATGTGTGTTTATATCCACACCGTATATGTATACATATACATATGCAGTATATGTAACCTGTGGTGAAAAGTCCGCAAAATTCCCCTGAAAGTAGTTACGTCTTTGCCTTACTATACTCTTTCATCTTTGGGCATATCAAACGATCCCCCCCCCCACCACCACCACCCGCTGAGAAAAAATCTTAGGGGTCACCAAATCATGCACATCATCAATACAACCCTGTCAGTTGGCTAATAAAACTGAACCAAATTTGTTCAAGGAAATACTTCAACAAAGCAGCTATACTCGTCTTCTCTCTCCTCTCTTCTTTTTCTTTTCCCGTCCCAGCAGATGTCAAAGTCAGAAGTGACGAAATCGGGTCCATTAAGTTCCCTTGAGAATGTTTCTCTTAAGATTGGTGCTCCGCAAATCTAGTGGGTCGATCATCCTCTGAAAAGGACATTTAAAAAAAAAAAAAAAAAAATTCTGGACCCAAAGAGGACAAGAAGTCAAAAAAGGCCGTGCCATCTGGCAGAATGAGAATGAACATAAAAACATAGAACGGACTGCAGTTATTATAATTATTAACTTTGTGGCTATTGGTTGTAAATAAAGGAATAATTACTAGCCAAATTTTAACTGTATGTGTAAATGTGTGCCTTATTTAATAATAGTGTGTGACATGGGGGTAGGGGTAAATGCAAGGGGCTCAGATGGCTACTATGCTACAGTATATTGTAGGTGTTTCATTTTCTATGGTCGTCAGTACGTGTCATACAGTATCCTATTGTATATTTGAAGAGTTTCATTCCAGAATGAGATATTTGTCATTTAAAAATTATTTGTTATGAGAACTGCGAGTATGATTGTAACACACTCACTAATGAATCATATGTTATGTTATATCTTGAGTATATTGAGCCTTTTTTTTTTTTTTTTACAAAGTGATATTTCACAAATTTTCATCTGTTATTTTGAGAGATATTAAACACCATTAAATGTATTATTCTTCGAGATGAATACAGAGTTTTGGAATGAAACCCTTCATTTCTTCTTTGTTGTTTTCTTGTTTGATTTTCTTATCCCACACGTGTGAGCCTGCAGATGCTTTTGGGAGTGTTTTGGCAAAGCGAGTACACACAGCCTGAGACTGCAGACGTTCAGGTTCAACTGCCTCCATATTATGTCACTTTCCACTGGGTGTCACTTTCCCGATTAGGTGCCATTGTTAACTTTTTTTTTTTCTTTTAGCATTAGCATTAGCTTCTCTTTGGGTTTTCTAAGGGAGCGGTTCACAGTTCCTCTTAAGTAGCCATTGTAGAAGTCGATGTTAGAGGGGCTGATGGAGCAGGAATGTGTTTTTTTTGTTTCAAAACTAATGGTAATAAATATTTTTTTAGTTGTTATTCAGAAGAGATAGTTTAAAACACAATGTGACACTAAATTGTATACAAAGAGAGTAGATGCAGGATGAAGACATGAAACTGGACTTCTACAATGGTTACCGCTGTCGATTTTTGACTTACCTGCGACACCAGGTGTCAACTCCAGCGACATAGGGAGCGAATAGGAGTGGAGACAACAAAGTTTCTGTTTAGGAATGTGTGGAAACGTGGAGAAGTGCAATGAACTCTGATCCGACGAGCTGAGATAGTCTCTCGGATCGATACAGTGTTGGTTCCCAGGAGGCCACGCTGCCGAACATCTCCTGAGGGGTCTCCCTCGGGGATGGAGATGCCGGTCGGCCTCTGCGTCAGAAACATCACAGCTTCAAGACTCTCCGCTGTTGCACTTTTCAGCAGAGTCACTTTGGCCACGGTCGACTGGAACCGTGATCAATTCTGTGAAAACAGCACTATGTTATTTACTGTATCTGAAAGTGGTGTTTATTGATTGAAATTTCCCAGAGCTCATTTGAGCCAATATAAAGTTTACTATTCATACTCGAGCTCCAGTAAATAAAGGTCCGACCGCAGCGTTTGTTTAAAGGAAAAAAAAAAGTTGATTTGGATATTAACAGGCAGCAGAGCATTAAATAGCTTTTTGGAACAACAAATACAAAACATCCAACTTGATTTAAGGTCGTGACCGTAATGGTTTATAAGAGGAATTGTGGCAGCTACAGTGTTTGATGAGTGGAAGTGTTTTTTTTTTTTTATTTCATAATTTTTTCTGCCGGTGACAGATTGTATGGGTTGAGGGAGCGGTCTCGCCTCTTAAAAGCTCTAAAATCAGTATTTGATTTGGTGTAAATACATTCTATCTGGGCGGGGTCTCATTGATTCAGTATTATGTTTTTTTTCTGTTTGATTTCCAGGCTACGCCTCTTGAATTAATATGAATTTGGTCTCACAGAATACCATTGTATGTCTCTTATACTAGGAATAAAATTAAAAATATGATGCAAGTGTCTCACTGGTGAATGTGTGTGGGTGATGCACGAGGGGTGGAAACAAACACAGTAACTTTACAGGACTTTGTTTCGTTGTCAGCTGTTGATTTAACTCTCAATTGTAAGTTTATTTAGGACCTGGTGTTACGTTATATTGCGTTACCTCCACCAAGGACTGTTTGTTTGCCAGGATGTCTTCAAAAATAATCGACTGGTGGAAAGTTTGGGCATCGGCCAAGGTTTTAATTTTTAATGCAGGTCCAGGATTTTTTTTTTTTTAAAAGATACTGTTAGAAGACACTGCTTTGCTGGGAGTTGCATTATAAAAACAGTATCTTGTTAAATCAGTGGGTTACAGAGAGATCCAAGTAGTGTTTCAGCTAGCTTGTCCACCGGGTGGGAAAAACAACTCAAACTGCAGTCTACAAGGACAAATGTATTCATCGTGTTAATACACGAGGCAACAATGAGCACGTTACAGCCGGCAGCATGAAGTGAAGAAGATCGCGCACTCCTTTCTTACTTGGGTAAGCCACAAGGAAGGTGAGTTTTATCCGTTATTGGGCGTATTTACACAATGTTTTTCTTTTTTACGGTCACATAAGATTAAATAAAACATCAAAACCATAAAAAACTAAACAAATGGAAGCATACAGGTTACAACACTTGATACCAGCAGGTGAGACGAATGGCAATTTGAATAAATAAATCTACAGCTGCTTTTTAAAGGCATCGACAGAGACCGCATAATGTAAGTCTACAGGAAGAGCATTGCACAGTGTTGACAGCCACCACTTCAAAAGCACGGTAGGTTCTGGGCTCTGTATGTGAAGACAAGGACTTAAAAATGGATCCTGAAATTAACCAGAAGCCAATGTGAAGGCTGTAAAATTGGCGTGATATGCGTCATGCTGCTGGACCTGGTCGGCAGCCGTGCAGCAGCATTCTGGACCAGTTGTTCAGCGAGTTCCTCCTGCAAAGAGCAGCACGATCAATACATCTAAAATACAAATATTAGAATAAATTGCTAAGCTGCTCAGTGCACAACAGGTCACCTTCCAAAATTGGCAATCCAACATAACACAAGAACAACGTTTCCAAGAATTAATGAATGATTAGTTATTAAATAATTATCCTTAAATAGCGATCCTTTAATAAAGTGTCATAGTGTGAAATATGAAACTTGGAGGAGCTGCGTGCACTCTAAGTGCCTTCCACTATTCAAGGACAGGTGTTGTTTTTTATTTTGTCCAGCCTCGGTACCACCTGCAGTGTGTTTGGCACAGAAACATTATCCAGTCATCACCTTGGACATAATGTTCCTCCAGCTCAGTACTGAAGGAGCTTCCATAATGTTTGTGTGGAAAAAATACATGACGCTTTAAAACTCATACAGGCTGGTGTACTGTGAGGCGTTACACTCCAGGAACATGTGACTGGAAGCAGGAATCTATCCGGACGAACGACGACTCAAACAGGATCGTCTGCGTTTCCGAGAAGGTCAAACGGAATCAAAGTGGTTAAATGGAAGATCCATATTCTGAATCTTTCCGTCGTTACTTGACGCCACGGCAGAGTGAATAGCAGCCTGAACAAAACAAGCTTTCTGACTTCAACTGCTGAGTCTCATTGACTAATAGACTCCCTGCAGGCCGTTACATAAGAGATAATAAACTATCATGGTGTGAGCGCACCCCTGCAGCGAGTAAACAGCCGGGAACTTCAGGGTCGTGTTGAGAGACATTTCTGCAGAGTTTATGTCTGCTGGTGGAAACACCGTGTTTGGATGAGAACCTTAGGCTTAGTGATAGTCGTTCTATTAACACCGGATCAATCTGACTGAAACTATCAGAAGACTGATCCAACATGCGATAACAAAGTTTTATTTGCACTTTTGAACCAAAATTTGAGAATCTTGGAATATTTTTTTGGTTACATCATATCATCCTCATCAAGTGTTACAAAATGTGACAGTGATGATGATATATCATCATGCACAACATGTTTTTTATTACACCCCTTTCACACTAAGCTACTACTTTAAGCAGTAACAGAGTGATATAACGCATTTCTAATAGGATCTGCAGTAATACTAATACAGTTACAATATCCAGTAACGCGTTACCGCCCACAATGAGAGAGTTTATAGGTTATATCCAGTCGCTCAGTTCATTTAACAGAAACCAGAAGAACCGACGGATAATTTATTCAGATTTGTCGGCATGGTCCACAAAAGAGATGGAAAAAAGTGGTGACTCCCTCTGAAGAGGTCTTTAAATCCTACATTTTGTCCATTCCTTGATAATTTTTGTCTTCCTGTAATCCGTAAAAAGCTTTTTCATCAATGTAATCCAAGTCATGAATATTGTCCTGTGAAGTTCATCGGTCACCGTCTGCCGTTTGGTTATGTTTCCGCCTACAACATGAAAACGTCCCCACCGAGTAATACAAGTGCTCCCAGTTTGGAAGGCCAGTCGACTGTTGGCAGTCATGGAAGAACAAACTGTTAATAGCTATCAACAAATAAATCACCCGTGATTGTAGCCAATCATTTTCCCCTTTCCAACTTTGTATGGATGGTTAGTTCGGTTAAGGGGCAGCCGAGCAAACACAGCTGAACAACACCAACCTACTACCACACTTTTTAAAATGATAGTAACTAATAATGTGTAATGAATTGCATTTTTGGAAGTAACTTGTCCAACACTGTTCCTGGATCAGATGGCTCTGCAGTAGTCACGGTCACAGCAGTCTGATTGGCCGTGATGGAAATCGGACGTTGGTTTGTAAATTACTGTCCGTCTCCGTTGGAGCAGCGCTTGAATATCTTTTCGTCGGCGTTGAGTCGAGTCTCCTCATCTGCTGTTTTTTTACTGTTCCCTAGTTTCCAGTGTAGCTGTGACGCTGAACGTGACACACCAGAAGAAATAAACAGAAAGGCCAACTTGTCTACTGTATTTTCAGGTGGTTTAGCCTCATTAAAAAGACAAAAAAAGGCATGAAGTATGGTGTAAAAATCAGAAAGTTGTTGACAGTATTGTGTGTATTAACCAGAATAATGAGGACATTGTTCCTAGAAAGAGATGTTGCTGTTAAATCTCTTTAAATTCATCTTTGTGTTATGTCGGAGGCACAGATCTCACATGTGGATGTTTCTCAAGGCTTCAGGCAAATGAGAGGAAATGTTGTTCTGAAGCTCGCCGGGGAAATAAAACAGCAGAGATTTGCATCGAAACTCGACTAGAAAAGCACATAATTTCAATCATCCTCTTATCTTGTTTGCAGCCGAAACTCTCTGCAGGTTCCTCCGGTCTGACTGCAGAGTCTGTGCAGGTTGGTCACAAAAAAAAAGAGCTTCACTGCCGTTTCAATGACATTAGTGAGCCAAACTTTACTGCGACGCCTCTCAGTTTGCTGTATCATCCTCCTGTAAATGCATCACCGCTGAGTTGTTCTTGGATAAACCTATTCTGGCATTCAAGCAAAATGATGTTTTCCTCTAAATATCCACAGTGAGAGGACTGTGATGGGTGGTGAGATTGACCTTTTACCGCAACAGTTCTCCTAATGAGGTGCTATCGATTAGTTTATGCAATTATCCTCCCCGCAGTCTATTAGATAATCATGTCGGTGTGTGTGTGTGAGTGTGTGTGTGTGAGTGTGTGTGTGTTCCCTGGCTGTGTATCGTGAGGAGAGGAGGTGACTGAGAGACTGAGGTGTTTGTTGCAGATTGAACCCAGGCTGGATAATGGACAGCGATTAGCCGCAACATAATTATTGGATTCTAACAAAACGCGAGTCGATGGCCCAGAGTCCCAGAGAGGTCGGGGCTTTTCTCCAGGCCTGTTTGCACGTTTTCCACTCACATGGCTGCTGATGATGAATGAGTGCTGATGGAAATGAGGTCGTTATTTGACTCTGAGGAAATGTCATTTGAGTGGTGTGTTGTTGATTATTGGGATTTTGGTGTTTACATTTGAAGATGTGTGTTCAGGCGGGACATGATGGCGACAGAAGACAAAGTCTGACATGATCTTAAAGCAGAATTATAGATGCTTTGTTGCTCATATAATGTTTATCGAGTTCATCACCGTAACGATGTTTCTTGAATGCTGCTGAACATTTTAGGACATTTTAGGTATGTTATAGAAGCAGCATGGCATGAGAATTTTAACCTAATGTGACCCTAGAATAACTTTTTGCAACATTTTAGATAATAATAGCAGCCGTGCTAGCTACGGATACAAAATTGTGTGCAATTTTGAGGTATACCATTTAAAAATCTTTTCTCTTGCTCGTGCAACAGTAGCGACGGATTGTTTTTAAGGCTATGGCGTCCGAAGCACCTCAACAGTGTTCGTGTATTTGCTCTCACAGCCGAAAGTTCAACACTGCAGCTTTAAACATAATTTTAAATACACTCAAAGGAGGTGAAAGTGTTTTTCTTCCAGTAAGTGAAGCAATAGACTTGTTTTATTAATGTTAATTTTCAAACAAAAGAGGGGAAAACACAGTCATGGCAGTCATTGTTATAAAGACAAATGTTGTGACATGATTTGCCATCAAGACGATAAAGGTTTTAATTTTTAATTGTGTTTTTTTTTATTTCTTCTCCCAGGAGCGTATCACATCGTCAGCTGAAGCCTAAATGTTTTCAAACAGGCCTCAGTCTAGCCTGGAGCTACGTCCAAATCCCTGATTCAAGATTGTGCAATTTGCAAGTGAGACTGACATTTTTACCTCTTTGTTTCTGTGTTTTGTTTCCTTTAGTGAACATTAATGTGGTGAAATCCCCCCCCGGAGACTTTCCCCTGCAAAACATTTTGATCACTAATCCAATTATTGACTCTGACCTCGTCTGCACTTTGGATGTCCTTAAAAAAAAAAAAAGGGAAACAGGGTAAGAAAACATTGTAGTGTGACTGACGGAGAAAAAAAACATTTTCCAATTACAGTACACGGTCCCCTGCCTCCCTTAATCTGTCTGTCTGGTGACTCCATGGATTTTTTTTTACCCCTTTAAATGGGTTTTTGTGTTGTCAGCCATTCCAGTGTGACCTCCCGCACCTTCCCCACAACCCTCTGACTTTTATAAAATACATCTACGGTGGAATCGTGGTATGTGCCTCAAAATCACTTTCTATTCCCCACATCTGCACCCTGGCAGCAGCCGCTGACAGCTGGCATCACAATTCATTATGTCTCTGTCGGAAAAGGGCTGCAAAGGGCCGGGGAGAAGCTCTCACCATATTTCACTATCGAGACCTGTCAGTGAAATAATCACCGGCACTGACAAGTTGCCAGGGAGTTATTTTTATTTTTTTTTTATTTAGCTCTCTTCTATTAAACAGGCAGATGTTACGGACACACTGATCCTGGTTTCAGGACACGTGTACCGCTCCTCGTCCCCTTACGTGAAGTCACGCTCCTGCCCTCCGTCAGCGTTTCCCGGGTTTATCCAAGGCCTCGCTTCATATTGTCTCATTCATCACTGTCACCGGCTTCAAGGTAAAAACCATACAGACCCTTTCGCCATCCTGCAAAACACGGAAGCTGTGCTGAACCCAGAACGAGCACATTCACATGATCATTAACGACAGTTTCTAACTGTGGTTTAAAGACTGGGGTAAAGGTGGACGACTTTACTCTGGAGTCTTTGCCACAAGTGGGGCAAAAAATGTAAAGTTTGGTCTGGGGGCACCAGAGAAAAGGTCAAGTTGTTACCAATCAAAAGGGTTTACCAGGAAATCATCTTCACGTGGAATGGCAGATGGCTACATGTAAGGCAGTGGAGGGGAGAAGGTGGCGTTATTACAAGCCAGCAGGGCTGCCAAATGGCCGACCACAGTTTGAGTCTGTGGGGACACTTCAAGCCATTCTAGTGGCGACAATGCAATCCTGCAGCCATCTATCTATATATCTATCTCTATATCTATATATATAGATAGAGAGAGAGATAGAGATATAGAGATAGATATATAGATATAGATATATATATATATAGATAGAGATAGAGATAGAGAGATAGATATAAAGATATAGAGATATAGAGATATAGAGATAGAGATATAGATATAGATATATATATATAGATAGAGAGAGAGATAGAGAGATATAGATAGAGATATATAGATATAGAGAGATAGAGATAGGGAGATAGATATATAGATATAGACATAGATAGATAGAGAGAGAGATATAGATATAGAGAGATATAGAAATATAGAGGTAGATATAGAAAGATAGAGATAGATAGAGATATAGAGATAGATATAGATATATACATATAAAATATATTCAAATTCAAAGGGGCATGATTGGCATGAAAATTGGCATGAAAGTTTGACAACAATGTTGCCAAAGCATCTGTCCAAACACTCGGACATAACATAACAAATAACAACACAAACACAACATGTATATGTATATATATATATATATATATATATATATATATATATATATATATATATATATATATATATATATATATATATATATATATATATATATCCCTCTGACTGCTTGTTACCCAATCACATTGTGTTACAAAATATGACAGTGACAACGACAAAATTCTCATCATGCGAGTCGACACTTATGTCTTTCCTGTCACAAGAAATTCATTCAAAGTGTTCAACACCGCACCATAAATCACACGTACAACGTAGTGTATTAGCTCCATAACGTGCTAATTATGTGAAAACACACACAGTTTGCGTATAAACACTATCATGTTTTAATAATTAGCATGTTAACACTCGTATTGTACCGAGTCAGGAATGATGAATGCCATGATGAATTCTTCTTCTGACGACCATGAATGTTATTCCAAAATTTTAGAGCAAGCCATCCATTATTGTTGCTAATGAACTCTTATCTTAACCTAACTTAGTTAAATTAGCTTATCTTAGCTAAGCTGATATTCCATCTGTACCAGCACGTTGGGCTGATCCGAGTGCGTTTCTGATGACTGTCTGCTTTGTCATCATCATCCAACATGTAAGAGGATCAGAGGGTATTTCCTGTGTTTTTAATTTTATCTTTAAACGGCGGGACTGAAGTCTACCTCAGTGCTTTGTGCTTTTTCTCAGGATGAAATGCGAAGGCTGCATTTCTGCCTGCCCCTAAGACTCGATTGAAAGGATCTGAGAAAGTGTCTCGTTAAAGCGGGCATTAATTTGAGTTTGTTAAACACCCCGGCACGCCTTTCATCTCCTTTGTGACAGAAACATCTTGCTGAAGTTGACAGTAAAGGAAGTTTTCAGTTAAAAGTCGGCAGCTGGATCTCTTCCCTGCCAGGATGGATTATGAAGGCAGGGGTGAAGGAGTCGGGCAGAACTTTTCAGAAGTCCCTTTTCTAATTAACTTTTTGAGCCTTTGAAGCATCGCGTGTGAAGTGTGTGTGTGTCCACGTCTGAGGAGGAGCGGGTGTTAAAATGTCGACAGCCGCCCTGTAAAGATCGGTGTCAGCATGGTGTGTTTTCTCAAGGTTAGATGTCCCGGCATCATTATGGTTATTATCAACGGTCTGATGTAACCACACTCTGACTTTAAGTTCTGTACTTCAGTGAAACTACGGGGTGGCTGGCTTTCCTACCACTCTGTATTTTCACTCCTACAGTTTGGAGGGAGTATGGAGTTACTTTGCAAAATTGAGCATTAAAATACGATGCATTGGTGTAAATTAAACTACCAGTAGTTTATAAACGGGACCTGACCATGTCTGACAATGTGTCCATGTTTAAATGTACCCTTGGATTGCAGAAACGTTAAATGCCGACATTTTATTCTGGCGACGGGGCTGAAATTTACGTCTTTATCGCCACGTGCAGCAATTATTGAATCTCCCAGCTCTCTTTAACAGTCGGCTTTTCACTCCACCTTCCCGGTTCGCTGTTTGAACAGTTATAAATGCATTTCATTGTTTAACCACAGTGAAGAAGATGTGTCAGGCTTCGGATACATTAATCACACTGAGTAGGAGACGTTCACTGTTGGTTTTGGTCTTTAGATATAAAATAGCAGTAAAAAGTCTGCAGAGTATTTAACAGTTATCCTTTAAAGTGCCATGTTTAACATTCAGTCCCTGTGCAGAGCGGACTCTCTTTTCTGCAACACTGTCCAGTATTTTGCATCATAACTCGGGGCTGTCATGATACTGAAATCTGTCTACTCAGGTCAGTTTCCAGTGTTTGAACTGAAAAGTGTCCATTCAGCAGGTTTACTTTCTTTTAATTAGAGAAGCTGCGACTGTCAGAGCGTCCGGGTCGAGCATCGAGTCGGCTCTGCCTTCAAATCCGTCCAATAAATACCCTTTTAAATAAACACAAATAAATATATGAAGAACCTTTTTTTTTTCCTGGTGAGCCAAACTGAAAAACAGACTATTTTAAGTGTTGGCACAAACACCGGTCATATAGCACATAATGTCCACACAAAAGTAGCTCTATCTCATGTGGGTTGAGCTGAATTTCACGGTGAAATGAAAAAGAAATGAAACAGTATTGTATCTTTTTTTTAACAATATATTTATTGACTTTTTGCTTATTGAATGTACAGAACAGACATCCATTTAAAGTCCTTCCTCCCATCATCAATTACACAACATTCTCGGTCAAAATAATGAATCAAAATTATATACATACATACTTACATGTACACACAAACACATATATGTATATACATTTAAAAATACATAAATAAATAATAACAATAATAATAATTTAAAAAAAGGGCCATATCCAGCAGGGGGCGACTCCACTGGTTTCAAACAACAAATCCGATTGTATCTAAGCTCATGAGAAAATGACCCTCCTTCACACTTGATGTTATTACCTCAGTAAACAGTTTCCTAATGAGTTTATGGTCCCAACTGCAGTTTCAAGTCTTCTACAATACATCAGGATGTTCATTTTGAAAGTTATTGGGTTCTCAGACAAATCTGACTATCCTCTGCAGCTCCACACTCTTCACCAAATATGGACTTCTGGCTCACAAAAAACAAAATAGCAACTCCCGTAATGCCAAACTGCAACCATAAAAGTATGAACAAGAACCAGCCTGTGTCTGTACTTCTGGATACATTCAAGATAAATATGAGGAACTTTTAAAAGACGGGAAAAGACAGAACCGACCTTTTCTGCCGAGTGCCGGTCCAGGTTCCCTTTTATCCATAAAACTGTAATCACATGTGCAAACATTTGTTGTTGGTGCCTTCATGTGGAAGTCTGTTGGCTTTACGCATCACCTTACAGTTACAACACAGGTGGAAATGATTGTTCATATTTTTGCATTCTGCTCCTCACATCCCGACCCCAGGTAGACTTAATATTACTAAGAGTGCGGTCTTTGAAAGATGGGATTTGGTCATAGATCCATGAGATAAGTCCTCAGCTGGAAGGAGACGTTGCAGGGGGTGTGTCCGTGTCATATGTGGGTGAAAATTAGAGTGGAAATTGGGTGTCATGGATTTTTAGATGGATTAATAGAAGGCTAGTTGCTAGAGTGTACGTTACGTACCACCACCCGGTTACTTTAGTGAAAAATAAAGCTATCTGTCCAGAGTTTCTTCAGGCAGAGCCGCCCGAGGGCAGCAGAGTAAAAACCAGAAAATATTTGCTCCATGAAACATGACCCAGTTTCATCCAAATCACTGAATAAAGTACTGAGAGCTGAACACACTGACTGTTAAAAACATCTTTCTCTCAGGTTTCCTGCACAGACATGAGTTGAGTATCGGGGGCTTGTTTCGGGTTGGCCGGAGTCGCAAGACGTCACCGCAGCTCGCTCGGAGGCGGGGCGGGCTCGGCTCGGCCCTGCTCCGGTACAGGTCTATCGGGGTGCGGGGCAGCTCAACTCGCCGCAGTATAACTGGTGATGGAAAAGCAAATCGGAGCGGCTCGGTTTGACTCGGCGTGGCCAAAACTTGCCATATGATGCAAGAGGTATATGGAGAGGGAGGCATAACCCTTTTGCACATCACAAAAAAAGAAAGCCAAGTTATGATTGGTCAGGTCTTACAACTCTCACAGCAAGAATGTATGACCCAGTGATGAACTAATGTCAAACTACATGTCGAACCCTGAACAATTATAGCTTCAAATACTTCACGGCCGGCGTGATGTGCAGAGGGAGATCGGGCGGGAGTGAGCAGAAGCTGAGAAGCTTTCGAGAGCAAGTTGTAAACGTCAAATCGGACGGGGAGAAAGGCCAGGCCGTTATTATCCCGATATCTGATCCCAGCATTAGTCCGATGACTATAACATTCTTATGTACCAAATATACAGAGTAATGATATAATTACAAAGTGGAATGTTGAACCACGGGGCAATGAAACGAGATGTGAACTGTACAAATTGCTCTCCATGATCTGCCAATTTCAGAGGGCTCATTAAAGCCTGTGCAAACACACAAGACAGTACATTGAAGGGCTGGAGTTTGATCCTTTTAATTTTTGCTCATTGAACTCCAGTAAGTGGAGGCTAAATAAGGATTAGCAAGCCTTGGAACATATTTAGGAGGTTTTTACCTAATATTTACATGGAAGTGCAGCTAAAGAGAGCCGGTTGGATTGCCCACACACTCTTATCGGCCTGATAAAAATAAAATCGTGGAAGTTATTTTACAAGCCAGGAATAGAGTCAGCAACTCACTCTCTGCTGCAAAAACCCCCATAACTCTCACTCCACTGTGTCTGTACTGTTTATTTTAACTGTAAGCCCACGCTGGCAGCTCGCCCGGAGGGTTTGGGGAGGACTCGTAGGCCGCAAACCGCAGCACATTTGGAGGCTTTTAAATGCCCCATAAACACTGCTGCAGAAACACACGGAGCTGCAGCACTCACACACACACACACACACACACACACACACACCGACAAGACGTCCGTCCGCTGCCTCCCTTCACCCCCACCCTCCCCCGCCGAGCCAAATACCGACTTCTCTTTTCCCGAAAATGGCTTCAGTGAAAACTATTACATTTCTCAATCTGATACGCCTTCGCTGCCTTTTCATAAGCATTTCCATGAAAGAGCCTTTTATGCCGAGGCGAATGAGAGGAGAAATTACAGTTGTTATATGATGTCTGGGCTGCCAGGAACATCACAGGGAGCTCAGTCCGTCTTATGAAATCCTTCCTAACTGATCGAATGGAGCAGGGACCCAGTCAGAGCGATAAACAGTTAAAAAAAACCAACCTTGTGGCTACCGAGAGGCAGGACTCTCAGAAGGAGCGGATCAAACCTCGGTGCTTGTTAAGCGAACACAATGTGACTTTATTTTACTGAGTCACGGAGCTCAACGTTGATTCTCAGCTGACCTATATCTCAGTTTGACAGATTCTGCCCTTCGTCTCACCTCCGTCAAGCTCATGAGCGATGGCCATTTCACAAACATCTGGTTTACCGCCTCTTTTTCAGCACATTTTATAGAGGATGTTGGGGCCGGCTCAGTGAGAAGCCGTCTCTGCTGTGTTTGGCTCGGGCCGGGCTTGGATCCTGATCCTCTTTGTCTGCTTTAGGATTGAATCCTTCTGTTGTTGCGAAAATTTAAGTTCACTTATTATGTGATTTTTATCAGCTTTTCCCTCCGACATGATTATGTTTTATTGTGTTCTTCGTCTGTTTTTCTTTTGTGTGTGTTGTCAGTGCTTCTTTCTGCAGCCAAGTCTCACCATAACGTCACGTCAAGGCAGCGAGAGCCTCTTTATCTTCTGTGGTGTTTTGTATTTCGGAGTGAAACAGAATGTCTTGGCAGGGCGAAGTTGAAGAAGTGGGATTTAAATCAAATCCTTGTAATTGTAATTGGCCCAGAGTCATGGGCGTGGCTTTGTGAATATCAGCCTCCACCCACCTCTTCATCACCAGCTCTGTTACATCAGGGAGGTGGAGGACGAGGGAAGAAATGATAAATGACACCTCAGCTGCATTCTTTAGAAATGTGAACACAGTTCTTGGCGACTGATGTCCGAACACGCACGTCCAACTCGTAATAACTCTGCTCGCTACTATGACCCACACGCTAACTGCGTAATGAGATTTTAAATGATGGGCGGGGATAACTTGTTGTCCCAAATAACATTTGATTGGATGCATTTATGTCACAGCCCTAGAATGCAGAGTGATTCACCCAAATGTTTTCATGTAGTACAGGATGAGAAAAGAGGGATTTTTATTAAACTATTCTCAAAAATGATTTCATAGTAGGGGAGGCAAAGTTGGTCTGTTGGTCAAGACTGAAATGTCTCAACAACTACTGGATGGATCGGCACCAAAACTGGTCCGGACATTCATGGTTCAGATGATGAATTATAGGGACTTTGGGTGACCCGTTAGCATTTCCTGGAGAGGTTAGGGGTTAGATTTAATTTGGCCATGAGTATAACCACATATCTGCAAAACCTTATGATACTGTCATCAGTCTCAGCTGTTTAGTGTGTGTTATATTATTTTTTACTTTATTTATTTATTTAGCTGACACTTTCATCCAAAGCTACTTGCAAGAAATGCATTCAGCCATACGGATACAACTCAAAACTGCAAGAATCGTGCAAGAACATTAGCTTCATCTAATAAGATGAAGAGCTTCAAGTGCTGCATTTAGAAACTCTTTCGTTCTTTCTCGCGGGGAAAGGTGTTATCTGCAGAGATGAGCTTTAAAGGTCCAGTTTGTAAGAAAGTTGATTTGTGACTCTCATTCCCAACTCGTCAAATACTGACGCTTTGGGATTGCAGGTCGGGTCGGCTGCCATCACATAGTATTTGACAAGTTGGGAATTCTTACAAATTGGACCTTTAAGTCTGTGATGGAAGATGACAGGGCTGTTACTGTTTACAGTTTGTGTGTCTGAAATGTGGTCCTGGACACACCTCTTGTAGCAGTAACTACTACAGAAGCCATCTTGAGTATTAAGACAGGTGGGTAGATGAGATCAGAATGAAGGCTGAGTTCGGAGATGGTGTCCTGTAATAATGGAGTAATTATTACTGAGAAGTCGAGCTGAAAGGTAAAGAAACCTGGCAGTCAGCGATCTTTCTCGGGAATCGCTCACTCTGCCTTTAATTAGCAAAGGTTAGCATGATTACGTTAGCATTTAGCTGCGAAGCAACACTGTTCCCAAGGAGAGCCTGACAGTGCTGCTGTAGACTCTTGATTTTTTTATTTACTTGGTATACATGCTTTGAATACAGGATTAGACTTATAGTTATTATTTTTTCTCTGTAAGGTTTTATTTCAATCTCAGTAAAACAGTCGGGAAGAATAATGATAAATCAGCTTATTACTGTGAGCAATGGGGTCATAAATGAACACAGGACAACTGGTTGTTTCACATGAAAATACATTACGCTATTTGTGAAGATGCTGGGTTTTTGCACGTTTGATAATAAATTGTTCTGATTGTTTGGCTGAAATCATGTCTTCAGGGACTAACAAATATAATAAGAACCAAATATACACACAGTGTTTTCATACCTTGATAACAGCAATTCAATTTCACAAACCAGATTTATTCCAAGAATGTTTTGTCTCCTCAAACCTGTTTGAGTGTTATTTAATTTCCCAGGTAATATAAGTGGAGAGGTCAGAGAGAGAGCCTGTCGACATGTCACTATGTAACATTCACCACTCATAAGATATTTTACTCTGAGCGGTGAAAAGCATGGCGTCCTCCAGCCTCCATCCATCTTATGTCTTACAGTTTCCTTTCTCTCAGGTCGGGACACATACTGGAAGTATTTTCAACGAGTAATTTCAGTTACAATATACAAAAATGGATCACAAGCTAACGCCAAATGTAAATGTGGTGTTAAAGTCTTTGTCTTCCTTTAAACAAGTGGGGAATAAAACAACCGAGCTGGCTGACATTCTAGTTTTCATTTTCCAGCTTCCACTTCAATCACGTGTTTCATATTTCATCAGTTTTCTCCACTCGAATGACATCGTCTTGTGTGAACCTTAGTGTGACAAGTGGAATTATCTCACTCTGTGTTTCACTCGTTCATATATCAATATGCCAGTCTTATCAGCCTAGAACAGAGACTACAACAGAAGAAGAAATGTGACACCTTCTGAGACGCTGCTGAAGCTCAAACCCTTGGCTCTTCTTCCCACAACTACTGTATTACCATGTCTAGAAGTGATAACATTTTAAAAAAACAACAAAAAAACACTTTTTTCACTTGTTTATTTACGGATAGGTCATATTGCATATGTCAGAGCAGATTGCAGCATTTGCACATAAACCAAAACCTCCCTTCAACTATCCCTCACCCTCACCAAATGTGTATGTAAAGGTGTACTATGCAGGATTTTTTATGCTCTGCTCTGCGTGTATGTGTGTATGTGTGTAGCTCAGCCCCACCCTTGGTCAAACAGACACACAACACAGAGCAGCTACTCTTTCTGACAGACCGAGAGCAGCAGAGAGAGACGAAGACGGCAATGCAACCTGGTCACTGTTTTTAGAGAATACCGACCTCAAGTCCTGCACGCTGTCATTTGCTGGAGGCTAATGACTCACTGCCCAACGGTTGATGCCCAGAAACTTCCTGAACCGGGCAAAAATACTGAGAAGATAAAGGAAAACAGGCAGAGAGCAGATACAGACACCTCCTCACACTAACTCTCAGTCATCATAAGTGATGATTGAGAGGAAAATCCTGCATAATATACCTTTAAAAAAAAATAGAAAAAAGTAAATCAAATAAAAATAAAGCAGAATAAGAAAAAATACTATAGAAAAATCTTCATCCAAGCAGCATTTCCACATTGTTTCTGAATAGAGTTAAAGAAATGTAGTGTCAAAAACAAAAAAAACTAAAGAAAAAATTCTATTCAAATTCAAATAAACCACTTTTCTAAGTGTGATTTGGGTGAACTGACCCTTTATATACTAATAGAAACGTAAGGATCGCCTCCACACTAATAAAACATTGTACTTTGACCAATAATGTGTTTCTGATATTGTTTTCCAAAGCAAAATTCTTTAATTTTGTTAAAATCCTAACACTGACATCTACTCCTTCTCCCTCATTAAAAAATCCTGAATCTATGATTATGCAAATGTTAAGTGCTTCACAAGAGGAGATGTCTCCTACTTTAATGTAAAGTCTATTCTCAGTCTTTGTGCACTGGAGGCTTCAGATGTATGAATATATTTGACCGGGATCGGCTTCCAAATTAGCTGTCATGTCACAAATCATGCTTACAGGCGGACCCTTTGGATATCCAATGAGCACTGATAAAAGTTTACCCTTAATTAATGTGAAAACAGCCTTCTAGTGTCAAACTCCACAGAGATTATTCTACATTATTCAACTGGAGGCACAGTAGTGAAGAAAAACACATTTTTGACAGGGTGGGACATTAAAACAGAATCAGACTGATGCCTCTCACTAAAGTTCAGCGTTGCCATCAGAAAACTGTAACTGAAAACAGTGACGATGTTCAGTGTGTGTTGCAGCTGATGTGTTTTTTCGCTGCCTGTTGGGCTGTAGTTTGTGGCTCTGCCCTCCACCACAATTAAGAGCTGAGGTCAGTAGGCAGTCATGCGGTATGGCTGGTATGGCTGGCATGCCTGGCACTCGTGGCCCGCTGCCTGACGCACACCCCCGGGTGCTACAGTGGCGTGTCTATGCGTGCGTGTGACCGGTTCAATCCAGAGCGGTCAGGCGAAGCAGAGGTCTCGACTCAGCAGTTCAGACACTTTCACCCGGAGACAAGGACCCACCTGTGCTTGTCTGTTTCACGAGGACTCTGGTTTCACACGCAGGCTCATCTGTGCTCACACTCTCTCAGCCTGCCATAACCTGTTCACCCTGCACCTGTCCTCACCAGTACATCTCACCCCAGTTCCCCCCCCTTCACGCCCCCCCGCGTCATCTCACCTCACCACCACCTCCTCTCTGCGAGCCTGGACTTCATCACTGTCCTCTCGGAGCCAGCTGGAAATCCCCCAGCACAACCGGTTCTGGGCGCTCCCTCCCAGTCCACAATGATAACCATCATCCAACAGCTCAGTCTGCACTAATCTGTCCTGCCAGACCAACTGTGTCCATATTAAAACAGAAAATCAGGACTATCTAAGGTCAAAAAGTGTTCGAAGCACTGCTGCTGCTGAACTGAATCATATCATGTTAGCATTTATAAGTACACTCTTTCTTACAGTGACATCCAAGTCCTTCTTCTGATGTTTGACCTTTTTGAAAATACTGCTACTGTTTGCCGTCACAGACCAGGGCAGCCCCCCTTTGTGCTGTGATATTAGATTCTCATTGCAGACAAACAGAGGGCTCGTGTCGATCTCTCTGCGATAGGTGAAGGAGCCATAATCGATGAGCAGACACTGATGCTGCCGGATCGTGTTTCCACAAGAGGAACAGCTCAGGGTGTTACCCTCGTCTGGTAAACAGCTCTCACTTGTGTGAGCTGACAGTGTGACGGCAGAGTGTGTGTGTGTGTGTGTGTGTGTGTGTGTGTGTGTGTGTGTGTGTGGTGCGATCTGCCGTTAGAGTCGACGCCCAGAGCTGAAAGAATCAGAGCAAAATGACTGATTGCTGAACCGATCTGATGAATACTTCAGAGATTGTTGCTGCAGGCATGCAAACTGATAAATTTGTGAAAATTTCTGATATTTTTTCAGATGATTATAATGACAAATCTTAAATCTGCAGTAATAGATTTCTTTTGGGGGACATAAAGACGAATCAACAGAAACACAGCCCTCATCAGACCTTATAAAGTTATTTTTCAACACAGACACGGAGCAACATTAGCATTCATTCAGAGTCACGTTTCCTTATGTTGCAACTTTGCATTTCTTCATGTTCACTTTTCAGTTTTGTGCTGTGCTTAGATTTAGGTGCTGTAATGGTGAAGGACTTTATAATACGGCTGCTTTATTAAAACTTGGAGGCATCAGTTACAACGCGCTCGAGACAGAGTGCAGCCACTTCAGCCCGTCTGTTGAGGTCACAGGCACAAAAACTACCACTACAAACATGGATGAAAAAATGTCACGACTTATTCTTTAAAGCAGCACTAACAAATGTTGAAACGCTGTCTTGAACAGTGGTCTCTGGCTTGGCTGCCGTCTCATCTTGGTGTCATACCAAGAAGATCATCCTCTCCACCAACATTTGATTCTGGGCTGTTAGATTTGGTTTGGCTCTTTAGCTGCCAAACCACTCCACTGTTTGGAGCCCAAAAGAGGCTAAAAGGGGTTAAAATGTTCCACTGAGCGAGAGGTTTGATGATGACTCCATGTGTCGTCGTTACAGTGAGCAGTCCCTCTGTTCAGTGCTTGAGAAGCGGTCGTTTGATTGACTGTTAATATGGAAATGTTAATATTGGAGCTTAGGTCTTATAAACTGATGTTGCTCTCTGTGGGGAGGATGATAAACAGTGTTCAGGGCTGTAGAGAGAGGACTTCTGACACCTTTTATAGGACATCATGCAGATAAAGACACAAAAAGACTTACTCTATGACATGGATTTTTAAAAAAACACTAAACCTGCTTAATGATCTTATTTGACGTTATTAATATGCTATGTATTTACTGTAATTAGTGTCATTAAATGAATAAAAAGTGAACATAGAATAGAAATGGCACATTTTCTTTATTTTCTCACACAACTTGGACCATGGTGTTGACAGATATTTATTTCAGAAAACTAAACTAACCTCTGTAACCTCAAAAAGGTTTTCATGGATAAATGACGCTATAAAATATATTACTGGAAGCAATAAAGACAAATAAACAAAAGCAATCAGTTCTCAGGCTGAACCAAGTTACGCTTAATGGTGAGTCTTACTTACTATTACTGTAATTATGAGTCTAATGAGAGACGAGGACCGGATTGAAGGACGTCAGCCTCCGTCTGCTCCACTCCCGCCTCCAAAGTGTCAAAAGTCAACTTGACGAGTGTTGAGAAGAGTGTCGAGCTGTTGTGTGCGCTCAGAGAGGGTCGAGCCGCCGCCTCGTCACAAATACTGTTTTGTGCGCTTGTATCGAGTGGTGCATGTGCCCGCTATTATGTGTGCTGCTTTTGAGACTAATTAATCGCAATAGAGGCTCTTGCTCTTTATCAGACTTATGCCTCTTTGTCAGTGCAGCCTACGCAACCTTTAAAAAGGTAAAAAACAGACGTTTTAACAATGATTTCCATGGCAATGGAAGCCTTGAAGCATTCAGGTCAGCCCGTGTACTCATGGATATTTATTCTGACTAGGTATTCAAGTAAGCAGGAAGTTTTTTATTTGAACTCGAGAGTGTTTATTCCTCTAATTCTACCAGTGGTACCCAGATGACACCAAAGAGCAACACAGAGAAAGTCAGAGTGTAAGTACAGTATCTGCAGGCTAACAAGATAACTGCTCTGTGGTGAAGCAGTAAAAAGAGTGAGAAGATAATCCTGACCAAATAGAGAAAGAAAACGACCCAAAATTCAAGGGTTTATGGGTATGAGGAGACAGATGTTGGCGTCTGATATCCAGTCGTTCCTCATGCTTGGAAAGCTGAGCGTTACAAAAAATGAGCTGAAGAAAAAACATGGAGCCAAGAAGAGGTGAAATTCCTCCTTCAGGGGCCAAGGAGCACATTTCTCAATTCCTTTTAAAGAAGGAAAGTAAAAGGCAAAGAGTGCAGACGAGTCCATCACGCTTCGGCTAAAGTTACAAACACTCCATTTAGATTCTGTTTGACCCGTTCATAACAAAGTGTAAATCATTAAAGCGAACTTCAGCCCAGTTCTGAAACAAATAAAGTAATGAAGTATTACCTGAACAAGCACCTCGCTGAAGGTTGCACCTCATCCAAAGTGACTTTGGATCGTTAGAGAGCTCAGATTTAACCACATCAGTGAGGTACAATCAACAAACAAACAAACAAGCTAACAAACAAGCTAACAAACTAGCATACAAAGTTTTGCCAGCTCACCAATAAAGGGTCTAGGTGTTTCAGTAGTGCTTCAAACTCCAGCATACTTCAAAGTCCAAATGTCCACATTTCAGTCATATGTTTAGTCCAAAGCACAGTATTCAATGATTAAAGGGAGACAAAATGTCAAAAAAAATATCTGCGATCGTGGATGCTTTTTCATTTTTATCTGTAAATCTCATTTTGGCAGGTATGAGCTTCTATGCCCGGCCTATAGCCCACAACAGCCAATGAGTGGTCGTGTAGACAAGGTGACCCACTGCCTCTCTGTTCTCCTCTGTCCTGAGCCACTTACACGACAGCCTCTGGATGAATAATGCATCATGTAGCCAATGAGATTTAAAATCCAACAGTATATAGTTTTTTATATCAGGTTTTTAAAGCCCTATATAGTTTTTGCTTCTATTATTATTTTAAGGTCACAAAATGGCATTTGTTTTTGCCAGGCGACTGAATATTTACTCAGTAAAACGTGTTTAGTGTTCATTTTCAGTGATATTGGACCATGTAAGACTATATCATGTAGACCCGTTTTGTTATACGTCATCTGCAGGCCAATTTTTTTAATTAAAAAATGTAGGCGAGATGAAATAAATAAATAATTCAGTGTGTTCAAACTCGTATAGATGAATGCCAGAAGCACTTACAGAGATCCTGACATCTTGGGAAACTGTGGGCTAGACTAGGATAGGCGTTTTCCAGGATTAAGATGATGTTAAATAAATCAAATGCTTGTTTGTTATTATCCTCCTGTATGGTCTTTATACTGACTGATAATTCAATAAATTGTGCAGCTGTCACAGTTCCCCTCATGAAATATTACAATCACAACCGTAAATGAAGTCAGATATTCTGTCTCGTCATTATCACACTCTTATTTTTTGACTATATTGAGGTTACAGCTACTCCCACGAACTCATCATTTCCCTTTCAACCCCTTTTTTCTAATCACTGAGTGAAGATTAGAGGACAGTTTCTGCTGCTTTCCTTGCAGGAGAGAGAAAATTGTCTCTTTCAGTATTCTGCCTCTCCTGAGTTTGTGGTATCGGGGCTTATTACTCTGCAGGTCATAAGTTAATTGTTTATGTGACTCGCATGTCAGTGCGAAATATGTCATCTGCATCCCTGAGAGAGGGAATAAAAAACCTTGACACCACGTGGACTTCAGCGAACACAGAGAAGTAAGTGAAAAAAAACAACATAATTGGATCTTGATAACAAACTCAGTCTTTGGCGCTTGTTGCAATAGTGTCAGAGATTAACCGGCAGGGAGCAGCCGCTTTTCATCTTGTTATGGATGTGTTAGTGCACATGAAATAAACTAAACCCTTCAATTCATATCAGAGTCTTTACACCAACTAGTCAGCAGTCAGACGATCTCTTGAACACGTGTGTGTGTGTAGCGATAATAATACCATTATTATCAGAAAGAAAGAAAAAAGATTAAGTGTGCTCCAATTTCACCAGATTTCTCTGAAAGGATCAGACGCAGAGTTGTGGGGGCGAAAGAAAAATGAAAAGTTGTAGCAGTTTGTGGTCAGAGATGGAAAATTGTTTCGCTGAAGGATAATTAAAGGTCAAAATTAATGACGAGCAGAATTCACCGTAACAGCCCACTCTTCTGTTAGAGGAGGTTAAATTTTTAGGAAATACACTTAGCCTTATTCACTTGTTAGATGAGAAGATCAATACCGCTCTCTCTCTCTTGTGTGTTCGCTGAATATGGTGCTAGCAGGCAGAAACGCAGTGAGAGAAAGTTACAGCCAGAACCGCTCATTAACACCTTACTTCTTGTTGTTGAAGGCTTTTTTTGTTCATGCTAAGCTAACCACCTGCTAGCTCTAGGTTCATATTTCAAATACATATGAGAGCGGTATTGATCTTGTAGAAGCAGAGTCGGGGTTTCTGGCAAAACTTCACCTACTTCTAAGGTGCATGTAGGAGGGAAAAGCCTAAAGAAGCCAAAAAACTCCAGCAACAGTTTTATTATGTAGATAAAACTTTATCAGACGTTGACACGACAATGCGTTTCAGTTTGTGGCCTTCATCAGGGTCACCAGGGTCAAACAAAATACAAACTTACACATTTAAACAAGGTAAAATATATATATATAAAATACAACCAATCATATACATCCACACACGTATCAGCCAATGCAGCGCCCACAGAGGTGGGACTGTTATGTAGCCGTGTGGCTTCAGGCCTGTTGTTGTTTAGAGGTGAGTAGAGTGTCTAATAAAGGACATGAATGAGACCATATTAGGTCCATAAACTGGAGAAGAGCGCCCAAGAGGTGGTGCTTGAATCTGTACAGACTTTTTTATACAGCGCTATATACAGAAATAGTGTGAAGAGCAACAAGAAACATGAAATTACATGCTAAAAAATACAGTTCTGATCTTCTTAGTTTAAAAAATACGCTAAAAATAAGTGGATTTTTTAAACACCTTCCTGGAATTAAAGGTTCAGATAAGTTGAAGATGCACAACTCCAGCCCAGTGTCCAATAAATTGTTACTAAGGTGCATTTCTGTTAACCACAGATAAGATACATTTGTAAGTTTATGACGTCTCATGTCAACATTTCTACAGTACTGTGTGTATTCTGTCACCTTCAAATTACATGTGTAGGAGCTGACTGCCTCCTACTTGACTTGTCAGGAGGAAGGGATGGTGAGTTGCTATTTACGTTAATATTATAAAAGGAAGGTACCGCAGGCTGGGGGAAGCTGGGTGATGGAAGAAACCTCAGGAGGAGCCACCGAGGAGGGATCCCTCTCCCAGGACGGACACACATGCAATAGGTGCCCGAGCCACACAACCTCCTCTCCACTGTGGTAGCCTACAAAAGTACTGATGTAAGGAGAGTGTTCGCTGCAGATGTTGAACTCTCCACAGTCAGGGCCGTCCTATTTTGCTTTCATCCACTGAAGCCTTCAAAGCTGCATCTTGTTAAACTTAAGGGATTCCCGTATCGCATCCATTTTTTGCTAACCTCACCTCTCCCGGCCGCCCACCTGCTCGTGCTGACGGCAGCAGCTTCGAGGCTGACCCGCCCATGGCTCACGCTGATACTCAATTAGTCCTGGAACAGCAGCGCTCCCATCGAACTAATGATTCAGAGCAAAACCCAAACACTCTCCCCTCCCCTCCCTCCCTCTTTCCTTTTCTCACTAGTTTCCTCACCCTGAGACATTTCTTCTTCTCCTCCAGCTCATTTTTTCTTTAAATTGCGTGTCTTAAAATGGCGGCGTCTCAGGATCATTAATGTCGGGCTGAGATTGAAGAGATGACAGTTTTGAGGGATGTAGATTTCTCTGTGCAGGCGGTATCGTGTTTAGTCTCTGTCACCCTAAATGAGTTTGGGGTCGTGTGGAGCATGTATGAGTGTTTGTGCGAGTGTGTGTATGTGTGTGTGGTTGTGTGGTTGTGTGTGTGTGTGTGAGGAGAAAATGGAAGCCAGGAGTGCAACCACAGGATTGATCTCCGAGACTCACCTCATTGATTTCTTTCTTCGCCACCCATTTGTTTTCTTGTTCGATGAATCAACAGACATGCATCATATGAGTCATGTGGCTCTCGCAGGGGGAGGAGAGGCTGTGAGAAGTGTTTGGTTAATGAATATGTGATCATTCCTTTTAGTTTGTGTACAACACACGCGGCACAGTCGGCCCCATTGTGCTTCATTACCATGCGAGCTTTGTCGGATTGTAGAAATGTGGGGGTTTTCATGGTTAAATGTGATTTACAGATTTCTTTTGGCAAAGCAGGACTCCAACCTTGATACAGCCACAGTGGGCTCCTTTTCATGCGCGAGGTGAAGGTTCACTAATCAATATTTTTTAATTATCACCCAATCCTGCCAGTCTTTGAAGCTTTTTTATGCTCTCAGCTCATTGCTTTTGCAACGCATTGACAGCAGTGTATGGTCCCGTCTCACCGCTCTCATCAACTTTGTGCCTTGTAGCAGCAGACAGACGTTTTCGGCAACAACAAAAACAAACAAAGAGCTGATAAACCTGCAGTACACAACCTGCCACAAGCTGGAGTTGATGGACACCAAACCAGAGCTAAAGGTAAGAGAATACTAAGCATTCTGAGCATCTGGAGGCCAGAAACACAACTCTGCTTGGTGCGCCACTTGCAAGGAGGCAACCGTTTGCTAAAATGTTAGCTGTAAAAGCCACTGATACTGTATATCTGTGAGCATAATGACTTTCTGTGCCCTAGTGGCCAAAATCAATTGATGCAGCTTGAATCACAGTGGAGTTAAAGGGACATTATGTAACTTTTTTAACCTAAAAATACGAGCTTCAAAGTCATTTTGATGCTACGGTGTCTCTGTCGCAGCCGCTCCACCCCCCCATCACCTGTTTCTGCACAATGTTACATCAGTGAGAGGGCAGGATCACAGCGTTACAAAACACATATGATTGTTATGACGTAATGAGTTTTGTCTGTAGTTAGCACCTACAGTTACGTCTGATGAACTATTAAAGACCTGGGAGTTGTATTTATGACAGTGCTGTTCCACTCAGAAACTGTGAGGGGCGCCTAATTGCACAAACTGCCTCTCAAAGTGAATTTTCAAGCACCTTATTTGATTTTTTTTCAATTTTCATGTAAAGAAATCTGAATGAAAATGCTAAAAATTAATATTGTACTATTGCAAAATTGTTTTAATGCTTGGCTTAAGCGGAAAAATGTGACATGGAGCCTGTGACTCAAGCTTTGTGGAGTGATGAGGAACATTTCTCGAATTAATAAATTGAAGCAAACATGAATCAGCACGTCGTTCCACATGGTTGTCTATCGTTTGACTGGAGCGCTTTTAATCACGTCATTTGGGGGCGACAGCGGCTCAGGTGGTAGTTCGATTTTTTTTTGCTCTGGCTGCATCCTTGGGCAAGATACTGAACCTGATGGCTGTTTCATCGACGTGTGAATGGCTGAACAAAGAAAATATCGTGGGGCACTTATTTTGGTCAGGAAGCGCTGTATCTCTCCTCGTGGCAGCTGTAGCCATCAGTTTATGAATGCGTGTGTAAATGGGTGATTGTGTCGTAAAGAGTCGGTCGGAATAAATGAAAAGGGCCATAAAATGGAAGTCTGTTTACCGCCCCACTGTGCCTTGTTCTCCTGCAATGATTTAATGGAGCTGACTGGACGCCGTTTATCTCGATGCGACCCAACTCAAAATATTCACACAAAAGTAGTGGACACACATTAATGTGCATTTTCAATTCAACAATTTTCTGGAAATTTGGTTAAAATATGTACAATTTTTGTATTTTTCATAAATTTAAAGGTGCAGTATGTAGTTTTGGGGAGAAAGATCTTCACATTTTTTATGCTTAAACAAACTAAATTAACAAACTGACCTTAAAGGACAATTTCATACTGTTTTACATTGTTTATATGTGGCGGACCCTGCCACCTTTCTAGCTTCAAACAGTTTTCTAGGGACCTTATTTTCCTCTGAATTTCTTCTCCAGAACTACGTAGTGCCCCTTTAAGTAATGATTACCACTGTAATTCAGTCGCTCACATGAATAATATGCACAGTAATGACCGAGAACTCGATCTGGTCGTACTGGTGGGTAATTTTAGAAGTAGTCTGTGGTTATAATAGGTACGTTATCATGCCATTATGTACTTGGGTAAACACCCTTTGATTAGTGTGCTACGGCTGATCTGGTGTCAGTTAATTGCAGGAAAAATAAAGGACTATTACACATTTATGGCCGCTCTACAATAAAGGCCATCCAGCGGTCCTCCAGCATGAAGCTTTTTACGAGAGGCCGTGGCAGGGAATCAGCAATATCATAACACAACAATTAAAGTCCAATTACGCAGTAAGTGAGAGCGGATCAAAGAACAATGAGGCTGAGCTGTTAGATGAACATTAAGATCAAGGTTGTTAGGCGTGGACCTCCCTCACACAGCGTGGTTATCTCCCGCTGTGTGAGGGAGTCCTGGAAGTGCAGATGATAATTGCCCTTCATGCTGCAGCATTGTTAAAGAATATTAAGATCATTATTAAAGATTTGACTAATGTGTGCTACAACAAAGCCAGCAGAAACCTGCACACGCGTACTGAGGGTCTTTTGAAATGGATGCACTTCCTGAACAGACCTGTATGGAAGCCCAGAAGGGCCTGCTTGCAATAATTTTTTTTTAATGCTGCTGTCTCGAGATCACAAGTTAATTATATCGTGATCTCAACCACGCAGGCAGTTTTATCATCTCTGTAACTGATCAATGCATCAGACTGCACTTAAATCTTACCTATTTTTATATATAAATATATATATATATATATATATATATATATATATATATACATATATATATATATATATATATATATATATAGGCTACATACTAAGCCCACTAGATATTTTTATCTGCTTTAAGTTGACTACTGTATCCACTGTCTATCCCTTAACGAAATCAGAAGGGAAAAGTAATCTGCGGCTGCGGGATTCAGACGTCAACTCTGCAGATTTTCCACAGATTTTCATTTTCATTAAGCATTAAGGACAAAGTTTGTGGTTCAGTCTGACAATATGTGAAAAATACAGATTTACTGGTGAAGAACTAAGTAGTGCACATTTAATTCAACTTGCTTGAGGTCATTTCAGGTTGTCTTAATGTATTATGTTTGCTTTGTTTTGCTCAAAAACAATCTTTGTTATCTGAATATTGTCTATCACACATTTCACTGAATTTCGCAGATTTTCATTCTGGATCACTGCTGGAAGAAAATCTGCAGATTCTGTTTCAGCCAATTAGCCATGATATAAATACCCTCATATCAAATCACAAGGGGAAATATTCTTACAACAAATGGCAAAAGTTCATAAAAAACAGATGTACTTGAGTAAAAGTAAACATCTTGTTAAAATATTACTTTGGCAAAAGGTGAAAGGCACACTTATGAGTAGTACAGGGGTGATACTAATTATGTATTAATTATGTAAATTATACATATATTTACATGTATGTACACACTGTATACTATGGCTCAACCAATTATCAGATTATCGAATCTAATATTCAGCATTTTTCTGATTATTTGAATTAGTGGAGGGTTGTTGTTGTTTTTTTTCTCCCCTCCAGTTGTGGATAAAATAGATTATATTGAAAAGTGTGCTGCTTTGACTTTGATGCAGCACGCAATCTGCAAAGTAACTAGTAACTACAGTTATCAAACACAAAGGAGTTAACGTAAGTACAGTACTTATTATTATTCAAATATTTTTCACATATATTATACAAGCTCTCAATACTAAAAATACGTCTCAAACCAAACCAGAGTGCTGTGTGCATGTCATCTTCCACTCTTGTGGATCTTATGAGTGTGTTATCTCCTTATCTCGAGACATCGGCCTTTTGTTTCCTCAAGATAACGAAGTAAATGAATCCATTATCGCTGGAAAACGAGCTTTGTTATCTCGAGATAACAAAATAATTAACTTGTGTTCTTGAGATAACGGCGTGAAAAAAAAAAAATTGCAAGCGTGGCCGTTCCTGAGCTTCTGCAGACCTGAAATCAAATTTTTTTATTTTATTATCAGTCCAAGTTTGAGCCTTCACTACAAAATATAACTCACTTTGTCTGTACACCAAAGTTAGAAGTGCAAGTTCTTGTAAATGTATCGAAAACAAAGAGACTATTTGATTCTGACAACCAGATAGAGGTGAGCCATCCAGCAGACAGTGGACACTGAAGGCCAATGAGGCGTTTTTATCGCTCTGCTTCGAGACAATCGTCCCCTTTCACTCCATTTCCATCGGTTCAGAGTTTCTCTTCGGTTTGCCTCATTAATTCAAATGGTGTGACACAACAAAACCTTGTTGAAGCAATCAGAAGGTTAGTTAATCCAGCTAATTATCCACCAAGTGGACCGACTGCAGTCTTTGATCAGGGCTTCTGATCTCATCCATTTACACGGTAAACAACTGGATGAAGACAAAAGCACTGGGCCATTTTATGAGCTAAACTGCTGCCGTGTGATTTCTTCTCACAGGGGTAGAGGTCAGAAATGATGTAATAGCCCAAAAAACACAAAGGCAGTGTGAGTGTGTGTGTGTGTGTGTGTGCATGTGGGGATGTGAACCAGACGGCGTGAGATATAATATACAGTTTGTTTTCTGCAGTGTGCTGTAGGTGACGGGCCTATAACTCTTCCAAACAGTCACTTTAGTAAATTAAACACTTGTCCAGTTGGCCGGAGCTCATGAGGGCCAGCATTGTGTACCATCAGTTTGTACTGACCGCCCCCAGACTCCCATCCAAACAGTGTTTAACCACAGCCATTAATTCCTCAAACTCACTGGATGTCTCTGTTGAAGGAGGCCGGCTGGAGGTGGAAGCAGATTCGTAGCTACAGACTGACACCGTGTGGCCACTGACTGGTGGTGCAGGGAGTCTTGATGGAGTCTGAGAAGCTTTACCAACACATACGTCTTCTTCTTCTTTCTTTTTTTAGCTTTTCATGTGGTGTTAGAGCCCTTTTTTTGACTCATGTTGAACCTTACAGTTTTTCTTGTTTCTATTAGGAAGCTGTTCTGTAAATCCAGGACAGTCCAAGTGGCATTTGTTTGAGTTAAGTTAAAAGTATTGATTTATTTCCTGAAGCCTGACTAAGGCTCATTATAAGAGTCATTCACTGTGTTTTTTTTTAAAGCTACGACAAGGAACTTTCACTTTTTCGTTGATTCTGGTGGCTCCTGGATAAAAGACGATGATGGTGAAAGAAGGTAAACTTTGTTTTAGTGCCGTGCCACCAGACTGCAGAGCAGCTTCTCTCCTCAGGCTGTGAGACTCCTCAGTTCATCCTCAGCACTCAGCAAAACTTTAATTTTATGACTTATTCGACCCGGATAAGTCAGAGTCCAACTCGGTGACAGACATTAAGAATATCTGTTTTAATTATTCAGAATCAGCTAATCTTCTCACTGATGGTCTCGTTTGCATATCTGGGTCATATGGAAGAATTACTGTTAATTGTGGACCGTTTCATAACCAGTTAAAAGTTTCTGGTCGTATATTTAAATGCACAGGACTTTGTATCGATGACACAGACATGTATCTGATGTTCATGATGTATTCAGATGATTCAAGACAAAAGTTTATAAAACAACAAATGTTTGTGAGTTTGAACTTGAATTTAAGATGTGCCAACATGTACAGTCACTTTACTTTAATTTTGTAAACGTACATCGAGGACAATGTGTATTTAAAGGCCCCCCGTGGAGTTAAAATCACCTTTAGTGCCATGGAACAATGTTTTCATAAGTGGGCGCCATTTTGTTTGCTCTCACTAATGCACATGATCATCCACACGCATGCAAGTAATGTCATACACAGTCCTGCTAATGGCGTCACACTATTCCACTGATCTACGAGTGGCAGTAAGGTGAAAGAAGACACACCAATGGGCCGACAAAGGCATGAAAGAAGAAGAAGAATGATAGAGAGCAAACATGGAAGTAAAACAATGCAGGTTTCAAGCAGCTTTGCAAAAGTTTTGAAGAAGGAACTGCCTTCAACACGTTCATAAGATACTAACTGTGTGATCTGATGAGTGACACAAGCACAACTTCTGTTTGTTTACAGTAAAACTCCACCATCTTTAAAAGTGAAAAAAATTGATGTTTTTCAGACATTTCAGCAAAATAAATTGTGAGTCTCCATCACAAGTATGTTCATTCAGCAGTAATGTTTCCATCAGATCTATTGCTCTGTTGTTTCTTTATATTTGAGGCTCACTGGTGAAGTGGAGGCATCTACCAGCGAGCAGCAGTATGACATGAAGGTTTGTCTGCACTAGAAGGAGCAGACGGTACCTCAACATTAACCTGTTCACCACAGACAATATTTCATCTTCTTTTCTACTAGGCGGTTTCCCTCTCTGGATTTTCTTGTCTGAAATTGAAATGTGCATGAAAATAGATGCATACAGTACATAATGACTTAAAAACATAATGCAGTGCTGACATTTTAGATGCAAGTTACGCCTGCTTCAGTATGTTGCACGTATTTAATTCAGTCGTTCATTAGGACAAATGACCTGGAATGAGAATAAATTGTAAAGTCACTTAGCTCTTCATCACACTCTTCTTTTTTCTTTTTCTTTAAAGACCACATATTCACTCATACAAATGTATTAAACAACCTTTAAAATAACCTTCTATCACTTGAAAAACAATCTTTTTTTGAAAAGTTACTATTTCATAATCCGTCTTAGCCTGTTACACAACTTTTCTCACCTTTATCATCTTTATTTAATTCTGTCTTTCTTGCCTTTAGTCTATAAGTAAGCAGAGAATAATAACGAGTAATTACTGCATTTATATTAGACTTACTGAAGTGTACGTGTGACCTGACAGCCTCCAGCAGCTTCTGCTGTGGACTTCACAGATGGAAACAGCTGGACTGGATTGCTTTGAGCAAAAATGTCGGCACAGACAGTATCACTGGCATCAGATAGAGGTCACTGAATTTCACAGTAATTACACTTTAGTATCAACATTTTGATATGTGTTGTTATGTTGAAGTGGCAGAAAGAGTGACTTATTTAAGGCCGTCTTGTCGGTAACACACAGAGCTCCAGAGACTCACACAGAACAGTCCCATCCAGTCAGCGTGGCATAAAGCGGCAGCTGGTACTGAGGATAACAGCCTCAAAAAAAGAGGATATCCTTCTGTAAGATCAGATAAATAAAAATCCACACACACAGTAGCCATTAGACCTGCAGCTTCTTCACAAATACTCAATAACGCCTGAGACACTCCTGGAGATTATTCAGGGCTCCAAATTGGATTAGCAGAGATGCTTCTGCCAGCAATTAGTCTGAGGGAATACATGAGCTGAAGGAAGCACAAAGCTATTAATTAAAGCTGGAGGGGAGATGTGCCACTGAGTTCATACTGCAGCGATGAAGACGAGCCGCTGTGGGAGAAGAGGTGTCAAGTAAAGTAGCCCATCAGAGGGAAAAAGCCTTGAGAGCGGCGAGGAAATCAATAACGCCCTGAGCTGTGCTTTTAGTACCCTTGATGGCTGACTTGGATGGAGTTTGCTTCGCAGAGAGAGTCTTGAGGAACTTTAGCAATCCCAAAGTTTGTAAAGTGTACAGCTGACATGTTTTCTCACACTTAGCGGCCTCATTAGAAATTTAATTTGAGAGCTCTGTAAGCCAAGCAGGCAACATGAAAGGCGCCTGTCGTGGGGATAGGGCAGGACCACAGGCTCCAAGAAACCGTCTCATCAGTCCACAAATGCAACTGGCGAGCGGTCCCCGGAGTGGAGGGGCACTCGAGTTGAATGTGAACTGCCTTCAAGTGTCGGACATACCTCTTTAAATGCAAATGCCGGGTTACATAACACTGTTGCATGAGCAGAAGTGATCTGGTCAAATGGCTTCTTCTTTTCTGGAAACACTGGACATAAAAGAGAGTTTGAAGATGAGGATTATTCCTGCAGAAGCTCACAAATCTGCCTCTGTCTTCGTTATTTAGTCGTTACTGACGTTTGTGATGTTTCTGTTGGTTCAACTTGTCGACTTTTGGAAAACACTTGTCAGAACTTGTGTTTCTTATGTAAGACAAAATAGAATACAAAACCCATTATGTGTTGTTGTTTTTTGGGGGGTTTTATGTAAGAGCTGTGTGAGCCAAACAGGCATTATGAAAGTCTGAGGAAAGAAAGTGAGATATGGAGAGTAAAGGAATATTTAAAACCCCGTACTACAATCAGTAGCAGAGCAAACAAGACTTCTCTCGCTCCAAACTCGCTAACAGGGATTAAATGTGCCAGTCATATTTTTCCCTTTGAGTTTCAGCAGAGTAAGCAGCAGTAGTCGGTTTCATATGCAGCCATTTTTTCTCTGCTTTACTGGCAAAAAACACTCACACTTACTAAGCAAAATACACGAGTAGTGTTTCTGACCCTGAAATGATTCAGTGTGATATTTATATATGACTTTAATAGCACATTCAGGAATAGATTAATTTATTTGCTCACTCTCAGGTCTGTGCTGGATGCTCATAGTGTTTTTTTTTTTGTCTTTTCAAGGATAATTTCTGACTCAGTTTGACTTTTTATTATGAGAAATGCAAAAGTGGAAATAAAGGAGCAGTTAGATGTCGGTGGTGTCTTTCCTCTGAGCTGGAGAGTGAATAAAAAATATATCTTACGACAAATAAATCTGCAGCTGCACACCAGTTGCTGTGTTTTATTCCACCATGATACTATTTTGCTACAGACAGTGTTGAATGTCTGATCAAATCTTTTTCAATGATTAGTTTATCAAATAGTTCCTGATTTTAGCGCACAGTATTTTATTTCCGCCAACAGGAGTCTCTCAATTTAAAACAAAAGTATGAGTTTGACTGCATCGTAAAGAAGCAAAGGATCATGAGAGTGGATGTCTTCATTGTTAAAGGAACAGCTCACCCAAAAAGGGAAAATTCAAAAGTCACTGTCTACTCGCCCTCAAGCCAACGAAAAGTCACACGAAGTTTCGTGGTTCCATAAAACATTTCTGGAGCTTCGCAGCAAAACAGCGTTGCAGCATTCTCCTGAACACCTGCAGTAGCTGGGGACTTGTTTTAAAACATGTAACAACCCAAAACAAACATAAAATGGCTCCATACAGCTCGTCTGGCCTGATCCAAGGCTCTGGAAGCCCTGAGATCCCAAACTGATTTGAAAGGACGTTGTAAATAACGTCTTCCCAAATCAATTTGGGATCTCGGGACATGTTTTTACGTTTTAAAAGTTTTAAAAGTCCCCATTTACTTCAGTTGTTTAGGAGAACACTCTTTCGCTGTGAAGCTCCAAAAAGATTTTGTGAACGACAAAACTTCACCCAACTTGCCATCAGCGTGGGGGGAGGAGATAATGACTGGATTCTCAATTTTGTGTGAACTGTTCTTCAAAGTTTTAATTCACGTTAAGTTTAGTCACGTTTGGCATTTTCCGACGTATCATCTGATGTTTCCCTGGAAGATATAGTGAAAGGTGGACTAATGAACCGTTCCCTTGGGTAATATTACAGATTTCTCTTGGTTGTAAACATTTCTGGAAACATCTGGGATCATCTAAGCACACAGCTCAGCAAAATATATAACAAAGATCTCATTGTTTTGTTTGTGCAGCTGTTTCTCTTCAACTTTTATTAACATCTGAGAAGTTTAGTTTATTTATTTATTATTTTGTTAGAAAGGCTAAAGCACGCTTATATTCGTCAAAGTCAGATTTCAAGAAGTGTTTTTTTTTTAACATTTGCACCAACACTGAGGCGCTCGTATCAGAACACTTCACAGTACACAGCTGCACTGAGGGAGGTTCAGTGGTATAAACACAACACATTTGTTCTCATATTCTTATATATTTCATGTCGGTTGGAAATCCATTCTCAGTATCAGCGGGCGCCGTTTGTGGACTCTCTGCTTGTCATCTTCCAGAGCTCACATCAAATCAGCCCCCCCTGGGCCCCGGCCTGCTGCCTGTGGTTCCCGGGGCACATTTTCTGCTGTGTAAGACTTCAGATCATCTGCTGCCGGCCACCCTCCGAGTCATCCAGTCAGTCAAGTCTTTTTACTTCCCAGTTGGTTGTTCACCCCCGGACCCTCATTAGGCAGCCCTCGCTGGTCAGGGATTCTCTTTTCTGTCTTGCAGCTTATTTGTTTCTCTGCAGCAGTTTCTCTTTTAAAATCCTCAGCTAGTGTGGCCTCTGCTGCTCAGTCAGCTCACTTTCCGTATGCCTCTCAATCTGAGCATCATCTTCCACTCCCTGTAATCTATTAGTCACTCCGTGTCCTAGTAAGTCCAGCTCACATCAAGTGCACTGCTGCTTTTTCTGTCTGAGCTCTGAATTTGTCTCTGTGTCTGAGTCTGAGCCTGAAAATGTCTTTCTGTGTGATCATATACTCGTCTCTGTGTGAGGCTCAGTCTTGAAGAGATAGTCCACAGTCAGTGTGTTACCTAGAACAGATGACAGTCGACATGCCTCCAGTTTGGAGGAGCGGCAGGAGTAGGAAGCTAAGTGATGTACTGCTGTGGACAGGGGAAGCAGAAAAACAATATATAAATATCACTTTACGTGTTCGCTGTATTTAGAATACTTTCACTGCTTTACTTTGCCACCAGACCTTTCCTAACTGAACTCTGAGTCACTCTGCCTCTGTCTGTTTCTCAGTGATGTTCAGCCTGTGTGTCCTGTAGGCACCACCCTGAGGGGATGTCACCACGTGTCCCTGCAGGGTGAAGCCTTCAGGGACAGGATGTCATCTTTAGACTCTCTACGTGTCTGAGTTGAATACTTCCAAACGTGCCTGTTGTGGTCCAAAGCTCCTCTGCTAGCGGTGACAACACCTTCACTTCACTGGCACTCCAAGCTCACAGTCGAGACCACTAGCTCCACTGCTACCTGAGCTAACTAGATATTGGACGCTACTGTTAACAGCAATTAGCGCTAACTCTGGTTAAATGCTGCCCCCCTATTTGTTCTGATTAAGAATTCGACAGATGACACGTTTTTACATATTGCACCTTTAAATAATTATGATATAAATCATAAGAAGAAAAAAAAAGCCTCTTAAAATATGTAGATCCCTAATTAATTGTTCATTTTCTCACAGGCAGAGGGACACTTTGAAGTCAGTTGGGAGCCTGGTAACATTTTGCATCTTAAAAACGTTATACAGTAGATGTTTGCTTTTGGCCCCGGACCCTGCCGTTAGGTTTCAGTTATGGCCTTCAGAGGGAAAAGGTTTGGGCACACCTGCATAAGAGCAAAGTCTGCAGAAATGTGGACTTACAGAAAGAAAGTGGTCATAAAGGGCTCAAAATGTCGGTGAAAGAGCTGCCGTGCACTTTTGCATTTTGACACAGGGGCAGCACTAAACCCTCACGGACTCACCGGGAATGACTTCAAAGCGGGATTAGGCCTCGCTCTCGGTGTGTTTTTCTCCTTTAGAGATCACCTGATGCAATCCCAGGAGTCCCCTGGTCACAATCAGCCCGAGTGTCTATATATAGACCAGTTCACAGCCAGCATTGGCCAGATTGATTGTGTTTCCAAGGGTGTTTGTGCCTTCCAGCTATCCCTGTCACCTGCACCTGTTTGTTTGTAACCCGTTTCCTCTTTAACTACTCGCTATGTGTCTGTTCACCAGACTGCCTGGCCACAGCCGACTATAAGACTCACAACAAAGTAAAATGCCTGATAGTGTGTCTGTATGTTGGACCTGTTGCAGCAGCCAGAACTGTGACAGAGTCCGATAGTGGTTTTAGGGTTTGTTTGGCCACATGTCCTGGTTTAATCCTCACTGCTAAATTCTCACAGCATCTGATCCTACTTCTACCTGGATTTAGATAAGGAAGTGGAGGCGATGACCTTTTTTCACGCAGGAAAATTGATCATTTTTAACACCAGGCGTAACAAGAAAAACAGATAAGAATCCATTTTTTGGTGTGATTTTCCACTCAGACTCTAAAAAACGACAAAACACCAAAAGAAATCTCGCAAAAGAAGTGAACAGCATGCACAGATATTTATTTTGTGTTTGTTCTGAGGCAGACACATCATCCGGTGACTGTGTTTTGGGTCAACGACAGGCATCCCAGCCAGGGTCGATCAGCGCTTGTGTACTTAATGGATCTCTCCTCCCGCCTCACAGCCACCTTGACACAAGCCAGGTAGGATTCACATAATAAAAGGATAACTGAGCTGCTGAGAGGTATCGAGTGCTGATGAGCAGGTTTCAGCTGACAGCTGCCAAGTCGCTGGCATCACATCATGCAGCATGTGTTGGCTGCCAGTTTTGGCAACGTGCTCGTTTTTTTCTTTTCTTCCGAGGCCGTTACGATGACAATGTGTGTGATGGGTGTGTGTATTAAGGTTACAGCAATGTTATCGGTTTTGCAGATGCCAATACTGGTTTGGCAGTTAGACGCAGATGCTGGACAGATAGTCACGTCTGCTGCCAGAGGAAAAGATCTTGTTATACTCAACCAGTGTCAGTGTAACCTGCAGTGAGTCCTGCTTTAAAGATGTGTTCACCTGGCTGTTAGACATCATTCTGAAGACGGCAAGGTCACATATTGTTTTGGATGCTTTTCTGGAGGTATAATATTAATTCTGGCTTTTACTTTAATTATTGATTATTCTGCTGATTTATTTTCTTCCAGCGTTTTTTCTCAGAACCAAAATATTCAGCTTCCTGTGTATCGTACACTATGTGGTGTATCACACTGGCACTATTATCAGCGATTCATCTTACTGCAACACTATTATTCTTTTGCGGTTTTGTTTTAATATTCTTATGTTGCTCTAATTTTGAGCAATTTCCTCCAAGATTATTAAAATGATTTCCTCTCTTCCTCTTATCTCTTTCTAAATCACCACATTTTAGTCTGGAACAAAAACTTTTGATTGTGAAGTGACTGAAACGATAATTAATTCTCTGTTGATTGACTCTCAAATCTCTAATTACTGCAATCAATTCATTTCTATAATCTGGGTTTTGGTGGAGGGTTTTAGTGTCAAATTATTTATATTTTTGAATTTCGTTTCACCCCGGAGGTAATTTTGAAAAATATAATTATCTCTTGTATAAAAACAGTTTTGTTTAAATATCAGCTTTTAGCAGCAGTCGTCCAAAACAAACGCATCCTCATACCAAGAAGACTGAATAGATGGATTCCCAACACAACATGACTGTTGCAGCGCACCAGCGACAAGCGTACCAGACAAAAAACTACTTGCTTAGGTTTAGGAAAACATTCTGGTTTTGGTTAAAATAACTAAGTTACTTATGTAAGACACAATCAGTCACCATTTGTTCGACCTATCCGTCCACACCGAGGTCCTCCCTGTCTTTATACTACTTTACCTGACTGCCTCCTTTGCTGCCTTAATAATTACTACAGCCACTAGAGGTCGCCTCCTAATAAGCTGCTTGCATAGTCCATCTATGTGCTCGTCTTTCTGCTGGTTTTCAGCCCTAAATGAGTCACTATGCTCAAATTTAAATATGCATGTGATTTGGAAGCAGTCAGCTGAGCTCATATAAATTAACATTCACTGCCAGCTTTAAACAATAATGTGCCCGCTGTTGGTTTTGGTAGATGATCAGTATTCACCTCACTCTCATCCATTTCCTGTGGTTTTCTCTGTGCAGCTGCATCCCCAACATTTAGCAGTCAGACAAAGGAAATTGGTTCCCAGCCGAAGGAGGTATCGGAGCTTACAAGGTCAGGTTGCAGCTCCTCTGCAAGATTTTTTTCTGTATGGAGCGCTGACAGGAGAGAGCGGAGATGTTTCACCCTGCAGGGGCTCCAGGATGAGCTGAACCCGCCTCGCTCCTCGGTATCGCGGCGTAACGAAAATGAAAACACAACAATCCACTGAATTGAAAAGTTGCCCGGCCGTGAGATATTTGACTCATCAGAATGATTCAACTTTATATTTACTGAAAGTTCAGAAGCAGTCGACCAAGTAGTTTTGGAAGTTTTCAGTTGTGAAGTTTAGCAGGTGCAGATTGGGGCTGACTCAGCGTCGTCAGTCGGACTTAAAGGCCCAGTATGAGGATTTAGGAGCAGAGATGGAATAAAATGGTTATAATTCTGTCTTCATTACCTGAAACTAAGAATCAATGTGTTTTTGCTGCCATCATGTCTCTACAGTAGCACAGAATGGACAAACCAAACACTGGATCGAGAGAGGGACTTTTTTAGCAGCCACTGTAGGGGAGGTTGAGGCGAGGGGTATTCAGTTGGTTGCACTAGATGCCACTAAATCCTACACACTGGATATTTAAGACTTTTTGCCTACATCTAGGACAAAACCCCTCAAGTCGGCACAAATTTAGACTCGTCACATCGGGTCCTCTGGTTCTGAGTCTTCACTGCAGCCCTGGATGTTAATTATTGTTATTTTTCGTTCACTGCTTGAATTGTGCTTGTAGTTGGAGCAGCTTGGAGACGAGTCTGAGACGGAAGAAAAGTGATTATCCAACGGATGCACAACAGGAAACCACAGGCAGGCGGGCACACAAACACACAGCCAAATTAAAAACACACACAGGCACTAATTATGTCTCGAACAGGAGTCTATTATTCTGTAATCTAGCTCCAGTAATAGCACTCATTAAACAAGCTTCATTGTATTTATAATTCATTCCAAGAATCGTTTTTTAATGTATTTCTTGCAGTTAATCAACGCATTCTCATACCTAACGACGGATTATGTTGAGTTGAGTTGCTTTCTGGATTTCAGTGATGTGTTCGCTGTCTGACATCAGTGAGATAAAAGATTAATCAGTTTGTTTTTTTTCTCCACAACCCTTCCTTGTGGTGTGGCTGATACCATCTTTGCTATTTGTCAACCTGCTCTTTTGTTTGATATAAATAACTGCATGTGTCTGAGGCAGAAAGCATCAAATCTGAACCTTAAAGACCGACTTATTCTGCCCAACAGTGACTTTTGTTGAATATCCCGATCAGTTTTCTCCAATCAGGAGTTTAAAAATCTTGTAATCAGTACGTCTTGTCTGGGATCAGCTGTGCAGCAGGACCTTAAAGTCTGCACTTGGCTTTAGAGTGACATGCTGAAACTGTATTTTTAAATGATCCACACTCCCTTTTGTTACAGAAAGCTCTGCAGATATTTCAAAGTCTTGTTCACAGTCTTTCATCAAAAAGAATAACAGGCACGATGAGTGAAATGAGCTCTTGTGGCAGAAGATTCAGCAGATTCACTTTAAAATATTCAGTGGGATACGATCACATGTTGCACAGTCAAACTGTTGCTGACACGTGCAGTGCAGAGGAGAGACGGATGCATTCATATGCTGCATATTACATATCTCTCTTTGATTCAGTGCTCACTGAGTATTCACAGATCTGCTCCAGAAACCTGTTATAAATGGTGAATTTGTGCAAAAGGTAGGCGCTTATTTTTCTCTGATCTTTGTCTTCTGAAGCATGAACTGAGGGCTGAGAGACTGACACAGCAGCAGCGAGAACCAATCGGCTACCTCCTCTGTCCTAAGCTGTCCAATCGGAAACTCCACCACTCAGGATTTCATAACCACGTTGTGTGTGGTGTATCACACATGTGTATTTCATACTGTGTGTGAAGTGGCAGTCAGGTCTCGAGTTTTTAAAAATGTCATGGTAACAGTAACTTACATGCTCGTCTAAAATGCAAAATGAAAACCTAAAACACCTTTTAAACCTCATTCATTGGACCTGAAATTCTCATCAGTGCAGCTATTAAACAGATGTTAAGTAGTCACATGAAGTGGGGTAGGGTATACTTGTCGTAATCTAAGTGTACGGTGCATCTAATATATCTTATTCATGCAATTTATTTGTATACAAACAACATATACAGACTCCCACGACCCTGACAGCATTTCAAGCAACCCAAAATGGGCTCCAGAACCCAAAGTTGAGACAATTACAACCAAAACAGAACAGAATCCACTAATTTTATGCTTTTAAAAACATTTCATGTAAAGATTAAGATAATTTAAGGGGTAAATCAGTATGTATTTGATCCTCAGGGGACTTGTCGTCTTTTATGGGATTATGGGTTTGATGGCTAATTAACATTAAGAATGTGCATTAAAGGAATAGCTTTGCTTCTTGTCAATAGTCGGATGGGAAGATCAAAACCACTCTCATGTTTGTACGTGGGCTGAATAACAACAATAAAACTATCAAAACTATTAATATCTATATTGATATTGGGAATCCTGGCTCATGGTATCGAAAACCAAATCCTGTGGCAAGGCCCATCCCTGAAATAAGAAGCTATAGCCAGCCCACATGGAATAAAATCTGCCTACCGACACTTCTGAAATCTCAGCCTGATAAAACGTACGAGTGATTTTAATGCTAGCAGCTGGATTTTGTTACCTCCCGTCTCTTGGTTAAAGCGTCTAATTTACCGTACAGATGTGAGAGTAGCATCGATCTTCTCTTCAAACTCTTGGCAAGAAAGCAAATAATCATATTTCTCAAAATGTCAAACTATTCCTTCAAGGGTTTAACTCCTGACTAGATCTGTTCAGCCACTCTGAACTTCTGTGTTGTGCTCGAAGCCAGTCGTTAGTTCATGTGAGCGGACTCCGTTTCTAAACGAACATTTGGCTAGACTGAGGAGCGATGCACTGAGACGAGGCACTTGAGAACATGCATAAAGTCACATCCTTTGGACTGTCACTAAAAATCCAACCCCCATCCTTCTGAAAGAAATTCACCATCCAGCAGCATTTAACAATTTCAACAAACCCTCCACAGGCTTGTCGGCAACCGAGAGAGACGGAGGAGGTCTCATTTTTCACCTCTTCTTGCAATCTGCTCACATATGGCCAATAAAGAAGTGATTCATTCATGTAAATTGCTACAAATTGTTTCATCGGGCCCCTTTAAGGGCTGTGTGCACACATAAAGAGATTACTGATTTCAGGCCTTTTTAATAAAAGTTGAATCTACAAAGACATTCTGCTGCGATGGTCTTTGGATGCTGCCTGTTTAAAGGAATAAAAACATCTCATTACACTTTAAAATGCCTGTAAATTGAGTGTCGGTGCATTTTCTGTATCCGTCTCAGCACCTACAATCCTCACTACCCTCCACCAGGTGGAGACGCTGCACAACGTTTGGCTGCTGACAGGTGACTGGAGACATTATGTAACCACAGATTTCCCCCCTGACTGCTGTGCACAGTCACTCTGTGACCCCTTCATGGACTGTCACGTCCTCCCACAGCTCTGAGGGGGATTTGGATCAGGTCAGAGTGAGACAGCAAACACCCTCCCGCCTGTCACCGAAAAAAATAAATAAATACACAGGATGAGTGTTTTTCTGCTTGAGATGCTCATCACATCTTAACATCAACACAGTCGCTGCCCACATCCGGCCTGAGCTACCAGCAGACCATCTGCAGCAGAGTCGGTGCTGGTCTCCCCACGGGTGTGCGAGTGTTTCCTGGATATGGATTTGCTCTTACAAAGCCTTTTTTCTTGGAGGCTAAGCTGAGCACTGATTTCACACCATAACAAAGTGTCTTCATAATGAAATTAAAGGATTGTGGTAACAAGATAGGGGCTGTTAAAATACCACTTTAAAGCAACCCCCATCTAAACCTGCATTCTCTCTCATAGTTGGCAAGGCGACTCCACTGGTTTAATAAAGAAGTCTGATTGTATGTAAGCTGATGAGAAAATGACCCTACTTCTCACTTGGTTTCTCACCTCAGTAAACAGTTTCCTAATGAGTTTATGGTCTCAATCGTTAGTTTCAAGTCTTCTCCAACACAGCACGATGTCCATTTTGTAAATTGACATTTAGAGTCAAAGAAAGCAGGGTATGATTTAGGGCGTGGCTACCTTGTGAATGACAAGTTGCTAGCATGGTGTGTCAGATCCAATCAGGATACCCTCTCCCACTCTCGCCCCCAAATATGGTCACTTCTGGGCTCCAGAAAAAACAAAGATTTCGACGGCTCGAGGCTACAAAATAGTAGCTCACGAACCAAAAGGTTACGTCACAGCGGGTTTACACTTGGCAACGACAGGGAACTTTCTTTTTTTTTTTGTTGATTCAGGCTGTCCCAGAAGTGGTAGTGTTCCCTGAAATGGAGACCGCAAATTCTCATGTTGCTTTCTCATGTCATGTTGCCTGGTGATAGACATATTACATCCCTGTCTAAGAGTAAGAGAGCCATTGAAGACTGGTTTTGAATCCATCGTTTATCACATTTAGTTTTTTTTTGTTTCTCGGTCAATTCTTTTCTCTTGACTGATCCTGCTCTGGTATCTAACTGAACATGCCAGATGGTTTGTTACACAGAACCATCTGAAAAAAGGAGCCACTAGCAACACTTTGGAAAAGGATAGCAGAGTGCTACCACCAGCGCCGTCCTTCGTAGCAGCTGCTGCGCTAAACTCTTGTCAACTCTGCCGTGTTGTTTTCAAATGAACAGTCGCTTCTCCTGCTGGTTGTCAGATCCAAACCACACCTGTAGCCGCCATTAGCTCCTCAGACGAGCACAATTTAAAGCGTGGAAATATGGATTTGCAAGATCCAGCCAGAACCATGAGCCTTTTTATCTACAGAGGGAGCTGCAGAGTCCACCTGTTGCACCGCCATGTTTCTACAGAAGCCCAGAACGGACAAACCAGACACTAGAGTTTAGAGAGGGCCTTTTGAGTTTTGAGTGTTTTTATGGAGGTGAAGGTGAGGCGAGGGGTATCCAGTTGGTTGCAGTATACAACCACGCAGCTGCTGTAGATGCTACTAAATCCTAAACACTAGACCTTTAACTGGCTGAGGTACTCACTCCATAACTATACTCTGGAAAAGTGTAAACATGGGCTCCCCCGGTCTGCGGGCCATGAATCCTTTAGTCTGATTTTAGTTTAGTCTGCGTTGTGTTTTGACGGAGACGACCAGACCAGGACATCTCTGGAGGAGATCTCCGTTTATTCTGACAACAGGTGAATAACAAAAATCCAATCTTGTCTCTGATGGTCTTGTTTGCCTATAGTATGTAGGTCACACAGAGGCATCAGTGTTAAACTGTTTCTTAACCAGTTAAAAACTTCTTAACGAGCCCTTTTTTTTTTAAATCAACCCACTTCTCTTTAAATCAGTGTTCATGTGTCACATCAGTGATTTGCAGATATCAGATATATCACATGAAGGCCACACCTTTCACCCCCCCTCATCAGCTTGCAACATATATAGCCTACCTGGAGGATTGCTATGGCAACAGGTTGCCAGTAGCGACGGGGAGGGGGGTACCACTACATCTCTGCGCGTGTGAGTCTGCGGGGATGAGCGGCGCGCGAGGACGGGAAGAAAAAAAAAAAAAAAAGAAGAAGAAGCAGAAGACAACAAGCAGCAGCAGCAGCAGCAGCAGCAGAGGGTGAGGTCTGCCCGGCTCAGTCAGCAAAGACAGACAAAAAGGAGGATTTTTTCCCCCTTCCTGTCATGAAGTGAGGAGCCCGGCGGTTCTGAGAGGACGTGTCCGCTCGACGTTGTTGTTGTTTCGGTGAGAAAGAGAACAAACGCGTCGGCATCCAGCGGAGATGGAGAGCCAGCGCTGACGGAGATCCCCGAGCTCCCCCTCTGATAACAACAGGTTAGTGTTGACAGACCCGGTCACTCTCACCTGCAGGCGGCTCGTGCGACCACGTTCACCTTCACCTGTGGTTTTTTATTATTATTGTCTGTTTGATTTTGTGCTGTCAAGGTGTGAAACGTCCCTCAGACGCACCAGAGAGGAGGAAAAAAACAGGTTTTTGATGCATCCACGTGTGCGCTGAGGAGTCCAGCTGATCATATACCGGCTCAGCACAATGTACAGATGCAGCAGATAAGCAGCAGCAGACAGATCATGTGCAGTATTTTATTTTTTATTTTCATTTAAATGGCGGCTTCTCATTTCGCATTGAATTGTTGTTGAGCCTTCCTGCGTTGTTGGAGCTGCGGGTGTGTCTACCTTTGATCACAATTGGATTACATGCATCTTGAAGGACCAGGAAAAATAAATGAAACTTTATCAGCATGACGATTCATATTCTCCTGCATTTATACGTTTATGAAATGCATATTTATGCAGAATGGCGTTATATTTGCACCTAAAGTAGTAATTATGTGATGTTCACCCCCCATTTTCTTCACATGAAAATGTGTAATTCTTTATAGAAGATTATTGGGAAATGATGTTAAAAATGAATTTTATTACAAAGGAAATATGAGGCTTTCATGTTTTTTATCGGCTATAGTTAGAAAAAAACATTCCCCATGTATGTTTTTTTCATTGCAATTGTCAAATTTCACTGGTTTTTATATTGAAACGTGATCTTGTGTCGGCTTTTAAGGATCCAAAGATGACTTTGTCACATCATGCATAAACATCATGTGGGGAATTCCCTGTGAAAAAGACTTGATACGTGATCAGTATGATAAATAATATATATATATATATTAGTATTTTAACACTGCAGAGATGATTGTTGCTAATACAGGACATTTTATATCATAAAATGATCGACAACCTGTTGAAAAATGATCCAGTATTCCCCCTAAACCGTTTCATTTCACCTCCTCTGATACACACAAACATGGAAATGACAATTTTTACTAAATCTTGATCAGTTTTACTGGTTTTTGTATTGAAATGTGAGCATGTGTTGGCTTATGGATTCAACAATATGTGTGGAATTATCTGTGAAAAAGACTTAATAATGGTAAAATGTAAATTTTATTATATTAATGACCATTTATTTTATAGTTTCAAGTGTTTTAGTGCCTATTATAGTGTGTTTTTACATTGTAAAAGCTCCTCAGTGGCCATTCAACAGTCGTCTCTGCAGTCATGTGATAGAACAGGTCATTTTGTATAATGAAATGATTGACAACTTGTTGGAAAATGGCGTCTAATAATTCCCCTAAACCATTTCACATCACCTCCTCTGATACACACACACACACACACACACAATCTTGCTCATATGTTTTGACATATATGGATTCAGAGATTACTTTGTCACATACAAACAATATGTGTGGAATTACGTGTAAAAAAAGACTTTATAGGAGACTTAGTATATTAAATAAGACAAAGATAGAAACAAATATATGTAATATGTACATACTTTTCATGTTTATGACCATTTATTTTATAGTTTTAAGTGTTTAGTGCCTATTATACTGTATTTTTACATTGCAAAAACTCCTTTGTAGCCACTCAGCAGTCGTCTTTGCAGTCACGACCTTTTATATCGTGAAATGGTCGACAACATGCTGAAAAATAAAGTCGAATTAATTCTCCTAAACCATTTCATCAGTCATAGTCACGAAACACACTCACTCAGCCCTGCAGGTACCATCAACTTTTTAACATAATTGGCTTCATTTCTAAATTTGTCTCCGTGTCGTATCACGCTCACTTCTTTGTTGATTTTAATGACACTGTTTCATCTCCTCACCACAGCGACCGTCGTTGATGCCGTACAGCTGGAACAAAAATAGCTTGTGCACTAATACAATGCTGGTCACTATCTGAAATCAGACAAAGTGTATTTATCCTGTCATCTGCAGGCTATTTTGGGTTTACAGAAGTTTTTAAACGTAGCTGCTGATGAGCGAAGTAGACAGATAAATGTGTCGCTCTTCAAACGGTGCAGACTTTACTTTGAAATGGGAAGTGTTGCTCTCTCTCTCTACAGTTGTCAGGGGAAGATTAAATGTTTCGTGTGTCTCTGTCAAGTAAAGCTCCAAACTCTGAGTACTTAGTCATAGAGTTGCTGATGATGTAAATGTTGGGGAGTCTTTTGAAGTACATTACATAACCTGCTAACAAATAGTGAGTGATTTCTGGCCTCAGAGTGCTAATACTCCGTAACCTCACTGTGTCCTTGGAGGACAAGATTATGATTTGACAGTAAACGCTGCTGGAAGACCAGCAGACAAAGAGAAAATGCCCGTTCCTTATCATTTTTCACAGCGAGGGCAATGAATCACTGCTGTGAAATATCATTTTTTGAGTTTTAAGTGTGATGGATTACAGGCTGCTGATCAGCGAGGCAGGGCTGGAGGCTGCTCCCTCTCTGTCTCTCTCCTGAGAGTTGCCTACAGAGGATTTTTTTCTTCTTTTTTTTTTAAAGGCAGAAAGAGACAGCTCTCCTGCCCGTCTTGTCACTTCAAGCGGTCTCATAACATCCAGCAACCCCTCCCATGTGATTGGCAGTCTGTATGACGGCCCTTCACGCTCACAGAAGCGTGACCGAAGGACACAACCCGAAAAGATTGGTGTTTGGGTTACGCAAACATCTCTCGGAGGCAATTGATAATCTGGTTATGATCTAATTGGTCTGAAGATGATAAGTGGAGCCAATTAAGAAAGTTTTTCAACATTCAAGAAAAGCCAAGGACACTCAGCAACTTGAGTGTTATTTTTCTTAATTTTGGCTCCTATTTAGTTATAAATTTTACTTAGAAAGAAAACCCCAAAAATCTGGTGACGCAGCAGAATTGTCAAATTCTAAACCTCCCGTCTGGAGATAAAAGGTTCAGAAAAGTTAAATCTGAGGGTTGTGAGAAGATGAGCAGGATAGGAAAACAGGACCGTTTCTTCAACCCACCATTCTGTTTTAGGTCTTTTATAAAATACTCAAAGGAAACAAGGAAAACAAAAATACTCTCGTTAAATTAGCCGCTGTTAATAGTAGTCATTACTTTGTTCTAAGTGATCACAAGCCACAAAGTTTGGGAAACTTTGGTTTAGATAATTGCATCTGACTCATGTTGCTTCCTCTGGTTAGATTTAGTTTTGAACTCACTTGTGAAGCATTAAGTATTAACAAATGTTAAAGAATATATTTCATGTCCAAAGCTACAAAGCTACAGAAATGACAAATGGCAGAAAATCCCTTTAAGCATGAAAACAACCTTAAATGTCTGAGCAGTCTCACAGACTTTTGCTCCAAATGACAGCATGCACTCGAGCTGGCAAGGACTCCACAAGTTTATGTAAAACCTGTAATCCCAGCGTGTTCCACAAAGATGTCACAGAACGCTTGGTTTCCTGCGGAGGACTGTCTGGGCTGGTAGTCCACTTCAGGTAGTTCTTGCAGAGCTTTGTGTCAAATCATGCTCGGATAACACGAGTCATAAGATTTTGCACAAACTTGTGGAGTCCATGCCAGCTCCAGTGCATGGTGTCATCAAAGCCAAAGGGGGACATAACAAATACTGAGCTATTGAAATACATGAAAATGTTCAAATGTTCAACCTTTGACTTAAATTTGTTAAACCTGGTTTTATCACTGGAAATGCAAAACAGAACATTTTAACGGTAGTGGTCTCAGACTTTTGGACCCTGCTGTATTTATATATCAAACTGGTTTGCAGCAAGTGAGACAAAAAAAACGCTCAACAGTCCTGCTGGCTGTATTTGGATTGATGAATCCCCCCACGCCCTCAACCCTTTTTATAGAACAGACAAGCCAGCGATCTTTTCCAAATTCAATGTATTGTGCCTCTTTTAGCCAGAACAAATGATCCACTCAGAAAGCCGCAAGCTGCTCTTCTTGTTCAAACTACATTTCACCACATTTTGGTAAAATGGAAGTGTTTTGTGAGAAAATTGTGTCCAATGCTAAAGAGTACACTGCCTAGGCAACTAAAACTGACTAACCTGTCTGAAGTCCTTGTAAATTGACTTCTGCAATCTAATCATAACTTAATCCAACTAATTTAACCATATCCAACCAAACTAAGTTAACATATTAGACATGCATTGTATGACACAAGAATTGAAACCAAGTTTTTGAATTTAAAGGTGTTTTTTATGCCTTTAGCCCAGTGTGACCAGGAGCTAGTACAAATCTATTTCAGGCAAATCTATTAACTGCCAGGCTGGACCGAGGCAAAATCTTCTGCCCGTTAACCTGCTGTTTCCTCGACTTTCTGGGTAATGTGTGTATAACTGTATGTTTTTCTTACTGTCAATGAGTCCCATTAAAAGGCTCAGTACGTACCAAAAACAGCTGGTCTAAAGCAAATTTTAAGCAAATGTTACTCAAACATGAGTAAACAGTGCATTTGTCTGGGACTATTTTTAACTCTGGATTGATACACATTTGCTGCTCTAGTGAGTATTTTTTGGCGGCGGGACAGTTTATGTGTGACTGACTCAAAATATACTGGCGTGTTTGTGTTGGGGTAATGAAGGAACACGTCACTCAAGTGCAACAGCGAGGCTCAATGATGTGTTTTTTAATAGTTTTTGGACAACAATGGAGCTCTTTGGCACAGAGGGATACACAGACAATACTTATTACTAGCAGAAATTCATTGTTTGTTTTGGTCTTTTCTTGGGATTGGTTGACCGTAGGACAAATATAGAATATCACTGGCCTTTTCCTTAAAACCACAAACTACTAAGTATTCTGTTTCACTTCACTTGAGGGGGCACACAAAGAGTAACTAATGATTAAGTAATAAGTAGTTAATGAGTCTACTTAGTAACTACTCAGTAGTATGTCAGTACTTGAGGGGCACATAAAGAGTAACTAATGATTAAGTAATAAGTAGTTAATGAGTATCCCTAGCAACTACTCAGTATCATATTTCACTTTGCTTGAGGGGGGCACAAAAAGATTAACTAATGATTAAGTAATAAGTAGTTAGAGTCTACTTAGTAACTACTCAGTAATATGTTTCACTTTACTTGAGGGGGCACACAAAGAGTAACTAATGATTAAGTAATAAGTAATTATTCAGTCTACTTAGTAACTACTCGGTATTGTCACTATTTGAGGGGGCACACAAAGAGTAACTAATGATTAAGTAATAAGTAGTTAGAGTCTACTTAGTAACTACTCAGTAATATGTTTCACTTTACTTGAGGGAGGCACACAAAGAGTAACTAATGATTAAGTAATAAGTAGTTAATGAGTCTACTTAGTAACTACTCAGTATTATGTCACTACTTGAGGGGCACACAAAGAGTAACTAATGATTAAGTGATAAGTAGTTAATGAGTGTCCCTATAACTACTCAGTATTATGTCACTACTTGAGGGGGGCACACAAAGAGTAACTAATGATTAAGTAATAAGTAATTAATCAGTCTACTTAGTAACTACTTGGTATTGTCACTCTACTTGGGGGGGCGCAAAAATAGTAACTAATGATTAAGTAATAGGTAATTAATGAGTCTACTTATTAATTACTCAGTATTATACTAATACTTATAAATCGATGGGGGCGCAAAACTGGACTTGTTTCAGTTTCTTGAAGATGTTTCACTTCTCATCCAAGAGGTTTCTTCAGGTCTACTAGTTTTGTTTCACTTTACTTGAAGGGGCTTAGAAAGAGTAACTTATTATAAAGTGATTTGTAATCAATAAGTCGTTACTAGTTTGTGCCACTCAGCAGCTGGATCATAGTTAATCAGGAGAAATTAATGAAGAACGTACTCAGCATGTTGATTCATGGATATTTATGAACTAATTATTACCTAATGACTCATTTATATAGTATCTGCTAGTCAGTTCTCTAGTGCGGCATAATCATCAACGATTCATTATCAAGTCATTCTTGATTAATTCTTTCTTCTTCTTTTCTTGTTTCTTCCATATTTGTGTACTGTTTGTGTGTATTATAAAGTGTCACCTTCAGTTTCATTAGCACAAAACAGTTTCCCCATTTACCTGGTGGGTAATCCATTCTTAAAACGAAACGGTGACACTGACTTTGATTTGCAGATACAGATTGGTTTGCATTTGAATATAATTTGTTGAAGTCAGGGTCTGAATTTTCAAAAAGCAGGCTGTGTTTTAATGAAAACAGTGACAGGCCTACCTTCAGTGTTGCCTCCAATAAATGCCGAATAACTAAAACTCCAAAGTGCCATTTCAAACCCCCTGAGCAGCAGAAATTCAAGGCCAGAGGAGTCCCCTGAGCCTTCTTTACTCACAGAACGGGCTTTTTGCCTGGAGTTCCGAAAATAAACCAATCTGAGCGTCACTTTGTTCTGGTCCAAGACACATTTTGTTTTGTTGTTCTCCTCTGTTATTTTACTCTTTTTCTGTTCTTACGATTACATTAACTTGACATATTGGTTTTTCTGTTTCATCTGTCAAACCGCAGAGGACACGATCTCCACTATAATCCGTCTGTTTGGATTCTCTCGCAGGTCTTATCCGCTGAGCCCCTCTTCCACTCCAAAATCTTTAAGCAACCGTCAAAGAGCTGGAGCCGAGACGATCAAGCATGGATGTGCCCAGGATGGCTGAGGGCCTCTTCAGCAGCACGCTGTCCTCGTCGGGCGGCGGCCATCACGTGCCTTCCTACCTGACGTTGGAGCAGAAGGCGGCATTCGTCTTCGTGCTGCTGCTCTTCATCTTCCTGGCCCTGCTCATCGTACGCTGTTTTCGCATCCTGCTGGACCCGTACCGCAGCATGCCCTCATCCAACTGGACAGACCACACTGAGAAGGACACGTTTGATTATCGCATCGTCTGAGGAGTCCTGCGGGTGTACAAATTGGAGAAAAAAAAAAATAGAAATAAAAAACTAATTTGATGCTAAAAAAAAAAAGCACTTTGGCCCTAATGACTACTGATTCATCAGGAAAACAACAGCTTTCAGGAAATCTTCTGAAAGTTCAGACTGAGAAGAATTTCGACGGCTTGTCGGCTAATCAGAGTTCAACAGCTTCTCCCTGCCAAATCAGAAAATTCTCAACTATAACATGACAACCAGAACTATGCTATGAAGATTATTGATCAAACTACCATGAAGTCCAAGTGATGCACCAGAGCCACTTACTCATAACTCCCCTCCCCCGGCATCAGTTCTCTTGTGGACTACCTCGTTCCTCCTCCATCTCATGTGTGGAAGACTTTTCTCACATCTCCTCACAGGGTTGAATATCTTTTTGCGGTCCAAGCCAGTTGGATAAAAACAGTGTTTACATCTTATCATGTTTACGTCGTTAGATTTTTATCGATAATGTAGACAATCAGTGTTTAAAGCAGTTAGTAAAAATAAGAATTTGCAGAGTAAATAGTCGAGGTTGTTGAGGTCTTTGTTTTTTAGCGTATTTTGTCTTCATTTGTGGACAAACACGAATTAGAGGTCTGAAAGACTTTGTGTGACTGTGGTGAATTCTTCTATGAGAGGAATTTATTGCCTTATGTCTTTGTAAGATATTCTGTGGTGGTCATTTCCTTCTAGACAGTTAGATAAGACTTGTTTCAAGGGTTAGGCAATCACAAAGAAGGAAATAGTTGTGGAAAAGTCCCTTTAATGTTCTGGAGAGGTTTTGACAGATAGAAGCCAGCAGTGAGTAACTGTAACTGTTCTGTGTGTGTGATAAAAAAACAATTTGTCCTTTCAGTCTTGGAAGGAAGTGCGGTGTCCACGTCTTTAGATGTCAACGACCAAAAGAGGTATTGAAGATAAAAAACGTTTACTGTGCTGTACCGTGTGCCTAATTTGAAAAAAAAAAGCAAACTAAAGTTTAGATTGATGTTTTAGGAAAAATGAAAGAAAATGGGTTTCATGAATTTTTGTCTTTAAATGTCTTTGTTTTTTTGTGTGTGTAGTGCCCATCTAAAGGAACTTAAACAGCATTTTACTGCCTGCAGTTGGTATATTGACAGTTGGTATGCCAGATCTGCAGAGTGTTGGTGTTGAAGATGATGCATTTTCTCATCAAACCCTTTATGAACTGATGTTGTGGCTCTTTCGTTGGGCAAATTTTTCAACTGTGCGCCTTATAGTGTAGATTGTTTACAGTATCGTAGGTAGCGGAGACACTGGGGAAATCAGCCAGTCACTGATGCGACTGTGTCTTTGCACTTCACGGAGATGTCATACAACCTGTTAAAAAGAAAAAAAAACCTTCCCTGCTCTTGTTCCTGCCGGGACAGGAAGTGAACTCTGACCCTTTCGACGACATGTGATGTTCTTGTGATCTGCTGTGGCCTTTTCCTACCTATCGCAGATGTTTTGCGATGTTGTGCTGAGGTGATGTGTTCCTTTTTTTTTTTTTTCGCATGTATTTCCTGCCTCTCTCCGTGCATGATAAATGGTGAAGTGCTTTAATCCTGATGTTGTAGCTGTGGGTCAGTTGCTCAAGCAGCTATTTCCTGTCTGTACTGGAGCCTTTTTGTTTCGATCTGTTTTTCGCCTGGAGCCGACGTTTTTTTGTAATAAAAATGATCAGAGTGAACAACTGCCTTTTTAATGTGTTTTATTTTATAAGGTTCATTCACCAGGCGGTCAAAGTGGCAGGTGTTAAGGAGAAACAAAAAATGGATGAGAACCGGGAAAAAAATGGTTCTTCCAAACCACACTGCCCTTTTCAAGGCGACCATATGTGCCGGAGGCCCGATATATTCTTTTCCTGTTTTATCAGCGGCAGGCAGTCGTGCGCCGGCAGGTGTCTCAATTGGTTTTCTGTGAACCCAGACACTTTGTCTGGCTACACACACACTCACACGCACACACACACATTAGTCTCCAGGCTCCAGGCCGAGGCTGCTCTTTGAGCCGAGACCCTCCAGAACGCCATGCAGAATAACAATCTCCCTGACACCGACGCTGAATATGTTGATATGCAATCATCTGCTGCACGCCTCCCTGAGAAACCTGCATCATTTTACCACATTGAAGCAAAACGTGGGACTGATCGACCTGTGAATTCTGTTTTGTGAGAGAATCTGTTGTGTGTTATTTAATAATTCTGCTGATATCAGACATCCACAGGTTTTTTTGTTTTTTTTCTCCCCCATTTTTTTAGGGAGGGCCGTGAGCTGAAGCGGATCAGAATTTTAAATGCGAGCTGATCCCACAGAGGAGAAATGTGCAGTCTGAGCTTTCTGGATTATTATGTAAGAGAGACAACCTACGTCTTTACTAAAACCTTTTCACTGTTTGCTCATTTCTAAAAAGTCAAAATAGTGGTGTGGATGCCATCCTCGGCTGATAACGGCTGTAATGTGGAAGCAGAACTAAGCATGCATCGTTTGTTGAGAAAGCTGCTCCTCGCACAGTGCATGCTGGCACAGAGGAAGCCAGTTTGTTACACAGGCAGCTGTAAGTAGTGAAGACAATCGTCTGGGAGGTAGGAAACACAAGAGAGGAGTGATTAGACATCCTTCATTTGACAAGAATGACACATGCACTGACACCGTAGGAGCTATCAGTCCTCCTAAAACCAAAAATACTTTTGTTTTTCTCTATATTTCACCTCAGAGGTTTGAAACTCTGATCATTCTGAGCGATAACCAAAATAGAAACAAATCATTTTGGAATTGAAAGCTTTCATTTTCTCTTACTGAAATCTCATTAGCTCCTGCCAAACAAAGATTATAATCCAATCTAAACACGCACTTATACAGCCAGTGGGAGCGGCAGCCGGGAACATTACCCATTATGGATCAATATCACAGTCATGCTTTATGCAACATGACTCATATTAAAAGAAAGACACTGATAATTGAATTATTTTCATTCTCTGCTGTGCACGCTCAAACGCCTTATGCTGAATTCACTCCCTTTCCAAATGCCCCATTTCACTATTCAGCCTCCAGTTAATTTAATGGTCTCTGAACAGGTTGGAATGGACTGTTCCCTCTGTGAGCGTGGATAGCTGCGCGTGAGGATATGAGAGGAACTACTGATATGTGTATAATTGATTTTTAGCTGTGATTCCTCTTATCCCCGAGAGCCAGTGACGTTTACAAAAGTCTGCCGCCTATTTCGGTGACGAATCGTGTGAGACTTCAGTGAACATTGGCACCAAAGAAAAGATGATTGCCAGCATTATTCAAGAGTGCTTCAAGTCTGCAGCCTTCAGAGAAATATTGGATTTCTTTGTGTCTTTGTGTTCAAATATACAGCCCGCATGCATAAAGGTTTTTGCACAAAAAAAAATTGTGCCTAAAACAACAACTGAATGACAGAAAATGAATCAACAACAATTTTGATCATTTTTGATTCATGAAGAAAAAATGCTTAATATTTGTGGGTTCCAGCTCTTTAAATGTGAGGTTTTGCTGCTTTTATCTTACTTTATTTCATTGCAAATTAATTAATTATGGATTATACAACAAGTGTTTTACCATGGGGTGGGTGCAATATTTGGTATGTGCCATTTATTGTTGTGGCTGACACAGCTAGTGCTGTTTTGTTTTATGTAGTTTATTTTACTGTAAGTTGGAGGCATTTATGTGTGCAGCATTTGAGTCCAAGACAAATTTCCACACAGGGACAATAAATTATATTGTATATCGTATATAGATGGTTGGTCGGACAAAACGATAATGCAATCCAGTATAACAGCAACAGAAATCACCTCAGTTGAGATGAGAACTTCCAACGCAACAGTATAAGCCATGCATTGAAAGTCTTTGTTTTAAGTCTGCTGAATTGGTTTGTGTAAGGGGGTATTTCAAATCCCCCCATGAAAACAAAATAGGAAGGCAAGAGTCAGTGCAGCTGCATTTTAGGAGGTGAAGGACATCACTGATTCTACTAGCCGTTCTCTCCTCAGGCAGGTTGTTCTGGGCCTCGGGCCCTAACGGATGAGGTGCTGTCACTTCTGGTCTCCTTGGGACAGCCCGAGGGCCCCCGCCAGGTGATCTCAGGCTATGTGAGTGCTCACACAACCTTCAAAGCTCCGTAACATAGCGAGGACTCAGGCCATGTAGCACTTTTAAAGCTAAAATTTGAGATCCGTTCTGAAAATTACAGGCAGCCTGTGTGAGGAGGATAAAACAGGGGTGATGTGATCCGTCTCCTTCGTTTGGAGCTGGTCTGTCAGATTCATGTCAGCCACAATCTGCTTTAGTCCTTAAAGTGTGAAGACAGCTGCTGGAGAACACATCACATCAAACACCAGCTCCGCCTCCCTCTGAGCCGGTTTGTGCCAACACTTCAAGGGTTTTAGGAGTGCAACGGTATTTTTTCACCACACTGTCCGACTGTTGGCCACTGGGAGCTGCCCAGTGTAATGACAGTCATTACTGGTGACCACTGGAGAGATTCACTAGCGCAGCTGGAGGATAAGTGCTTCCACTGGCTGCAGAACAAAATAATGTGGACAATTTACATAAATGACTGCATAAATTCACATGCAAATATTAACTAGTTAGTGTTTGGATTTTTATATACATAAACATACAATGCCAATAAGTGTGGTGGTTGTATTTTTTTGCACAGCATTATCCTTTTTAGGTGCCCTCCATTGCCTCAGAGAGAAAAAATTACATAAGAATTGTTTTTCCAAAAACGAGGCATTTTTATTAGAGTACTTCAGCGATTGGAAGACTCTCACGGCACAGATTAAAAATGGTAAAAATCAGAGCAACAGAGGCGTCCTACTTTTTAAGACTCCTTTACACTGTGTAATTTTGCTCTGTCCCACGACAGTTAACAATTATGAGAGAAACGTTGTGAAATCTTTCATTAAAAACAGTTACTGTGAGAAAGCTCCACTGACAGCCGATATAGATCTTTGATGACCAAAGACAACAGGTGTCAAAATTTAGGACCAAAGTCCCCCAATGTGACAAAACATGGGTGAACTGAAATAATACTACCGCTACAAAACATATTTAACTTTAACTCATTTCACAGAATTGGCATTTCATTTTCCCTGACAATGACAGACTTTGCAGTCTTAAAAGACGGGTGTTATAAATAATCTTTGAGCTGTGCATGTTCAGCTATCACAATAACTAGCTCAGTGCTGGATCGAATGTTTCATTGCTCTCCTCGGTTGCAGGTCTATCCACCTGCCTCCAGAGGCATTTAGGCTCGTGCCCCCTTGATAATAACCCTTGGAAATCTAAAAATGAACTGAGAGGTTCCAGACTAATTTGCATGTGCAAATTGGTGTGGCGATGGCAGGCTACCCTAAAACAGATTTAAAAGTCAGATTTCCTGCTCCTGAATTTCTGCCTCCTCCCACAGGCTGCCTGACTAAAGTCCTTAGGTGCAAACAAAATGTCCCCAAATGTCACCTGACAGTTTCAATAAGGAGTGTATGGGTGTATGGATGATAGAAAACAACCCCATCCCAAATCAATTATTATTGCTGACTGCACTTTTCTCTTGAGGAGAGAAAGACTTGCTTTTTTCCCCTTAACCAAATGTTTTCTTGGCTCAAAATCCTGGACCTGCTCCTAAATGTATTCTGTGAGAAATGTCTCTAATGCTGCCATGTTTAAAGGTTGAATAATGATCACCTTGTATCTGCAGTCTGCACATGATTTTAGTGGCTCAGAGAGAGAGAGCCATTTTGGGACATGTCATTTTTCACCTGCTTTTAGTTTTTTTCCCATAATAATACGTAGTAAAAGAACTGGATGAATGGTGGCTTAGCAGTTAAGGAGGCTTCTCTATAAACATAAAGGTCACCAGTTTGATTCCCAGAAACGATAAGCTGTATCCATCACCTGCCATGCATTCTGTATAAGAGTCCTTGAGCCCAACACTGAGCTCCTATCTGCTCACTGTAGGTCACCCTGGATAAGAGAGCATGAAGTGCTCTTACTGTAATTGCTTCATGATTATTTTTGTCCGTACTGTGCACCTTCATTGAGGCACAGTGACACATCACAGTCTGAGGGCCCTCATTACAGATCAGGTCGGGAAGAAGGACGTAAACACATAATACACAGAATAATTCATAAAAATATATATAAGATTAAGTGGGGTGCTTATTCTTTTGGTAGAGCTATTACTATAAGCGAGGATGGTTGAAGGAACGAAATCTAGTGACGCTAACTGATGTAGTTATGATGTTTCTGTGGGAGGTAGACGTACTGTAGCGAGAGAATGTGACATGAAATTAAACTTAATACAGTTAAAAACTACCTGTTCTTACGATAAACTTGTTTTACTTTCCTTTTCCCTCCATAGACCTATGTTGGAATACGGTATTTGCCATATTCAGACATTTTTACTGTAAGATGTTTCATGTATCTGTTTCCTTTTTGTCCTCCCATCACATATAAACCCCTGTTAATAAGCAGGTTTTTGCCACTCGCAGTGAAATGTATTCAGGATTTGTTTTAAGGTTTTTACTTGAGTCGTGTTTGAATTCAAGATGCAAGTGAACTGCAATGTCATCCTGAGGTTGCCAGAACTAGTCCCAGCAGGTATAAATAAGAGACTCCTTATGTAATTTCAGTGCCTCTGTTTTGCTTGAATTCTCCGCAGTGTCACAGTAAAGTCTGTAGAATTTTAATAAGCTAACTGGCTGATTGCGGATGCGTATCTTGTGCTAATTTCTGGTATATGTCTGCTGTTTTTAAATCTGTTTTATGACGTCAGTGCATCCCTGTTCTCAGTTAGGTTCTGGTGGGTACTGGAGAGCACTGATAGCCCACTCACTCTGCTGCCCCTGCAGGGTGACGATGAACTGCTCGCCCAGGGCCGCTGGCTGCAGACTGCCGCGTTGGTCCGTCACTGCGGTAATGACCCTCCGCCCACTGTCGCCCACAACATTCTGAGCGGTCGACCCGTCTACTGTCTTGCCTGAAGACAACAGTTCGCCTGTATTGTTAGATAACAGCCGCCGCCATCGACTACTCCCAACATTATGCTGCTGTACAAAAATGAACCAGAATGTTACGTAACAAACAAAAGTTTAACAAGTTGAGATTTTAATGAACATGTATGGATGAAATGAAAGGAACGAATGGGTGGATCTTGATTGTTGTTCTTACAACTGCCTGCCATTTTGTTTCTGTTCTAGATGGTGGCGTTCACTCCAGGTGTTCCTTGTTTGTTGTCAGATGTGATTATACGTCTCTGGAGATAACACAGTAAGTCTCCTGAGATTTCTTTTTTTCCCCACCTGCACAAATTTGAGTTTCGCATCCCTGCCATCTGCTCTTGATTCATCATTTCTGTCTCTTCATTTCTGCACTTAATCACTGCAACTTAACACAAGTGATGAATGCATGTGTGCTGCCTGCCTGCAGTTGTCTTGGTGGTGGTGATCAGTTCTGACGGGTTGAGTGGCCCACCTGCCGGGATGATGTAGTGGGAATCTGAGTTTATATTTATCTGGTTCTGGATGCCATCCTGTGCAAACACATAACGGAAGCTTTTGAATTCTGTCGCAGTTAATAATAATTTACAAACTGATATGCTGCACAAGAGAGTGGACTCCAGGGGCCGAAAATAACACGCACATAAACCTCAAATAACTGATTTTTTTTGGCTACTTGGGCACAGCGGAAACAAGATGTAAACACAACTAACTTGACTTATTATCACCTTCTTAGTTGGCTAACTTGTTATCAAACACTTGTTTATAGACCCTAGCAGTTACAGAGCAACATTAGCATTCATTTAGAGATGGGTTTGTGTCCACCTGATGAATCTAAGTCCCACATTTACTCTGTTTTGGCTTTTTATTTCTACATCAATTCCTGGGCAAAATATCCCGTTCTTAAGCTTTTTAATGCTCCACTATGTTCACCAGCTAGTTGGTAATTGTTATCTGTTGTCTGGTGCTGAGCAGATTGTGTACAGATGGTTTTTAGAGCTTCCACTGAAAACGACTGCCTGCAGAAGCCAAAAACAAAGCAAGAAAGTAAGAGAGGATGATAACTTTAAAGTTGGATGTTGCAACAAACCAAAAGAATTAGCTGAAAGACACTAAAATGCTCCATAAAGTGGTGGGGAACTACCTAACAACAATAATCAGTTTGCGTGACCCCTTTCACAACACAAGTAGTCATGTGACACATTATTATTAAAAAAATATTGATTAAAAGCACTCTAAAATGCACTGTAACCAAATTTTGCCTTAAAGATTTTTTGTAAATCACCTCTTGGTTATCATTCTAGGTAAGAATTTAAAGAACTAAAACCTAAATCCTCATTTTTCATCACTTTTACACTGACATTTACAGGCCCTTCTGAGGGAGAAAGTGGCATATAATAAAGTTTCTCATCTCTTATTACATTTTAGATTAATGTGTAATCCAATTAAAAAATGACATAAAGGCATAAAATGAAACACTGGGAGGCTTTGATGTATAAAGTAGGAGCCTATTGTTTCCATTTTCATCGGTCTGAAACTGACATCAAAGGTTTACACAAAAGATAACAGAGCAGTCATCTGGTGTTAGTGTCTTTAGTTGACATCACTCCAGTATATCAGTATTACGTAATTGGAAATGACACTTTTAGCTGCTAATTTCATTCTATTAGAAAGAGTCACAGCTAAACAGTTTTTGCCCTGGAGAACTGCAGGTGTGAGAGTCATTTATGGTGAGACATTCCCATTTTGCGGCTCAAAGTAATCAAGCAGTTAATGGTGGATAAAATATGATGGCCGCAGTAGGTTTAAAACAAATTGTTTGGCCATTGGTGATTCATTTTCAGTGCTGTTGAGGAAGTTGTGGCATCTGCAGTGATTTCAAATAAAGGAAGACATTTTTATCTGCACAGACTTAATGACAGAGGGAAACACTGTCATTATTTTCCGGGTGGGATACAAACATTTGTTCACATATTCCATTTTTGTCTCGCTTTTACCTCATCAGAGCACAGCGGTGAGTTATCACGGTGCACTAACAGTGATTCATCCTTCGCAACTTCTGACGTCAGGGGAGCATTTCACACTCATGGCTGAGGTGGGTGTATATGTTTCATAAACACGTGTCACTGCACTTCTGTACGGGTCAACCAGCTGCTTTTCTGCTCAAGGCCCTACTATCTGTATCCTGGCTAGTTGAAGAGTCATGACCGGGGAGAGGCGTTATCTAACGCTAACTACAGCCGCCTACGTAGCACCTGAAGGCCCACACACACCTCTCTTACATAAACCCTTTGGAGGAGAGCATGTGGGCCTATTATAATCTCATTTTTCTGAAATACTGCATCTGCTCATTTCAACATAATCCTCAAACACAGTTCTGTTATTTTAATTATTAATGTGGATCCTGTTTGTTCTCAAAGATGAGGTCCTAATCCCATCTTATGTGAAATGGTGTCTAAATACGGGTGTTATGGTAAGAACTGTTTGCAACATGGCTGTCTGGCAGAGCGAGGCTGCATGGCCACTGAAACCATAGCAACGCCGGTGAAAGTCCGACCGGAGCTTCGCGAGTCGCACTTAGAAAACATCAAACGTATGTTTGAAATCACAGGGGCACCGTGCAAACATGTCTGCGCCTGCAGTCTCACACTTCACGTCTTCTTATTTTCTTTTGACTTTTCTCCTCCTCCTTCTGTCTTTTGGTTAATCTCCACGGCTGCCTCCCCCTTTTCTCCTCTTCTCTCCCCTCCTGTCGGGCGCGCTCTCCCCCCTAATCTCTGTCCATCTCTCTGCCTCCCTGCCTCGCTCACAAGCCCCTCATTCATCCATCCATGTCTCCTTGTCTTCCCCGCCTTCATTTATCTGTCCATCTCTCTCGCCGCCTCTCCTCCCCGTTTTCATTTTTACCTGCATTGGCTGAAATGTGCTTGGTCATTTTTCCGAGTGTCTCCTGTTCTCTTATCTTACTTAATAACCTTGCAACAACGTGTTTGCTGTTTGAGAAACAGAGATGACCCGACTTGACTCGTCTCTGCTTGTCTGTCCTCCTCCCTGCCTGCCTCACCCTTCTTTTCCCCTCTCAGTTGTCTGTCCTTCTATATCTATTTTTCCCTGTCATCAATTTCTCCTCCCTTTCATCCTCTCCCTCCCTTCATCGTCTTCATGGTGTCTCCTTCTCTCTTTCCCCTCTCTCTCTTCCTGTCTTCATCCATCCTTGTCTCACCCACCCTTCATTTGTCTGTCTCACTCTGACATCTGATTCATCTTTGCCCCTTTTCTGTTTTTCTCTCAACTCTGTCTGAGTGTCTGTCTCTCTCTCTCCCCCCCGAGTGTCTCTGTGTCTCACGTCCCCATCCTCCGTCCGTCCACCTGTAGCAGTATCATCACCTCAGTGTTGCCGGTATCCATGGCGATGTCCAAGGGCGTCTTGTGGAACTTGCTGAGGCAGTGGATGTCTGCTTCGTACCTCAGCGGGAGCTCGGCCACCTCCCTGTGGCTGCGCTGAGCCACCCAGTGCAGCGCTGTCATCTTCGGCATGTCTTTGGCATTGATGTTGGCGCCATTCTGCGCAGATGCAGTGCGCCCCCCGGTGGCCAGAAAAGGAAAAGGAAAACAAGACAAAAGAGAGGGAGACAGAGGGAGGTGATGAACACAGATGTCTGCGATCGGGCATGTCTGAAAGGTTAGGTGGAGTGTACACAATCTAATAATGTCCAAAACGGTGTTAGATGGTTGAAAAATGAATCGCTCATGTTGAAGTCTCTCAAACATCAGACAGGCTTCACGTGTTTGTGTCTGCAACTAGAAAACTGTTTGAGGGCTGTTTGCTGCACATAGAAACAATTTCAAACACTAAAACCAGGGTCACCGATAACAAATGTACAAATTATTTAGGAAATGGTACAATCTCATATCATACACAATCTGGCCAAAAGTATGTGGACACATGTCTGGGGCAGTTTTTTCATGTCTTTTTGCCAAAACCGCGTACTTCCACTTCAGGATATTCTTAATTCAACAACAAACAGTCATATTTTAGACCGTAGTTTGCCTCCAACTTTATAGCAACAGTTTGTGTTCGGTCCTTTCATGTTTTAACAAGACAATCCTCCACACGTACAAAGCCAGGTCCAAGACTATTTTTTTCAGTTTGATGTAGGAGAATAACTTTGCGAGGCAGCTGGATTTGCACTTTGTATGTGATCTTGCATAAAAAAATAAAAATTAAAAAAAGATTTAAAAAAAGTCAAGGTGGTTGCGGGCGTGGTTTAGGTGTGACGACCAGCAAGAGAAGCGACTGTTTGTTTGAAAACAACAATGGCGGCTCCTAAAGAGGTTAGCATAGATGCTATAGCTTCAGTTATATCAGAAGTGGAGAATACATCTCATTGAAAGAAAAGCAAAGAATGGCACTGAAGGCTTTTGTTTTTTGGTGGAAAAGATGTTTTCACTCTTCTACTGACTGACTTCTGTTGTTTTAACTGCTTGCTCCACTGGTGGTAGCGCTCTCCTGCTGTTGTTCTGATTTTGATCTATTAAAATCATATTGTGTATCATTAGAGCTCAGAATCAATCATCTTTACAACGTGAAAAAACATTCATGTAATATGATCAGATCTTCTTCATACACATACACCGAGCAGATGTCTCTTCTCACCCGCACTAACAGGTCCACTGCGATGGAGTGACCCTCTGAAGCAGCCATGCCAAGAGGGGTCTTATCCACCTTGGTGCCTGATGACAGCGGCACGCAGCAGCAGCTCTGCGGTGGAGCGATGACCGTACTGGGTGGCAATGTGCAGTGACGAAAAGCCCAACTGGAGAATAAAAGAGGAGAAAGAGGGAACAAAATGTGTAAAGGAGCAGCTGGAGGTGATGAGATCTGTGAAATGATTTTTCATCATCTTTATCTGGTTTCACTTAACATGAAGTACCAAAGTTTGTATTCACACAGTTCAACACCATCAAATCTGGATCCTGCTGAGTTCAGACAGCTTTTATTCAGTGTTTGAGGGAAACTCGATACTGGTTATTGAAAAAGGGATTAAGTAAATCTCTATCATCTTCAGGTCAGAAGCTCAAGTCTTTGACTTCAGCACTAATTTATCTGAGTTGGAGGCTACTGCTGAGTTAGTAATTGATACCAAGGAGGACTAGATGAAGAGCATTAAAAGAGAAGTGATTTAGTATTTATCTTCCATAAAGTTGGAGGACTCTTGAGAGAATGACATAAAACAGAATGGTTAAAATACAGCAGACTTACAGTGAGTCGTACACTGATGGCGGTGGCTGCCATGCAAGGTGCCGACCAGCACATCAGGAGCAGTTTGGGGTTCAGTATCTTGCCCAAGGACACTTTGACATGCAGACTGGGGGAATTGAACCAGCGACCTTGTGATAACAAGACGCTGGCTCTATCCCTGAGCCACCGCTAAGTCTAACCCTTGTATGGGTTAGGGTTAGATTACTTACTTAGATTCCTTCAAAATGTAATGAAACACGAGGCTAAAAAGTAAATAAAACTCCTCTACAGTACATCTACATCTCTAAGTCTGCTCATGTCCAATTTACCGCAAACACAAACTGCCAGCAAGGAAAAACTTTCACATTAGTTTTTTCTGTGTAATTACGACTGATGCAGGAGTTTGTCAAAGGCTTGGAAGTTCCCCCCTCCTCTGCATCATACATTACAGCACAGGGGACAGCTAATCCACCAATGTTGACACCCTGGGTTAATAGAAATCTGAATTATCATCTGTCATATTCACACAGTCAGCTTTACTTAGGAAACGAGTGACAAATCTGTTTCATTTCATCAATGATTGATTTTGAATTCATACATATAAATGAAGTTGTCGTTGTAAAAAATTAAAGAGGTGAAAGCTCCTATTTCTGCCCGTATTTTAAAATGCAGACATCATGTGAATGTGGCATGAATTCAGCAAATCATGTGTCCTTTAACGGTGCAGCTACTCTTTTAATGTATGTTTCTAAAATGTGCCACACTGACAGATGGATCGCAGAACTCTGCTCTAAATGTAATTAATTTTGACACCCTTCAATCTGTTATCTGTCCTTGTATAGTAGATACAGGTGGCATTAAGGAAGAGAGTTAAATGAAATTGCATTAGTGGTGTACACAGAGCCTGTGAGCAGTAAATTATAAATGAATGTTATATATAGATATGATAATAAGAGTCAGAGGACGAGCCTGTGGAATTTTGATGTGGGCTTGTATGTTTTAAAATAATATAAATTAAAATCTAATTTTCATTATTGTAACAGGTATATAGAGACAATAATAAAAAATACAGTCGATAGACAAAGAATGATCTGTGCTTGCAGAAAAGCTCAGAAAAGTCAGTTATAAGGGGCCGGTGTAAAATCGCCAGATAATGAAGGGCATCTATCTTGATAATAAATTAATTATTTATCACTTGAATCACTCTTCAGCTTCTCAGTTTTGAGGATTTGCTGCTTTTGTTTGTCTTATGTGGCCGTAAATGAATATCTTAAAGGCTTAGGGCTGTTGGTCAGACAACATGTGACATTTTATAACATCCCCTTGAGTTGAATTTTGAATTTTTGCTGTTTTCGAACATTTTGTAGACCGAATGATCAATAGATGAAACAAGAAAATGATTGGCAGGTTCGTGAAGTTTATTTAATGTGCCAATTTGTCTTGAAGCATTGCAACGGATCATTTTCATTGCACATTACACAGCAACCTTCTTGAGCTGCTGCTACATGCCATTCAGTTTGTTTTATCTTCTTTCAAAAGTGATCAAGCAGAAACGATATCCTGTACGTGTACAGAAAGTGTATACAGAAAAGTGTCTGCTCAATTTTCCTCCTGCTTGTTCTTGTCTTTTGATCTTGATATGAGGCTTCAGCGTTTCTGTCACACTGCCACTGCATGGAGACAAAGTTCAACACGACAATAATAGCCGACAATCTCCGTTTCCTGGAAGCAGATGAGCATTCACACTCATCTCATAATGGATTAGTTGGAAGATTATTCCATAATTAACCCATATCAACCTCACCCAGGCTGTGGCGAGCAGAGCCCCATTGGCCATCTGAGCCCTGACATCATCATCCTGTCCAGTTTCACGCTGCTGCCCAGGATACAGCAGTGACATCTGCTGGCAGGTAGGAGAAACACTGTGATGAGACAACACTTGAGACAAGGAGGAACATTTGGACTGATCCCATGTTGATGTATCTATGTATTGTTCTTTTTGTGGAAATTATAATATCCACACACAGTTTTTTTTTCTTAAGTTTAGCTTTAAGTTTGCACTTCAGAAAATCATGATTTAATATCTTCTCCCAGTTTATTAGAAAACTTTCAATGCTGGAGACAATAGACAGAAAACTAGCAATTTAACAGATGAACAATTTAATCATTTCACTAATGATCAAGCAGAAATGCCCACCATTCTTTATTTATGTACTGCTTTGTTTCGGACCATGGGTTGGACTAAACAACCAATCTGAAGACGAGCCCTGGATTACTTTTTTACTACAAAGCACAAACTTGTCTGTTTTTCAATCATCCCAGGGTGGAAGAAGTATTCAGTTCCTTTACTTTAGCCAAAGTATCACTGAACTTAATTAATTTAAATAGGTCATCCGAGCATTTTGAAATTGGCTTTAAACTGAAATTATAGTTGTTCCAGAAAAGTCGACCGTATACCTGGTGTGCCCATTAAATTGTATCAGGGAAACTTATGGAAGAATGCTGTTGAGTCGTTGCAAATATGAAAATATTAGATGTTTTGTTACAGGAATGAGAGTTTAACTATAACAATACAATCTGACACCTAACACTAACTAATTAGCTTAGTTGTTTGTTTGTTTTCCAGTAAAGGTTGCGGATAGCAAATGAGCTGTATCATTAATCATTTTCCTCAGGGATATTTATTTACTAGCAGACAATGTCTCAGACCAGAAAACAAACACATTATAAGCATATTATGGCCTAACTGACGATAGCTAACTTGCTAATAGTGCTGTTGCTATTCGTGTTTATCACCCTGTTAGCTCTTATTACAAGTCTGTGTTTAGCTATAAAAGACTTTATTCGTGATATACTTGCCTCAGAAACGATGTAAAGAAAGTGTTTTTCTGATCGACGTTGGTTAATTAATAGTTAGACTTCAGTCATTTATTTGTATTTATTACTTGGGAATCACAAATGACGCTTTAATTTTGTAGGTAAAATCCGGTTTCAGTTTTGTGGGTTATAGTTAACTTGCATTTATTCAAACGTTTTGGAAAAGTGTTGATTAAAGGCTGTTAATTGATGAGTTTGCCAAGGAAAGGCCCAAACAAAGAACTACATTTTAAAGTAATATTTTACAATATCCTCATAAAATTAGAATAAAAATGAGAAAAAAAGTAAACAAAACAATACAGAAGTTATGGCCTAAGGCTAATAGCAAACTACATCCTCTGTCACTGTATAAACTACAGAGGATTTTGTAAAGAAGCTGTGCAGTGCATTTATCAGACCGTGAAAAATACTATGTTTAACATGAAGGTACCTTCAGTAATTGATTTTTTTTTTTAAATCAATAATGCGAGTGAAGTTATTTCAAGTTATAGGAAAAACATTTGGTTAAACTTTCAATTTTCATCCAATTTGACTACAATCGTGCTGTTTCACATCAAACAGGACGAAAGGAAATAAGATATAAGATAATTAACTACATTTCCCACAACCCCCCGCGACGCGTCACGTATTGGGAGCTGACGTCACGTGCTCTTCCAGCTTCCGGCTGAAGTGTAAATGGATACATGACACAGTTGTTTGGAGGAGAGCTGTCGTTTTGGAAAACCGTGAACGTCCACAAAACTTACCGACGTGGTCTCGGACATCGTAGCGGCTGACAGTCGGCTGTAGAGTCGGCCGCGATGGAGGCGGTCCCGCGGATGCCGATGATCTGGCTGGATCTGAAGGAGGCTGGGGAGTTCCCGTTCAGCCCGTCCGTCAGGCAGGTGAGCTGGGGTGGGGGGAGTGGAGCAACAGGGCTGAGGTCGAAAGTCAACTAAACAAGGATTATGGACGACTGGGTAACCCAATCAAGAAGCTAGCGTTAGCCGCCACTGTCCGTCGGGAGGAGAATTTTCCAGAACCAGCTAGCTTAGGTCTCATCCTGGCAAACACCCCCCCCCTGACCACCGCCTATTGTTTGCTAACGTTAGCCGCCTCATGCTAGCTAATAACAAGCTAGCAGCTCAAGTCGAAGTTCACAATTAGCTCTCAAGCAACCGGCTAACTACTTTTGAATAAACCAGACAGTCGGTCCCGGTGAAGGCAGAGATACACACAGCTAAAATAACGAGCCCGGCTCCTCACGGCCCAGTCGGACTGACGACATGAACATCATAATAAGTGATCTCATTGTCACATGCACCTGGCTACAAGCAAAGATCCACAGCAATGTAGGATCCCTGTTAAAACCACAACACGTCGAGTCATCAAGCATTGAGACTGTATATTTAATCCACATATCACTGGAGAGTTAGCCACATCCACAGTGAGAAATATAAAGCAGTAGCTGAGTTGCACCTGTTACAATATCCTTCTGACATAAGTCAAGTTCTTGTACATATGAATACAAATGTACACAACCGTATATAAATGCTTAATATAAATTATTTTGGATGATGTAGATGTTTAGGTGTCATGACTCTTCATTCTGTGCCTTCAAATCTGTCCTGAGAGGAAATGTTGGTTAGTTTGTTTGGTCTCGGCTCTGACGTGATGCTTGTTGTTTCACATAAAAGCTTTGATTTCATATTATGATGACAATCTGATGTGTGGTCGGGGCAGTTGTTAGTGTGATATTAAAAAGGGGGGTTTCACTGCAGCCCCAACACAAGTACCCCTGATTGATTTCTGTTGTAATTGGCGTTACAAAACCGTAAAAGCTCACATCTGATATTTACAAGATTTGGAAAATTCCAATCACTCAAAGGCTTCTTGTGTTTCACTTCATGTCATCTTTATCTGATGACCCATTTCTCCAGCACCTTCCTGATACAGATAAATTAAAAGACCTTTGCCCTGTTGGGTTACTATAATTTCTTTCGGTAATACTCCTGTGAGATATCTTCCAATGGACTTCCCGCTCCGACACCGTCATATAAAAATGCTAGTCATCAAGCACTGAGACTATTTATTTAATCCACATGTCACTCTGGAGTTAGCCACATCCACAGCAACAGCAGTAACGAAGTTGCACCTGTTATAATATCTTTGTGACATAGTAAAGTTGTTTTTGTTTTTTTATCATATTTCCTTTTTTAAGCAGTTTTTTATTCCAGTTTAAATGCTGGATCTCATTTTGGAACAAGTCTGAGTTTAATGTTGTGTTTCTTATTGCTAAAGTAATATTTCTCAGATTGTCATTCAGGACTACATCTAAATTAGCTACAGTTCCATCTGTTCACTCGGGACAATAGGCAGATTAGCGCATAACTCTCTTGTGGTAATCAGGACAATGCCTGTCTGTCTTGTTGCTGTGTCATTGTGCATCTTTTCCAGCAGCCCTGCGACGTTCGTGCATCCATGATTTCATTATAAACAGAAGCTGAAACTTTAGAGAAAGAATGAGTATGTCTGCAGTGTAGTTCACCTCCTGACCTGACTTTAAGTAGCTTGCTGCTTATTACAGTGGCTCACGGGGACTGAGAAAGTCTTGGCAAAGCATGATGGGAGTTTAAACTCTTGGCTTTTGCTCAGAGCCAAAGATTAGCTGATTGATTCGTAGCAACAATTTACAGGCAGTTGAATTGAATTTGAAAAACTTGCTTTTCCTGAAGAGTTTTCCAGTCCATGTCCAATGACTCTCTTGTTAAAGCCAAGGCCATACAAACATCAATCCAGTATGGATATTTTTTAAAAACCTTTTAAAATGTATCATGTTTATCTGCTTTTTCGTTTTGTGTCTCTTCTCCTCTAGTTCATCTTGAAGAATTATGGAGAGAATCCGGACAACTACAATGAACAGATGAAGAAACTGGAGACGCTGCGGCAGGTGGGTACTGTGTGAACCATCTCCGGACACAGCAGAATAATTTTCTGATCTCTGTGGCTCAGACCTGTCTGTCAAAACTCGACACCAAAACAGTCTAGACAGAAAAATATCACTACAGGAACGATGAAATATATGTGTTTTTGTTTTTGGGGTGAACTGTCCACTTAAATGCTAAAACTCGTACCAACGGATGATTATGTTGAGTTAGGTCGCAGCGTGTGCACAGAAGTAGTGATTCTGTGGCTGCAGTGGTAAAGAACAGCTAATTAAGCACAATTGAAACACAGTGTATTTGTTTCACAGAGTGCAGTAAACGTGACAAGGGATTTCGAGGGATGCAGCACACTGAGGAAGTACTTCGGCCAGCTGCACTACCTCCAGAGCCGAGTGCCCATGGGAACGGGCCAGGAGGCCGCCGTACCCATCTCATGGTAATAACTCACATGCAGAAATAAATGGAAGCGGTGCTGAGTATTCATACACACACATCTTCCTGCGATCTGGACTATTGTTGGCCTGAATGCTACAGATCTGAAGCTAATTTTAGTGTTACACTTGCTGCAGTTTGCTCCGGATAAAAATGTCACCTCACTGCCCTGAATCTGCATGTACAGGAGTGGACAAAATAATGTGAACATTTCACAAAACAGTTATTTAATGATCCCGCCTCTTAAAGCTGCGTCAGGGTAGTTTTTAAATTATGGTTTTGTTGTAGAAGATTGGATTATATGATAATGTCTTCCCGTTTGTTTCCCCTCTTATACATCATCACTATCACATGATGTCAGAATGATACTGTACATTGTATATGATGCTGATAATAACCTTTTTTAAAATATTATCCTTTTCTAATGTGAGTGAACCTCCTACTTTATTGCAGCCATGGGAAGCTAATGGAATTCATTTGTTTTATTTTAAACATTTAATTTGTTAGATTTTTCAGCACATTATATGTAGTTTAGTACCAGCATGTCTCATGTTGATGCGGTACAATCTTCTGAATGGATATCTCATTATTAAATTATACTGTTCACAAAGTCATGTCAAATATAAATGGTTGTGTACTATGTAATTCAAACCTTTTTTTTTTTATCTTTGTTTGTGCAAAGGACTGAAATCTTCTCTGGAAAAACAGTCACTCATGATGACATCAGCTATGAGCAAGCCTGCATCCTCTACAATCTTGGTGAGTTAAGTCACGTTGAGCAATTTAGAGTCCAAAACCAAATAATTTACTTTTGCAGAATCCTTGTATAAAGACTGACTGATAAAATGAGACCATTCAGAGTCGAACTTTACTCTTTTTTTGGTGTTTAAAAAAAAAGGGTTCATTCAAATTTGAAAATGATCTTAATCTTGAACAATTTATTTAAGGAAACTTATTGCTCACAGGAATACTGCAGAGAAATGTAGATCATAGTCCAGCTGTATGCCACTCTGGCCATCGCTTTCTAAATGTGCAGAGCAGAATAGAGATTTCTGGCACAGCTTCATGGAGAAGGGACGAAGACTGAAGAGGTTGAAACGCCAGCAGCACAAGAGCAGACAAAGTTATTCTTTGTACGAGCAGTTCTGCTGGATTTCTGACTTCCCCTCGATGTGAAAAGCGAAACCTGCTCACCTCACCTCACTGAACCTGTCTTTGGTTTCTCTGTAGGGGCCTTGCACTCTATGTTGGGAGCCATGGATAACAGGGTGTCCGAGGAGGTAAGACACACTGACACACACACCGAACAAATATAAGCATGTACGCACACACAATCCCACTGACCCTCAGCTCTGCGTCCAGGGGATGAAGGTGTCGTGCACACACTTCCAGTGCTCGGCGGGGGCTTTCTCCTACCTGAGAGACCATTTCAGCCACAACTTCAGCGTCGACATGAGCCACCAGATCCTTAACCTCAACATCAACCTCATGCTGGTAGGTCACACACATGCAAATACTCAAACACACACAAGTAGAAATGTCTCATCAGCCTGTGTCTTCCTTCCAGGGCCAGGCTCAGGAGTGTCTTCTGGAGAAGTCCATGTTGGACAACAGGAAGAGTTTTCTTGTTGCTCGCATCAGCGCTCAGGTTGACCTCTGAATATTAATTGTATTTAATTATATCAAATCAATCAATAATTCAAATATTCAAGGTTGATAACTGGCTGTGTTGCTGCAGGTGGTGGATTACTATAAAGAGGCCTGCAGGGCTCTGGAGAACTCAGAGACAGCGTCTATGCTGGGGAAGATTCAGAAAGACTGGAAGAAACTGGTTCAGATGAAGATCTACTACTTTGCTTCTATTGCACATGTGAGTCAACTAGGAAGGAGTGAGAGTGATTATGTGTGTGTGTGTGTGTGTGGGGATAATATAATGCCTGTATGAACATGTCTGTGTGTTGACGGTTGATTACTCAGTGTGTATCTATTATTTTTTTTCTCTTTACAGCTTCACATGGGAAAACAAGCCGAAGAGCAGCAGAAGTACGGGGAGCGGGTAGGACCAAATTTCACATTTGTTGCAGAATGTAGAGTTTTCTTCCCATCCACTGTCAGAGTGCTGTGCCAAATTCATCAATTCCTTTTAATGTTGTAAAATCGTTTAAAAATCCTCATGATTTCTCTGCAAGAAAAACTGAAAGAAAGCTTGACAATTTTATAGCAGTTAAAATAACATTTCTCAGTCTGCTCAAACATAAAGTGAACCATGAAACATTTTAAAATTTCATCTGAACATTTGATTAATTAAACCATCTTGTTTAAGGAGCTTGTTGGCAGTGTTAACTTACTGTCAGACCTCGTGACCCTCGGGGGAAAAATACTTAAAATAAGTTTCCTGGTTAGTTATCTGTGCAGGCAGGCTGCTACCAAAAGAAATGCCATTCTAACCCATGAATAGGACTTTCCTGAGAGTTTCCTAAACACTTCTCTACTTTCTCACTGTAAATCTATATTGCATTTTAAGAGAATCGGTTTATATTTTGTCATTTTGGACTGCACTAATCACAACGCTAAAGAGCCAGTACCATATATAGCCACTTAACACAAAGTTGCCAAAACTGAACCATTTCAAATCTAAAACCTAAAGTGATAGATGTGTTGCAACACAGCATGTTGGCATTTACTTTATAGACTCAACTCAGGGAAAAAATTACATTAACTTGTTCAACTTCCTGCCTGGCGAACAGCATACACAAGAGGTTGCTGATGTAAAAGTAAAAAGCCTATTGTGATATCTGAAGAGCTTGAAGTCTGTTTCAGTGTCACTGTAACATACTAGATATCATGTCACTACATGTCAACAGTCATTCCTTTAAGCCGACTTTTAGCTTTAGTTTTCGTAAAAGATGGATTCAGTTCAGTTGTTTTGGCTCATACTACTCACAACAACCTCTTTAAGCTAGTGTTACTGTTGCAGTTGTAGTAAGCTGCTTCTCCTTCTGCTAAATGTCTCAAATATTAACATTTTTCATCTTTTTCTGTCTGACTCTAGATCTTCTCTTCCCTGCATTTCTTACTACTGCTTACTTACTTAAATGATCTCTTTCCTAACAGTTGGCGTACCTGCAGAGCTCTTTGGACAAGCTAAGTGAAGCCATCAAGCTGGCCAAGGTAGATGCACAATATTATCATATAAGTGTCACTGTAACCTGTCTCGGTGTGTGTTCCCATGGTTTGACAGCACTAAATTCTCCTTGTCTTGTCTTGAAACAACCAGGGTCAACCTGACAGTGTGCAAGAGGCTTTGAGATTCACCATGGATGTTATCGGGGGAAAGTGAGTAATAATTGGTCTTGTGTCACAGTTTTGATATTTTCACGTAGTTTCACTGCTTTATTACTTTTGATCAAACCCTGTTTTAACAATATGTTGAATGTTGTCTTTAAATGTTCACCTTCAGGTTTAACTCAGCCAAAAAGGACAATGACTTCATCTATCATGAGACGGTTCCTTCTCTGGAGACTCTGGCCTCGGTTAAAGGTAACGGGAAGAAGCTTCAGTATGTTGAGTTTGCTGGATTCACCCAGTGGCTTTATCACTGTGTGCATGCAAAGCTGCATTTGCATATAGATGGATTTTGTTACATGTATATATGCAGAGTGATACGAATAACCTGTTTTTGTGTCATTCACTGTGTTTAACTGGGTGTGTCAGTGTTTATGATGACATCCTGTTGAACCTTTTTATATTTATATTTATATATGACTGGTGTGACTCAGTTTTGTTTATCAGGGCTGTCCTGCTCTGTCTTTAGTTGTGGCCACATTTATTTATTTGCAGCCACAGTTAATACACAATAATACCAGTCAAATCTCAGATTAGTGAGTTAATCAGTTTGGTAACAGGTTTTGAAATTTTGTTTTATTCAATTCCTGATTTGGTCCCTTTGTCCAACTACAGTCAAATCCCCTCAAAATTCTGTGTAATACAACAGAGCTGCAACATTTAATTGATAAGTTGTGAACTATTGAATTAATCGCTAACCATTCTGATTATCAGTTAATCTGTTTGAGTAATTATTTCAGAGATAAAAGTAAAGATTCTGTGATCCCAGCATTTTAGATGTGAATATTTTCTGTTTTCTTTACACCTCTGTCACAGTAAACAGAATATTTTTGGGTTGTGAACAAACTACAGAGGCTGTAGCTGTTTCTTTTGATTTTGATCTCCCCTCTCCTGTAGATCTCTTCTTTATAAAATCAAGTGTATGTGTTTCTATCCCAGTAAAACCAGCTCATTTCTGCCCTTAAAGGTGCCCCACTGGTGAAAGCTCTACCAGTGAACCCCACAGACCCAACCGTTACTGGACCAGACCTGTTTTCCAAGTTGGTGCCAATGGCTGCACACGAGGCCTCTTCACTGTACAGGTAGGCACCTTCAGTGGAGGTTCACATTACACAGGTTAAAAAAATAGAGCATGATAAGTCATCCTTTTCCTGCATCAGGGTTCCCAAGGCTCCTTGAAAACCTTTAAGGTTTGTGAATTTGAGGGGAAAAACAAAGGCCTTGAAGGTTTTTTTTGAAAATGGACATAAATATCTGTGGGTCATTGAAAGTACTTGAATTTACATATTTTGTGCGAGAATATAAATGTTTTTTCAAATATATTTCTTTAAGTTAGCGTTTATAAATAAAGGCATGTGTGTCCTGCTGTTTTCTGCCATCACTAACACAGCACACATTCAAGCTTCTCTCTCTTTTTTAATTGTCGTCTGTGAGCTTCTGTGAAGCCTGCTAGTTCTCATTATAAAAATGATCAGTGTTGTAACAGTAATAAACCTTTAAATCTGGAAGAAATGTGCCTGGAAAGTGCTTAAATATTGCTTAATTATAATTTTTTTTTTCATGTCTGTATTTATGCTTATGTTTTTTCAGTGAGGAGAAAGCCAAACTGCTGAGGGACGTCATGGTCAAGATTGAGAGCAAGAATGAAACACTAGAGTGAGTACATGGGCCTGTGTGAGTGCAAAAAACTGAGCTAAAATGATTTTTTTCTGTAAGGATCGAGCAAAAAATGCACATGTATGTTAACATTTAGTATGTGTAAGCGACTCCATGTGTAGTCGACTCCATAATATGATTGACTCCTTGTGTGCAATGTTTATATATACTCAATTCAAACCAAATCAAGACCCCACCATCCTCAGTTCCGAAAGTAAAAATGTTTATTAAGTGAAAGTAATAGAAATGAACTGAAAGGCCACTGTGAACTGACTGGTCTCATCTCTTCCTGCAGGCAGTTCATGGACTCTCTGGGCTTGGAGCCGGAGTCTGTGGACAACCTGGACATGTACAGCCACATCCCTCCGGTCCTGATGGAGAAGTGTGCAGCTCTCAGTGTCCGACCGGACACCGTCAAGAGCCTCATCCAGTCCATGCAGGGTCGGTGGCGACGCACACCAGTCATGTGAAACATTTACAGATTTGAGAATGACTTTAACGTCACATTTATTATGACAAATACATTCATCTTAAGAATACTCTTATGTGGTAATAATGTTTACATTTCTGTTAATTTTGACTATTTACAGATAGAATTTCTCAGAATATGTGATGGATCTTTAGAAGAATAGCCCCCATAATGCATGCAAATTCAGCTGTTTCATTGTTAATGATGAGCCTGAGATACAGATAAAATTTAATTTCACAAAATTAAAACCAATTTCAAACATTTTATGAACCCAAATAGCTCCTCTTGCAGCCTTTTAACTGTGTAAGTGAGTTCCTTCATGTCTACACCCATACTGTGCACAGTTTCTTGCCCAGACATATTTTGAGTCTTGTTTTTTGTTTAACTTTTATGTTTGTTTGGCACCTTGCTGTGTGCTTCAGTGTAAATAATGCATGTCGCATCGTTCCTTGGTTCTGTAGGGCTGTCGGGTGTCTTCACTGACGTTGAGTCTTCACTGAGAGAGATCAGAGACGTGCTGGAGGCAGACGAGGCTGGCGAGCGAGCCCTCCATGAGGCCGGCGGCCCTGCTGCAGGCGAGGTGCACCCAGCGGCGCAGGCCCAGGCTCTGGCTGAGATCCGCAGGGACCTGGAGAAGTACATGGAGGCCCATGAGAAGGCAAGTTTCACCAACACGGAGCTCCACCGGGCCATGAACCTTCACATCAGCAACCTGCGTCTGCTGGGGGGGCCACTGGAAAGTCTAAAAGAGGCCCTGCCCCGGCCCCAGCTCAATGAAGGTGAGAGTGTGTTTGATGGTGAGGGTTTGTGTATGTGTGTAATTTAGAAGGATAAAAAAAAAAGTGATGACATCATCAAATGTCTTGTTTTGTCCACAACTTAAAGATATTCAGTTTGCTCTCATAGAGGGGGGAAAAAACAGAAAATATTCACGTTTAAGGAGATGGAGTCAGAGAATTTTTACTTTTTTCTAAAAACAACAAACGTGATTTGTGAATGTAACTCTGTGTGTTTATATGTATGTAGAGGAGGTAGCAGGGCTGCAGTGTATGAAGCGGATACTGGGGAAGGTGCAGGAAATGAGGGAACAGAGAGGCTCTTTGGAAAAACAGCTCCGCGACCTCATCCAGCAGGATGACATCACCTCCACCCTCGTCACCACAGAGAGGGCAGACATGAAGGTATGTGGCTGAAGTATAATACAGAGACTATATTAAACTTTGGTGGCACAAACCATATCATGTGAGACCTCTGACCAACCTGTGTCCTTCCAGCGTATATTTGAGGAGCAGCTGAAGAAGTACGAGCAGGTGAAGGTGTATATTGACCAGAACCTGGCAGCTCAGGAGAACATCCTGAAGGCCCTGACTGAGGCCAACGTCCAGTATGCCTCAGTACGTAAGGGCCTGAGCCAGACTGAGCAGCAGTGGAACGGCACCGTGCAGGGACTGGTGGGCTCGTATGAAGCCTACGAGGACTTGATGAAGAAGTCACAGGAGGGGAAGGAGTTCTACGAGGACCTGGAGGCCAAAGCATCACGTCTGTTGGAGAGAGCGAAAACCCTTTGTCAGATGAGGGCTGAAGAGAGGAAGCCTGCCCTAGAAAAGTAAGGCTGACATTGAAACAATGATGTGTTAATATTATCAGAAGTGAGACTTTTGAAGGTTTGAAATCTGAAATAAAAGAAACGTGAATTTTGAGTTTCAGTAGATTACTGTGACAATGAGGCTCTGAACTTTGGATCGTATGGTTGGACCTTTCTCGTTTTTTCAGCCTGTTGCTATTCGGGGTGTTAAAGTCAAAATACATTGAGGCATTTACCATTTGGCAACAAGGACATCTCAATAGACAGAAAGTTTAATGAAAAATGTGGCCATGTGATTGAAGTGTTTTTTTTCTCTGATATTGTGAAAACAAAGTTTCTAGGGAACTAATCTGAAACACCGATCATGTCATTGTGCAGTCAACATCCACGCCATAATGACCATTAAAACAAAAAACTTTGTCTCCTCCTCAGAGAGACCCAGAAAAAGCCCCCAGCGCGGCCTACAGCAGCTAAACCCTCCTTGAAGCCAAAAGCATCAGACGTCGACTCTGCCTGCTCTAGCCTGGACGACCCAGAGTTGGCTCAGCTTAGTGCAGCCATCTTGGCCTTGGGTGGTGACCTACCGGAGGAACTCCGCAGCCTCCCCCCTGACATTCCTTCCTTCCCCACCTCTGCAGCTCATCTGCCCGGCCCTGAAGCCTTCATCCCGCCTACTGCGAACCTGGGTGGCAGCAGCTCTCTGCCTTGGCCTGGTGCTCAAGCTGCTGGTCTTCATCGCTTCCCTGCCAACCTTCCCCCTCCAGAGCTCCTGGCAAGGATAGCTCAGTTTCCTACGTCTGGGGGTCTTGGAGCTCAGGGACCTCTGCCACGGGGACCACACCCTCAAATGCCTCCACAAATGCCAAACCAGGCTGCTGTGCCAGGTTATCGGCCACCCCCTCCTCACGCCCCCCAACCTAGGCCTGTCGCCACTGCCCCAGTCCGGCCCTCGACCACCACGGTGGATAGCATCCAGGCCCCTATCCCCAGCTACGCCCCAACACCACACCACCCAGTCCCTCCTGCAGCCTCAACTGGCTACAATGTACCCCCACAGATGGGGGCATACCCCCATTTCATGCCGCAACAAGGAATGCCCATTCATGGCCCTCCACAAACGCCTGCATCCCAACCACAGCAGCAGAAACCGCAGCAGTACCCTCAGCCAATTGGGCAACCACTGCCTCAGGGATACCAGCCTGGACCGAGGCCTGTTCCTGGCCCTCACCCTCCTCTCCAGACCCAGCAGGCCTACCCACATGGATACATGCCCCCTCAGCCTGGTGTTCCTCCCCAGTATCAGCAGGCGTTCCCAGGCCAGCTGCAACCACACCAACAAAATGGCTATCAGCCCCGGCCTCAGATACCCCAAGGCTACCAGCCTCCACAGGGTTACATACCCCAGCAGCACCCTCAGATGATGCCAGGCTCCATGGCGAGACCACCTCAAACTGTACATCCACAAATGCCCCCGACCTCTCAGCCAGCACCTCCTGCATCTCAACCCTACATGCCCCATCCCAACCAACAAATGCCCCCTCGACTTCCTCACCAACACATGTTGCCTCCACAGCAACAAATTTCAATGCCTCCTAATGCCCAGCAGCTTCCACCCCACCCACACATGCAGATGCCAGGTGGACCCAGAGCACAAATGCCCCCTACAAGTCAGCCAATGCCTCCAGTCTCACAGAACTACATGCCCCCCACCAGCCACCCCATCCACCCAACAATGCACCCACAGATGCCTCCTGCCTCACAACCCCACATGGTCCCAGGTCCTCAGGTCCACCTGCCAAGGGGTCCTATGCCACAGATGCCCCCCAGTGCACTACCCCCACAACACCACCCCCATCCTGGACAGCCTCCTCTACCAAATATGCCCCAGCAGCCCATGCAGATGCCCGGCCAACCCCAAGCTCAGCCCCCTCACTCTGGTGGAGTGTGCTACCCTGGAGGGGCTCCGATGATGCCTCAGCAGCCGCTGGCACCCCAGCCTGCAGCTCCCCAACAACCTCAGGCTCCTCTCCCCATGACCCATCAACAGCCCCCCACTATGTACCCTTCAGCTCCAGGAGCTAATGTACCTCCAAGTGCCCCACAGCAGCCCACCGCCGTGGGCCCACATGGTCCACACGTTCCTCCCGCTCAGCACATGATCCAACCCTCTCCTGGAGCTCCTTCGGTGGCTCAACCACCCAATACTGTCCCTCCTTCCCCTTCACCTTCTCCCTCCCCATCTCCCTCTCCAGGTCCTTCCTCTTTGGGTCTGAACCCTCAGCAAAGACCCACACCAACCGCAACCCCAGGCGGCACAGCTCCACCCACTCTCCCCTCTCCCTCTGCTGTCTCTCCCTCCACGTCGCTGTTTCAGCGCCAGAACTCGAGCACAGATGACCTCCTCTCTTCCAGCCCTGAGAGCCAACCTGGAGGCACCACAGCCCCCACCAATGTCCTCCAACCCACCAAAGCTGACCCACAGGATGGGGAGCGTCGGAAGAAGAGCTCGCAGGCAGTTCTCCTGATCCAGGGTGATCCATACCAAGCTCCAGAGCGTGTTGCCCGTCTTCACGGTGAACTGGAACGCTTTAGAGCCCAGGTGGATTCCCTGGAGCACCCGTCAGAGAACGAGGGTGGCCTGTCTGTGCTGGATGCCCGCTGGAAAGAGCTTCAGGACCAGCAGGAGAAGGATGCTCGCCAACTGTCGATTGCCATCGCCCGCTGCTACACCATGAAGAACCGTCACCAGGATGTCATGCCCTATGATCTCAACCGCGTGGTGCTGCAGTCAGGCAAAGATGACTACATCAACGCCAGCTATGTGGAGGACTTGTCACCATACTGCCCACGCCTTATCGCCACGCAGGCGCCGCTCACCGGCACAGCTGCAGACTTCTGGCTGATGGTGTACGAGCAGAAGGTGTCACTGATAGTCATGCTGGTTTCAGAGCAGGAGCTGGAAAAGGTATTGAGTTATTTTTCTTTTGATTATCATGGAAGTGATTAAAACAACAAGAATTCAAATGGTTTCATAGAAACATTTAACCTTTTGAAACTTTTTTAAGTTTATTTTTTCTGGAAAGTTAACAGTTTAGTGATTTTTCATTTTTGAAAAAAGCTTTCAATCAGGTCACATGACCAGCATTTAAGATAATCAGCTAGTCTTTGTAGAAAAAACTTTTTCAAGCTGTGTTTGAATTGAAACCCCCCTTTTTGGCAACATCTCAGATCTCTTCTGTAAATCTCATTACCTCACCTATTCTGTTGTACCAACTGTGTTTTAACGTTGTCTCCTTAATCTCTCAGGGAAAGGTTGTGCGCTATTTCCCAACAGAGCGCGGCCAGCAGCTCTCTCAGGGACCAATCACACTCAGCCTAACCACACAGAAGACAACACCGACACACGTGGAGCGCATGATCAGTCTGCAGTACCGTGACCAAAGCCTGAAACGCACTGTTGTCCATCTCCAGTTCACCTCCTGGCCGGAGCTGTGAGTCTTTTTTTTTTTTATTATATACACATGGCTCTGATCATATGTCGTTTGTTGTTGGGATTTATTATTATAATCTTTATTTGATAAGGTAACATTTAAGTGTGTTTCAGTCTGAGGACTCACGATTTCTTCATATCTCATCAGGGGTCTTCCTGACAGCAAGAGCAACCTGCTACGCTTCATCCAGGAGGTTCATGGACACTACCTCCACCAGAGGCCCTTACACACACCTGTCGTGGTGCACTGCAGGTGAGTGTGTGTTGAAATCTCTCACAGTATATATCCAAGATGAAAGTAACTCATTAGTTTATTCTGTGTGCTGTTTTTTGTCATTAGACTTTATGAGGGCTGGTACTGACAAATCAATTTTAAAGCACTGTCGACATGCAGATCACATGGTGGGAGTGTCAAGTGTACAAATAAATGCTTCATGCAAATTGCAGAAAAATTCCAAAGTTCCTGACATTTTTTTTCGTTATGTTTGTGAAATAACTATCATCTTGAAAATGTGTTCAAATGAGCCCTTTGTGGCAGTCTCAAAATTAGGTTGCAGGGACCCAAAGAGGACCCATTAAAAAGAAATTAATCTGGTTAGAAAATGTACAACAATGAGTTTTGGGGTCTCAGTCTCACCGCTGTAATTTATAGATGTGCAGTATGAGTTCTTCAGCTACATGTGTTCTTTTCCCTCTTTCATGATATCTTTTTCCCTATAAAATAACACATTAACCTCTAGATTTCCAACACAGAAGTACTGTAGTTGTTGCTTTTTGATGCAGGTAGTGGTTTTGAAGAAATAAACTTAATTCATGTATAACAGTGTTTGGTGTTTTTTTTAACCTTATTAATTATGGATAAAAAATATTTTGACTGCAATCATATAAAAGATTCCATCCTCTGTCGTCTGTCTCAGCTCCGGTGTGGGACGCACAGGTGCCTTCTGTTTGCTGTACGCAGCACTGCAGGAGCTGGAGGCAGGAAACGGGATCCCAGACCTTCCATTGCTGGTGAAGAAGTTGAGACAACAGAGGAAGAACATGCTGCAGGAGAAGGTCAGACACGTCTCAAGTTGTATTTATACGATTTAGTCGTATCATAAGCTGAAAGCTGCAGAGGGCAGTGTTTTACAAGCAGCAAGAGGGATGTGTTTAACTTTCGAGGACTTTATTAGCCAAATTTTATTCAACAGACATCAAGCACTCCTTGATCCTAAATTACCTTCTTGATGCTGATAGCTGAAACAAGGGTTTTTAATCATTGCTGCTCATAAAAGTTCCAGTTAAGCACTTCTTTTATGCTTACAAGGTTTCTTTTTCTTGACTGCACTGAACAGCAATTTTAGAAAACTGATGTCCTGGATTACTGTTAATAAGGTGACTGCAGTGTCTGTTGTAGCTCCACTTTATGATTTGTGCTGATGATAACGGTACATTGTTGGATAAGTTTTACACATAAAAAGGTTTCTATTTAATATTCTCCTTTGTTTGTCTTTTGTGCCTCCAGCTCCACCTGAAGTTCTGCTATGAAGCCGTGTTGAAGCACGCTGAGCAGGTCCTTCAGAGACACGGCATCACCACCGCCACCTGCAGCAAGAGCACCAACTCTGCAGCCACAAAGGTTTGACACTTCGACAGTCTGGAACACTTCACCAGATAGTAGAATGGTTAAATTTGCTTTCAGGTTCTGTTATCAGCCTCTGTACCCTGTAGAAGTGACGAGCTTTAACTCTCTGGAGTCGACGGACGTGCTGGCGCGTCCAAATCACATGACCGATTTAAGATGACGTAGCAGCAAGACGCAGCCTTGCTGAGTCTCCGTTCTAACTTGTGTCGAAAGTGCGGACTTCAAACTATATACCATATACCACATATAACTATATTTTGTTGATAGGTCAAGTAAAACCAGACTTATGATAAATAATTCAGGCCATGCTTTTTCCTGAATATTGTCATCACGTTTGGTGCGCGTTTGGTGCAGGAAGAAACGGTAAAAACGTGCTTTTCTCAGGAAAGTGCTTGCAACTTTGAAATAAAATTCACACACTACACATTCCTTTCTGACAGCGGACATTTTGACTTATTTTGAGGAAAAAAATGCACTTTTTTTTTCTCCAAACAAATTGCACTTTTTTTTCTCTTGTAATTATTTTCAAGTCAAAATGTCCGCTGTCAGAAAGGAGTAGGGCCAGTAGAGTTGCTGTTCCTCTAGTGTTGAAATTTTTTTTTTGCTGTTTTTTAAAAAACAAAGCTCTTTTTTTCTTTTGCACTTTTTTCTCAAAAAGTTTGCACTTTTTTTTCTCAAAAAAGTTTGCACATTTGTTTTTCTCAAAAAAGTTTGCACTTTTGTTTTTCTCAAAAAAGTTTGCACTTTTGTTTTTCTCAAAAAAGTTTGCACTTTTTAAAAAAAAAAGTTTGCACTTTTTTAAAAAAAGTTTGCACTTTTGTTTTTCTCAAAAAAGTTTGCACTTTTTTCTCAAAAAAGTTTGCACTTTTTTCTCAAAAAAGTTTGCACTTTTTTCTTCAAAAGTTTGCACTTTTGTTTTTCTCAAAAAAAGTTTGCACTTTTGTTTTTCTCAAAAAAAGTTTGCACTTTTGTTTTTCTCAAAAAAAGTTTGCACTTTTTTTTCTCAAAAAAAGTTTGCACTTTTTTTTCTCAAAAAAAGTTTGCACTTTTTTTTCTCAAAAAAAGTTTGCACTTTTTTTTCTCAAAAAAAGTTTGCACTTTTTTTTCTCAAAAAAAGTTTGCACTTTTTTTTCTCAAAAAAAGTTTGCACTTTTTTTTCTCAAAAAAAGTTTGCACTTTTTTTTCTCAAAAAAAGTTTGCACTTTTTTTTCTCAAAAAAAGTTTGCACTTTTTTTTCTCAAAAAAAGTTTGCACTTTTTTTTCTCAAAAAAAGTTTGCACTTTTTTTTCTCAAAAAAGTTTGCACATTTGTTTTTCTCAAAAAAGTTTGCACTTTTGTTTTTCTCAAAAAAGTTTGCACTTTTGTTTTTCTCAAAAAAGTTTGCACTTTTTAAAAAAAAAAGTTTGCACTTTTTTAAAAAAAGTTTGCACTTTTGTTTTTCTCAAAAAAGTTTGCACTTTTTTCTCAAAAAAGTTTGCACTTTTTTCTCAAAAAAGTTTGCACTTTTTTCTTCAAAAGTTTGCACTTTTGTTTTTCTCAAAAAAAGTTTGCACTTTTGTTTTTCTCAAAAAAAGTTTGCACTTTTGTTTTTCTCAAAAAAAGTTTGCACTTTTGTTTTTCTCAAAAAAAGTTTGCACTTTTTTTTCTCAAAAAAAGTTTGCACTTTTTTTTCTCAAAAAAAGTTTGCACTTTTTTTTCTCAAAAAAAGTTTGCACTTTTTTTTCTCAAAAAAAGTTTGCACTTTTTTTTCTCAAAAAAAGTTTGCACTTTTTTTTCTCAAAAAAAGTTTGCACTTTTTTTTCTCAAAAAAAGTTTGCACTTTTTTTTCTCAAAAAAAGTTTGCACTTTTTTTTCTCAAAAAAAGTTTGCACTTTTTTTTCTCAAAAAAAGTTTGCACTTTTTTTTCTCAAAAAAAGTTTGCACTTTTTTTTCTCAAAAAAAGTTTGCACTTTTTTTTCTCAAAAAAAGTTTGCACTTTTTTTTCTCAAAAAAAGTTTGCACTTTTTTTTCTCAAAAAAAGTTTGCACTTTTTTTTCTCAAAAAAAGTTTGCACTTTTTTTTCTCAAAAAAAGTTTGCACTTTTTTTTCTCAAAAAAAGTTTGCACTTTTGTTTTTCTCAAAAAAGTTTGCACTTTTGTTTTTCTCAAAAAAGTTTGCACTTTTGTTTTTCTCAAAAAAAGTTTGCACTTTTGTTTTTCTCAAAAAAAGTTTGCACTTTTGTTTTTCTCAAAAAAAGTTTGCACTTTTGTTTTTCTCAAAAAAAGTTTGCACTTTTTTTCTCAAAAAAGTTTGCACTTTTTTTCTCAAAAAAGTTTGCACTTTTTTTCTCAAAAAAGTTTGCACTTTTTTTCTCAAAAAAGTTTGCACTTTTTTTCTCAAAAAAGTTTGCACTTTTTTTCTCAAAAAAGTTTGCACTTTTTTTCTCAAAAAAGTTTGCACTTTTTTTCTCAAAAAAGTTTGCACTTTTTTTCTCAAAAAAGTTTGCACTTTTTTTCTCAAAAAAGTTTGCACTTTTTTTCTCAAAAAAGTTTGCACTTTTTTTCTCAAAAAAGTTTGCACTTTTTTTCTCAAAAAAGTTTGCACTTTTGTTTTTCTCAAAAAAGCAAGGGAGGTCGGGCCAGAGCAGTTTAAATAGCGCCTCTGAATGCAATTTCCCAATAGGAAGCAGGCACAGGGAGTCAGCTGAGGCATCAGCTGATCTGCTCGGTGTTGACAGCTATGCTGATTTAGAGCTTGACGTCGTGGCCTGCCAGAACTAACGCTGTGTTTTCTTAAAAAAAGTTTGCACTTTTTTTTCTCAAAAAAAGTTTGCACTTTTTTTTTCTCAAAAAAAGTTTGCACTTTTGTTTCTCAAAAAAAGTTTGCACTTTTGTTTTTCTCAAAAAGTTTGCACTTTTTTAAAAAAAAAGTTTGCACTTTTTTTCTCAAAAGTTTGCACTTTTGTTTTTCTCAAAAAAGTTTGCACTTTTGTTTTTCTCAAAAAAAGTTTGCACTTTTGTTTTTCTCAAAAAAAGTTTGCACTTTTTTTCTCAAAAAAGTTTGCACTTTTGTTTTTCTCAAAAAGTTTGCACTTTTGTTTTTCTCAAAAAAGTTTGCACTTTTTTCCTCAAAAAAAGTTTGCACTTTTGTTTTTCTCAAAAAAGTTTGCACTTTTGTTTTTCTCAAAAAAGTTTGCACTTTTGTTTTTCTCAAAAAAGTTTGCACTTTTGTTTTTCTCAAAAAAGTTTGCACTTTTGTTTTTCTCAAAAAAGTTTGCACTTTTTTTCTCAAAAAAGTTTGCACTTTTGTTTTTCTCAAAAAAAGTTTGCACTTTTGTTTTTCTCAAAAAAAGTTTGCACTTTTTTTCTCAAAAAAGTTTGCACTTTTGTTTTTCTCAAAAAAGCAAGGGAGGTCGGGCCAGAGCAGTTTAAATAGCGCCTCTGAATGCAATTTCCCAATAGGAAGCAGGCACAGGGAGTCAGCTGAGGCATCAGCTGATCTGCTCGGTGTTGACAGCTATGCTGATTTAGAGCTTGACGTCGTGGCCTGCCAGAACTAACGCTACGCTTGATTTCAGTCAGGACCACTTTGTCAAAATAATCTTTATTTACTTGCACAAGTTTCATTTGGCGGTATGGTACTGTTCTGGGACCCCCTGCTCTTCCACGCGCTTGCGTGGAAAGCCTGAAGCAGGAAGAGCACACCTTCCTGCCCTTCATGAGCCATCATTAACGGCATAAGCAGGGAGATAAAACATAGATAATAAACATAGCCTATTTAACTAAGAGATAAGCCAATCCGTTACCCGTCAGCTTGATGAATAAAGAAGAGACAGACGTATCCTTTCATGCCTATATATTTTATTATCCTGATGTTTCTAAAAAGTGTGTTCTTTTTTCTTAAAAAAACTTCTCCAAAAGACAATTGCACCAGGGAACGAGCTTCAACACTTAGAGGAACAGCAACTCTACTGAGCCTACTCCCTTCTGACAGAGGACATTTTGAATAGTAAATAAAAAAGTTGAAACTTTTTTTCTCCAGAAAACCCACCCTTTTCCAGAGGAACAGCAACTCTATGGAGCCTACCCCCTTTTTCCTCCAATTGTTTTTTGCTTTTTCCTTAAAAAAATGCACTTTTAAAAGTGTACACTTTGAAGTACACACTTTGAAGGGCACTTCAAAGGGCACTTCGCAGGGCACTTCGAAGGGCCCTTCAAAGTATGCACTTTTTAATAGTGTGTACTTTTAAGTGCATACTTTTTTTAAAGGAAAACCAATTGGAGGAAAAAGGGAGTACGCAAAAAGGGTGGGCAAAAAAGCCAGAAGCAGCAAGGGAGGTCGGGCTAGAGCAGTTTAAATAGCGCGCTCTGAATGCAATTTCCCAATAGGAAGCAGGCACAGGGAGTCAGCTGAGGCATCAGCTGATCTGCTCGGTGTTGACAGCTATGCTGATTTAGAGCTTGACGTCGTGGCCTGCCAGAACTAACGCTACGCTTGATTTCAGTCAGGACCACTTTGTCAAAATAATCTTTATTTACTTGCACAAGTTTCATTTGGCAGTATGGTACTGTTCTGGGACCCCCTGCTCTTCCACGCGCTTGCGTGGAAAGCCTGAAGCAGGAAGAGCACACCTTCCTGCCCTTCATGAGCCATCATTAACGGCATAAGCAGGGAGCGCAGCAGCAAAGAAAAAAACCCCAAAACGACCACACCAGCAAATCCCTGGACCCTCTTGCTGCAAGAGGTGTCAGGAGGCTATCTGAGTTGGAAATAAACATAGCCTATTTAACTAAGAGATAAGCCAATCCGTTACCCGTACGCTTGATGAATAAAGAAGAGACAGACGTATCCTATCATGCCTATATATTTTATTATCCTGATGTTTCTTAAAAAGTGTGTTCTTTTTTCTTAAAAAAACTTCTCCAAAAGACAATTGCACCAGGGAACAAGCTTCAACACTTAGAGGAACAGCAACTCTACTGAGCCTACTCCCTTCTGACAGAGGACATTTTGACTAGTAAATAAAAAAGTTGAAACTTTTTCCTCCAGAAAACCCACCCTTTTCCAGAGGAACAGCAACTCTATGGAGCCTACCCCCTTTTTGCTCCAATTGTTTTTTGCTTTTCCCTAAAAAAAAAATGCACTGTTAAAAGTGGACACTTTGAAGTACACACTTTGAAGGGCACTTTGAAGGGCACTTCGAAGGGCCCTTCAAAGTATGCACTTTTAATTGTGTGTACTTTTAAGTGCATACTTTTTTTTACAGGAAAAACCAATTGGAGGAAAAAGGGAGTACGCAAAAAGGGTGGGCAAAAAAGCCAGAAGCAGCAAGGGAGGTCGGGCTAGAGCAGTTTAAATAGCGCCTCTGAATGCAATTTCCCAATAGGAAGCAGGCACAGGGAGTCAGCTGAGGCATCAGCTGATCTGCTCGGTGTTGACAGCTATGCTGATTTAGAGCTTGACGTCGTGGCCTGCCAGAACTAATGCTACGCTTGATTTCAGTCAGGACCACTTTGTCAAAATAATCTTTATTTACTTGCACAAGTTTCATTTGGTGGTATGGTACTGTTCTGGGACCCCCTGCTCTTTCACGCGCTTGCGTGGAAAGCCTGAAGCAGGAAGAGCACACCTTCCTGCCCTTCATGAGCCATCATTACCGGCATAAGCAGGGAGCGCAGCAGCAAAGAAAAAAACCCCAAAACGACCACACCAGTAAATCCCTGGACCCTCTTGCTGCAAGAGGTGTCAGGAGGCTATCTGAGTCGGAAATAAACATAGCCTATTTAACTAAGAGATAAGCCAATCTGTTACCCGTCAGCTTGATGAATAAAGAAGAGACAGACGTATCCTATCATGCCTATATATTTTATTATCCTGATGTTTCTTAAAAAGTGTGTTCTTTTTTCTTAAAAAAACTTCTCCAAAAGACAATTGCACCAGGGAACGAGCTTCAACACTTAGAGGAACAGCAACTCTACTGAGCCTACTCCCTTCTGACAGAGGACATTTTGACTAGTAAATAAAAAAGTTGAAACTTTTTCCTCCAGAAAACCCACCCTTTTCCAGAGGAACAGCAACTCTATGGAGCCTACCCCCTTTTTCCTCCAATTGTTGTTTGCTTTTCCCTTAAAAAAAATGCACTTTTAAAAGTGTACACTTTGAAGTACACACTTTGAAGGGCACTTTGAAGGGCACTTTGAAGGGCACTTCAAAGGGCACTTCGAAGGGCCCTTCAAAGTATGCACTTTTAATAGTGTGTACTTTTAAGTGCATACTTTTTTTTTAAAGGAAAACCAATTGGAGGAAAAAGGGAGTACGCAAAAAGGGTGGGCAAAAAAGCCAGAAGCAGCAAGGGAGGTCGGGCTAGAGCAGTTTAAATAGCACGCTCTGAATGCAATTTCCCAATAGGAAGCAGGCACAGGGAGTCAGCTGAGGCATCAGCTGATCTGCTCGGTGTTGACAGCTATGCTGATTTAGAGCTTGACGTCGTGGCCTGCCAGAACTAACGCTACGCTTGATTTCAGTCAGGACCACTTTGTCAAAATAATCTTTATTTACTTGCACAAGTTTCATTTGGCGGTATGGTACTGTTCTGGGACCCCCTGCTCTTCCACGCGCTTGCGTGGAAAGCCTGAAGCAGGAAAGAGCACACCTTCCTGCCCTTCATGAGCCATCATTAACGGCATAAGCAGGGAGCGCAGCAGCAAAGAAAAAAACCCCAAAATGACCACACCAGCAAATCCCTGGACCCTCTTGCTGCAAGAGGTGTCAGGAGGCTATCTGAGTTGGAAATAAACAGCCTATTTAACTAAGAGATAAGCCAATCCGTTACTCCTCAGCTTGATGAATAAAGAAGAGACAGACGTATCCTATCATGCCTATATATTTATTATCCTGATGTTTCTAAAAAGTGTGTTCTTTTTTCTTAAAAAAACTTCTCCAAAAGACAATTGCACCAGGGAACGATCTTCAACACTTAGAGGAACAGCAACTCTACTGAGCCTACTCCCTTCTGACAGAGGACATTTTGACTAGTAAATAAAAAAGTTGAAACTTTTTCCTCCAGAAAACCCACCCTTTTCCAGAGGAACAGCAACTCTATGGAGCCTACCCTCTTTTTCCTCCAATTGTTTTTTGCTTTTCCCTTAAAAAAAATGCACTTTTAAAAGTGTACACTTTGAAGTACACACTTTGAAGGGCACTTCAAAGGGCACTTCGAAGGGCATTTCAAAGGGCACTTCGAAGGGCCCTTCAAAGTATGCACTTTTTAATAGTGTGTACTTTTAAGTGCATACTTTTTTTTTAAAGGAAAACCAATTGGAGGAAAAAGGGAGTACGCAAAAAGGGTGGGCAAAAAAGCCAGAAGCAGCAAGGGAGGTCGGGCTAGAGCAGTTTAAATAGCCCCTCTGAATGCAATTTCCCAATAGGAAGCAGGCACAGGGAGTCAGCTGAGGCATCAGCTGATCTGCTCGGTGTTGACAGCTATGCTGATTTAGAGCTTGACGTCGTGGCCTGCCAGAACTAACGCTACGCTTGATTTCAGTCAGGACCACTTTGTCAAAATAATCTTTATTTACTTGCACAAGTTTCATTTGGCGGTATGGTACTGTTCTGGGACCCCCTGCTCTTCCACGCGCTTGCGTGGAAAGCCTGAAGCAGGAAAGAGCACACCTTCCTGCCCTTCATGAGCCATCATTAACGGCATAAGCAGGGAGCGCAGCAGCACAGAAAAAAAACCCAAAACGACCACACCAGTAAATCCCTGGACCCTCTTGCTGCAAGAGGTGTCAGGAGGCTATCTGAGTTGGAAATAAACATAGCCTATTTAACTAAGAGATAAGCCAATCCGTTACCCGTCAGCTTGATGAATAAAGAAGAGACAGACGTATCCTATCATGCCTATATATTTATTATCCTGATGTTTCTAAAAAGTGTGTTCTTTTTTCTTAAAAAAACTTCTCCAAAAGACAATTGCACCAGGGAACGAGCTTCAACACTTAGAGGAACAGCAACTCTACTGAGCCTACTCCCTTCTGACAGAGGACATTTTGACTAGTAAAAAAAAAAGTTGAAACTTTTTTCCTCCAGAAAACCCACCCTTTTCCAGAGGAACAGCAACTCTATGGAGCCTACCCCCTTTTTCCTCCAATTGTTTTTTGCTTTTTCCTTAAAAAAAATGCACTTTTAAAAGTGTACACTTTGAAGTACACACTTTGAAGTACACACTTCAAAGGGCACTTCGAAGGGCACTTCAAAGGGCACTTCGAAGGGCACTTCCAAGGGCCCTTCAAAGTATGCACTTTTAATTGTGTGTACTTTTAAGTGCATACTTTTTTTTAAAGGAAAAACCAATTGGAGGAAAAAGGGAGTACGCAAAAAGGGTGGGCAAAAAAGCCAGAAGCAGCAAGGGAGGTCGGGCTAGAGCAGTTTAAATAGCCCCTCTGAATGCAATTTCCCAATAGGAAGCAGGCACAGGGAGTCAGCTGAGGCATCAGCTGATCTGCTCGGTGTTGACAGCTATGCTGATTTAGAGCTTGACGTCGTGGCCTGCCAGAACTAACGCTACGCTTGATTTCAGTCAGGACCACTTTGTCAAAATAATCTTTATTTACTTGCACAAGTTTCATTTGGTGGTATGGTACTGTTCTGGGACCCCCTGCTCTTTCACGCGCTTGCGTGGAAAGCCTGAAGCAGGAATAGCACACCTTCCTGCCCTTCATGAGCCATCATTACCGGCATAAGCAGGGAGCGCAGCAGCAAAGAAAAAAACCCCAAAACGACCACACCAGTAAATCCCTGGACCCTCTTGCTGCAAGAGGTGTCAGGAGGCTATCTGAGTTGGAAATAAACATAGCCTATTTAACTAAGAGATAAGCCAATCTGTTACCCGTCAGCTTGATGAATAAAGAAGAGACAGACGTATCCTATCATGCCTATATATTTTATTATCCTGATGTTTCTTAAAAAGTGTGTTCTTTTTTCTTAAAAAAACTTCTCCAAAAGACAATTGCACCAGGGAACGAGCTTCAACACTTAGAGGAACAGCAACTCTACTGAGCCTACTCCCTTCTGACAGAGGACATTTTGACTAGTAAATAAAAAAGTTGAAACTTTTTCCTCCAGAAAACCCACCCTTTTCCAGAGGAACAGCAACTCTATGGAGCCTACCCCCTTTTTCCTCCAATTGTTTTTTGCTTTTCCCTTAAAAAAAATGCACTTTTAAAAGTGTACACTTTGAAGTACACACTTTGAAGGGCACTTTGAAGGGCACTTTGAAGGGCACTTCAAAGGGCACTTCGAAGGGCCCTTCAAAGTATGCACTTTTAATAGTTTGTACTTTTAAGTGCATACTTTTTTTTAAAGGAAAAACCAATTGGAGGAAAAAGGGAGTACGCAAAAAGGGTGGGCAAAAAAGCCAGAAGCAGCAAGGGAGGTCGGGCTAGAGCAGTTTAAATAGCCCCTCTGAATGCAATTTCCCAATAGGAAGCAGGCACAGGGAGTCAGCTGAGGCATCAGCTGATCTGCTCGGTGTTGACAGCTATGCTGATTTAGAGCTTGACGTCGTGGCCTGCCAGAACTAACGCTACGCTTGATTTCAGTCAGGACCACTTTGTCAAAATAATCTTTATTTACTTGCACAAGTTTCATTTGGCGGTATGGTACTGTTCTGGGACCCCCTGCTCTTCCACGCGCTTGCGTGGAAAGCCTGAAGCAGGAAGAGCACACCTTCCTGCCCTTCATGAGCCATCATTAACGGCATAAGCAGGGAGCGCAGCAGCACAGAAAAAAACCCCAAAACGACCACACCAGCAAATCCCTGGACCCTTTTGCTGCAAGAGGTGTCAGGAGGCTATCTGAGTTGGAAATAAACATAGCCTATTTAACTAAGAGATAAGCCAATCCGTTACCCGTCAGCTTGATGAATAAAGAAGAGACAGACGTATCCTTTCATGCCTATATATTTTATTATCCTGATGTAATTACAGTAATTGGCTCATGGCTTTTTGAGCATCTAGGATGGCTCTATTCGGATCCAAGCAGCGCAGGTGAAACTGAACACCTGCCAAAGTGTGCACTTTGAAGTACACTTTTCCTAAAAAGTGTGTTCTTTTACTTAGTACTTAGTTTCAACACAGAGGAACAGCAACTCTACGGAGCCTACTCCTTTCTGACAGCGGACATTTTGACTAGTAAATAATTACAAGAGGTTGTTGAAACTCGTTCACTTTTTTCTCAAAAAAGTTGGCACTTTTTTCCTCCAGAAAAATCACTTTTGTTCCTCCAAAAAAAAAAAAACCCACCCTTTTCCAGAGAAATAGCAACTCTATGGAGCCTACTCCCTTTTTCCTCCAATTTTTTTTTGGAGAAGTTTTTTTTAAGGAAAAAGTACACACTTAAAAGTACACACTTAAAAGTACACACTTTAAAGTACACACTTAAAGTGCACACTTTTTTAAAGTGCACACTTTAAAGTGTGTACTTTTTTCTTAAAAAAACTTCTCCAAAAAACAATTGCACCAGAGGAACAGCAACTCTACGGAGCCTACTCCTTTCTGACAGAGGACAACTTGTCTATTAAATAATTACAAGAGGAAAAAAATAAATAAAAAATTGAGAAAGTGCATACTTTTGAGAAAAAAAGTGAATTATAAAATGATTTGAGAGATTGGAGCTACCAGGGAACAAGCTTCAACACTTAGAGGAACAGCAACTCTACTGAGCCTACTCCTTTCGGACAGCGGATATTTTGACTTGTAAATAATTCAACTATTTATTTGACTCTTGTGTTTCTGACTTGAGAACTGGTGGAAATAAAAGTTATGCGTTTTGAGTGGATTTTTTTTCATGTGTGAAACCGAGTGAAAAGAAATTTGAAAATATGTATCCATCCCCTGACTTATACTTTTTTAATAAACTCTACACGGAGTTGCTTGGAGTGTTCTTTTTGCGTAGATTGTAGCCAGCCAATGAAGGGGAGGAGGCTAGAGAGGGGAAAGGGGCAGACTTGTGTGTACACACTTTGTTTAGAGGAAAAAGTACACACTTTTTTGAGGAAAAAGTACACATTTTTTTGAGGAAAAAGTACACATTTTTTTGAGGAAAAAAACACTTTCACTAGTTCCTCTAGTGCGGCTTGTAAGAAGAAAACACTGAATCCTGAGTGTGGGACATTTTAGCGGTGTTGATTACCTTTTTTGAGGAAAAAGTATACACTTTCTTGAAGAAAAAGTACACATTTTTTTTTAGGGAAAAAAAGTAATTTTTATTGAGGAAAAAAACACTCACTAGTTCCTCTAGTGTTGAAAGGCGTCAGTGAAGGCCTGTAGCTCTTTCTAATCCTGCTTTTAGGAATAAAACAGAATGAATCCTGAGTGTGGGACATGTTAGCAGTGTTGATTACCAAGACAGGCAGACAGTAGGGGTGCAGTAAGTCAAAATGTCCGCTGTCAGAAAGGAGTAGGCTCAGTAGAGTTGCTGTTCCTCTAGTGTTGAAACTCGTTCCCTGGTGCGATTGTTTTTTGGAGAAAAAGTACATACTTTTTTGAGAAAAAAGTACATACTTTTTTGAGAAAAAAGTACATACTTTTTTGAGAGAAAAAGTACATACTTTTTTGAGGAAAAAAGTACATACTTTTTTGAGGAAAAAAGTACACACTTTTTTGAGGGAAAGGAAGTGATTTGAACTTTCACTAGTTCCTCTAATGTTGAAACTCGTTCCCTGGTGCAATTGTTTTTTGGAGAAAAAAAAAAGTACAAACTTTTTTGAGAAAAAAGTGCAAACTTTCCAGACACCTCTGTCTGGAAGGTCCAGTCACTAGTTCATCAGTATTCATGGCTACAATTACACCATGAAGACAAAAGAACTTCAAGTCCCAAGCAACTCTGTGAAGAGTTTAATGAAAAGTATAAGTCAGGGGATGGATACATATTTTCAAATTTCTTTTCAGACATGAAAAAAATCCACTCAAAACGCAAAACTTTTATTTCCACCAGTTCTCAAGTCAGAAACACAAAAGTCAAAACAGTAATAGTTTAATTTTTTACAAGTCAAAATGTCCGCTGTCAGAAAGGAGTAGGTTCAGTAGAGTTGCTGTTCCTCTAGTGTTGAAACTTGTTCCCTGGTTGCTCCAATCTCTCAAATTTCATTATAGTTTTAATGTTTCATTTTCTTACATTTTGCACACCTGATTGTTCCGAAGGAATTCTATGAGTTCTGGTCAGACAAGGTACTTTTTCATTTCAGTAGAGCTTCACAGCAGCAGCAAGAGTTAGAGACACTTTATTTCTAAGTGTTTCTCTTTCTTTCTGAACTTTTCTCTCTTTCTCCCTGCAGCCTTACTCGAGACAGGAGTCCCAGCAGGATATTGTCCTCGGTGGTGACATGCCTATCAGCTCCATCCAAGCCACCATCGCCAAGCTCAGCATCCGGCCACCCAGCGCCACAGACTCAGCCATGGAGGCCCAGTTTGGCCTGGAGGAGCAGGTTGGCGGCATCTTACCCGACCTCGACCCGCTGGGCGACGTCCAGGCGCTCCAGTACCCCGGCCCCACCACAGATCCCCAGCCACCTTCCTCTTTCAGCCCGCCTCTCACCTCCCCTACCCACTCTCCACCTCCACCCAACGGCCTGGATGCTCTCTCGCCCTGCACGCCGCCGGCAGACAACCACCAGCCAGTTCCAGAGGCGGCGCCGCCCAGCATCAGCCCACCTCCTGCTTCCTCCGCTCCGGCTCCTTCGTCCCTGGAGCTGCTGGCCGCGCTGACACCCGAGGCCTTCTCCATGGAGGGAGGGGGGAAGGGGAAGCAGCGGGTGACCAAGCAGAGCTTCTTGCAGCCAGCGGAGGGTCAGGGTCTCCACGGGACTCGAGGGGAGGAAGGTGACGACCCGCTCAGTAGCCTGGACCCCCTCTGGAGCCTCAACAAGCAGTGAGAGTCCACATATCGCTGCCTTTCTCTCACTTTACCACCAGGCGTCAGCGAAGGCTTGTAGCTCTTTCTAATCCTGCTCATAAGAAGAAAACAGACTGAATCCTGAGTGTGGGACATTAAAGCGGTGTTGATTACCAAGACGTGCCTGGTGGCAGACAGTAGGGGTTCAGTTTTAGGTGCATCTCCATTGGTTTAGGGCCGTGATACCTGAAACACAAACGCACCTGCTTCTCTCTCCATCACTGGTGGCTTCTGGGACCAGATCACTATGCACTCGTCTGTATTCCTTTGATTCCTTCTGTCGCTCTTTGCTGCTTTTCTTTCTACGTCTGTGATGGATGGATGTTCGACATTTCCAAGCACCAGATCTGGGCCTAAAAAGAAAAAAAAAAAAAAATCCCAGCATGCACTCCACTTTCATGGTCCACCCCCTGCACGAGGCATCACAGGGGGGCTGATGGTGTTTGGCTGCTCTGCGATCGTTTTAATGACTGGATGAACTGGATGCATGGAGACACGGGCAGGCCAGAGGAGATGGGTGGAGCCATTTTAAAAAAAGGACACAAACCCCCCCCCCCCCGCCACCCCACCCTCGACTCAATCAGTGCGTACAGCTCAGTCGTCATGGTAACACGGAGCAGCATACAAATCAGCACGTCTTAACAAGTTGATTATTTTTCTTCATCTGTAACACTGTAAATATCTTAAATAAAATTAGACTATTCCAAAAAGTCCTCCTGGAAAACGTGTCACTAATCATTCATCATTGTAAAAAATATCAAATAAATCCAGTAGACGAACAACTGCTGTGGTATCAAAGCCTCTTTATTTGAAAATTAGTAAAAAGTTTTGCATTTTTTTTTGTGTTACAAAATAGTAAATAAGTTACCTCCACTACTACAGCCTGCGTAGATTGTAGCCAGCCAATGAAGGGGAGGAGGCTAGAGAGGGGAAAGGAGCAGACCTGTGGATTTACTGACTGAACCGTTCAGAGATTTTTGTTTCTTCTCCCACAGCTCTGATTTTCCTCACAGCCGTCTAAACGGTGAGAATTGATACAGAATCTGATTTCTACTTTAGTCAGCCGGCGGGGGGGGGGGATCAAATGTGGACCACAAAGCCGTTATTTAGAGGATGCAGCCACAGGAAATGTTCCTTTCTCTACTACCAACAGCTCAAAGGATGTCACGGCTGCATCCTCAAACTTTTGATATGACACGCTGACCGCCGGATGAAAAAGGTTTGAAGCTAAAACGGCAACAACAAGCATGTTTCACTGAAGTAAACTGGGCAGAATATTCTGTCAGATATGGATTGTTACAAGGCCGAGTCCATATGATGAACCAAAACATTCAAAAAGAAAGCAGTGATTCTATTGAAATTGCCACACCAACCCTCCCTCCGTCCCTCGTTAAAGGAATCATTTGACATTTTGGGAATTCATTTTTATTCACTTTGTGGTGGAGAGATTAGGACAGAAGATTCATACCACTCTCGCATCTGACCGGTAAATATAAGGTTACAGCCAGCAGCAGGTTAGCTTAGCACAAAAGATGGAAACGACTGGGGGAGAACAGTCGAGAATTAACACATTAAATCTCATTTGTGCCAAAAAAAAAGACAATTCAGAGTTTTTTTCGTCATACTGTCATTTTTACACTTGTTTGGTGGTTTTTGTACAGATTTAACTACTTTTGTAATTAGTCATCTCTGAAGTTACTGGTAGTCCAGTAAGCACTAATATTCTGACTGCTAGCTGTAAACTAGTTCACCCAAAAATGAAAATTCAGTCATCACCTCCTCCCCACATGCCGATGGAAAGTCAGGTGAGGTTTCGTTCTCCACGAAACATTTCTGGAGCTTCACAGCAGATCAGGATTCTCCTAAACAACTGAAGTAGATGGGGACTTGTTTTAAAATGTAAAAAAAACAACCAAAGGACAAAGAAAAAAAACCACAGACACCAAATTGATTTGAGAAGAATTCACCTTTTTTAGCCAAAAATCTTCACTGTAAGCTAAAAGTGTTTGCGTGCACCTCGTCTGAAGCAGGTAAATAACATCTTTTCAAATCTTTCTGGGATATCACGGCTTCAGGAGGCTTTGATTACGTAACAAGGTGTGTGGAGCCAGTTACTGGTTGTTTTTTAATGTTTTAAAACAAGTGTCCATCTACGTCAGTTGTTTAGGAGAACGCTGCAACGCTGTCTTGCTGTGAAACTCTACGACACTTCACCTGAGTTTTCCATCGGCATCGGGGTGAACTTTTCCTTTAACTCTTCACCAGAAAGCAACACGTTAAGCAAATTTCCCAAAATGTCAAACTTTTGTTATAAATCAAATTCACATTGCTAGAAAACAAGTAAAAAAAACAAAAACAAAAAAACTAGCTACACATTTTCCCATTTCTAAAAGCTTTTTCACTACCGTTACAACAGAAAACACAAAGCTAATAAATTAACAGGTCACAGTGTCGAGGAGGGCCCAGCTCTGGTTTCTTCGGTGCAACAGGTGTCTCTCTAACACCATGTTCAGCTGCTTGTTTTGTGAAGAGAGGGGAAAGTATTTGGTCGCTCCATCCCAGTGAAACCAGACGCTGCTTCCTCAACACGTCTGCAGTGTGCGTGTTTACAAGTGCTGCAGGTGTCAACTCGGTTTACAAGTCCACACGCGTGTCCTGTATGTAAGCTGATGTTCGCAAAAGTGCCTAACGTGTGTGAGCGTGTGCGTCAGAGGGGGTTAGTAGTGCAGTGAATTAGTGTTGCTATGCGATACTGTGAAGGATTTAGTTTTTCTTAACGGATTCGTTGGTCACACCTTCTGGGACTACATTCAGCAGGCGCAGCTACAGTCGATGGCGGATGATTGGGAGAAAATACATTCTGAATGTTGTTGGTGTCGGTCGGAGACGAGTCTTAAACCCGGAGGACTACATTCTCTCAGCAGGTATCCAGAGTGAAGGGGTGACGTTCAGACACTGACCAGCAGGGGGAGCCAGATGTCACAAAGTTGACTTAACTTACATTACTTTATCAATGACTAATGTTTTGGAATAAAATGGGTTCTAAGTGTTAGCTGGTTTATTGGACAAGCTATCGTCGCTAATTAATCTTTACATTTCTGTTTAAACTCGTCATATATGTGACTGTGGGTAAAGTTAGAATACCAACACTTACTGAAGAACCAGTCGGCAGCTGTTCTGGTCAAAATGTAACAACTTAGTGAGCAAATTAACTAAATCATCATTTATGAGACAAGCAACTGAATTCAGATATAAAAAATAACATGAAGGGACTTTTTGTGAAGGAAACTAATGTTAGAAACTCTACTGCTACTGGCTTTTTAAACCATCCTGCTGAATCATAGACGTATACTGTATAATACAAGTAAAGTCTTTTAAACAAACCAATGTAATTTATCAGAGTTACGAAGCAAAAATAGCAGAATCAGCACCGTTTCTGTGCAAAATTTCAAATCAAACATCGCTCAAGATGACGTCCACAACCCAAAGACATTCAGTTTACTGTCAGAGGAGGAAATAAACCAGAAAATATTCACATTTAAGAAAATAATTGACTTTTTCCCCCCTAAAAATGACTTAAATCAATTATCAGAGTAGTTGGTGATTGATTTAATAATTGATAACTTATCAATTAATCATTGCAGCTCTTGTCTCCTGTGGCTGAGTACTCAAGTGTCCTCTGAATACAAGTACACAATTGTCTCTGGTCGTGGCAAACTGCCTGTCAGACTGGATACCAGTTTCTTATTGGCATTGTTTGGAGTTTGTATATAATGTGATCTAATGATTAATCAAAATTTAACACAGAAACAGTGCGAATTCTCCTAAATCATGCTGCTTTAAGCTGTTTGAGCGAGAGCATCTGTGGCTGTTATGTTAATTATATGAGCTTACAGGGGCATAAAACAGAGCCAGACAGTCTTCAGGTGGTTTGGCGTCTCTAAACGAGTCGTGCTTCACATTTTCTCTGCCTGGCTGCAGAAAGAAAGCGAACAGGTTTTAAGACTTTAGTTTGCAGCAACAACAACAACATGGCAACTAGCTGAACTGTGAGCTCGGATGTTGGACGCAGTACGATACGTTTTGTTTTTGTTGGTGGCCAAAATGAAAATCCAGGATTAGAAACAGTTTAAGTTGAATTAGTTACAGTAAACAATGATTTAAAAAAAAAATCTCTAAAGGGCACAATTCATAAAAAATATGACATGTCAGTTTTCTCACCCAATGTTCAAGCAGTTTGTAAAATGGAGGTAGCCTGATGAAGCGTACAGGGGCCCCTCGCTCAGCAGCGGCGACCCCAGAAACAGAGGCCGACGCCGGGATACAAGCCTGACTCCAAACCAACAACACTTCAGTGTTTCCAGTTCAACATTACAAATAATCGTCATATAGCCGACGCCCCGACCCCGCCAAACAAACAATCACCATCTTACATTTATGTTATTACGTCCACATTATTATATTCTTGTTTAAGAGCCGGGATTAGCCATTCATAAACAAACTGTTATTCAAAAATGTATCGCTAATAAATAATAGATTTATACATATAAAAACAGCCCCCTCTGGAGGTTTACTTTATACAGTAATCATCAGTTCTCCCTCACACACACCTCACACACAACCACACACACACACACACCCAATCAATGTTTTGTTCTCAGCAGTGTTTCGCCATAAAAAGGGCCTAGATTCATTCATTCACACACACACACACACACTCACATTTCTGTATCACTGCGCAGCTCGTCCCAACGGGCCGTAGAGCCGTCGAGCTCGCTGTGGCTGCACTTCGCTGAGGCAGCAGGAATATTAAAAAATAAGGAGACAGTTTCATCTTCCTCTCTGGGCGGGTGGGGGGGATCACAGTGAAGCCCCACCCGTATCAGCAGCATAGAGGGCAGAGCCACGAAACAAACGCACACACACAAAAAAAGCACAAACTGGTGACTGGTGGGTCCTCTCTCTTTAAGTGAGAAACATCCAGCTGTTCTTGAACCTCATGACCCTCGAAAATGTCAACACTTCTGTGTCGAGGGTGGGTCCGCAGCAGGTTGCACAATCAGTCCTCAGCTTGTTTTTACATCCAGGTTTGTATTTAAAACATTGAGGGAAAAAAAGGAGTCTTGTATGGAAACCGGTCGCGTCTCCTTTGGGTGTCAGAAACAACAACAACAAAAAAAAGCCAAAAACAGGAAAGTCAAAAACGATGAAGAGGAAATGTTCTGAGTGCACATTTTTCCTAAGCGAGTGCTCCCAACGTCTCTCCTCAGTCTAGTTTCTCCAGCACCGACGGCACGTACACCAGGCTGAGCTCGCTGCCGAAGTCGCAGACGATGGCGGCGTTGTCGAGCACGAGCAGCTGCCGGACGCCCTGCCCGTCGCTGCTCTGGCCCAGGTAGACGGTCTGCAGCAGGTCGCCGAAGTTTAGGTCCCAGAAGGAGACGCAGCCTTGGCCCCCCGTCACCAGGAGAGACTCTGAGATCACGCCCAGACTGGCCCCGCAACCCACCTCCTGTCGAGGAGAGAGGAGTTAGTCAGGAGAAACATTTTTTTCCAAGAGACACTATTTTTGTTCCCCAGGAGAATTGTTGTTTTCCACATGCGAAAAAAAAGTTTTTTCCAGGAGATTTTTTTTTTTTTTGTCGTGTGACAATGCGTGAAACAGCGGAAAAAAATAAACATTTCCCCAGGACATTTTTTTTATTTGTGAAACTAAATGAAAAAAATAATAATTAAGAATTAAAATATTAATTCATTTGTGAAACTGAGTGAAAAAAAGTTTTTTCATGTGCATAACCAAGCGAAAAAAGGTTTTCAGGAGAAACAAAAAGCAGGAAAACAAACATTTTCCAGTGAATTTTTTTTTTTTTAACCCCTGGAGATTTTTGTCATGTGTGAAACCAAATGATAAAAAAAATTAAGGGGAAATTATTTTTCTTTCATTTGTAAAACCGAGTGAAAACAATTTTTCAGGAGAAAAAAGTTTTTATGTGAAACTGAGACTTTTTTTTTGCAGGGGAAATGAAACATGAAAAACACATGAATTTCTTTTAGGGATAATTTTGGAGAAGCTGAGGGGCGAAAAGCTCCAGGAGAACGATTTTTCCATTTTTTAAATTTTCTTAAATAGTGAAATTTTTTTGATCAGGAGAATGAAAAAAAAATTGGCAGGAGAAAGACTTTTTTTGTTCAGGCTCAAGTTTCTTATTTTTTTGTGAAATCACATGTAAAAAAATAAAATTTTAGGGGATTTTATATTCTTTCATGTGTGAAACTAAGGGGGAAAAATTCCAGGAGAACGTTTTTTCCATGTTTGAAATCCAGGAAAAAAAAAATCATGTGCGATACGAAGTGAAAAAACTTTTGGCAGGAGAAAAAAAAACTTTTTGAAGGCTGGTGTGTATTGTTGAGAGCTGGTGGGAAAAAAAAGTTTTGCCAGAATACATTTTCCATCTTGGAAACGCATGAAAAAAATGTTTTGTGTGTTTTATGTGTGAAACTGAGCAAACATTTTTCCAGGAGAACGCATGAAAAATTTTTTTTTCATGTGTGAAAATGAGGGGGGGGGGAAATCCAGATGAAAGTTTTTTCCATGTTTGAAACGGAAATTTAAAAAAAAAATTAAATTGTTTTTTAATTGATTCGTGAAAAATTAGGGGAAAAAAATTGCCAGGAGATTTTTTTTTTCATGTGTGAAACGATGAAATAAAAGTTTTGGAAGGATAATCCAATAAGTCCTCATCTTTTTTTCCCTCATCTGTGAAAACAAGTAAAGAAAATTGCTTGTTTTTTTCCATGTGTGAGACAGTGTGATATAAATGTTTTCCAGGGAAAAAAAGTTTTTTCATGTGTGAAGTGAAAAAAAAAATTTGGCAGGAGAAAGTTTTTTTTGTGTGTAAGACTCAAGTTCCTTCATTTTTTTTTACCCATCTGTGAAATCACGTGGAAAAAAATGAAATTTAAGGAGATTTTATACTTTTTCATGTGTGAAACTGAATGAATTTTTAAATTTTTGGGGCTCAAGAGAAAGTTGTTTGTATCAAAAGACCATAAGAATATAAAACATAAAAAAAACTCTAGCTGCTTGCACTGGCAGGATGCTCGCTGGTAAACAGCCTCATCTGTACCTGCTGTATGGAGTAGAGCTTGATCCCAGTGCTGCGGTCCCAGATACAGATGAGGTCATCCAGTCCCGAGCTGATGACACAAGAGGTGGTGCAGACCAGCGAGGTGACATCGCCTCGGTGACCGTAAACATGGCTGACGCGGCTCCCAGTCAAGACATCCCACAGGCAGATGGCGCCGTCCTGCCCGCCGCTCGCCAGAACCATCGTCTGAGGAAGCCGAGACACAAAAACACGGTTTTCAGATGAAAGCATTTTTTTTTTTTGTATGTTTGACCAGTCTCGTGTCAACAGACAAGTCCAGAATTTAAATCCTGGGGTGAACTGTGCCAAGTATACTTTTTTACTGTGAATTAGAGGAAGCTGTCACTGACCTGGTCTATGTAGATGGATGTGATCCCTCCAGAGTGACCCTGCAGGGTGAAGAGGCAACACGAGTCCTCTAGACGATAAATCTGACAAATAAACAACAGATCAAAGATTTTTTAGGACTGAGCAGCAACAATAATAGGACTGTTTGTACTGTACTGTATTTAACAACAATAAATAAGTAAGTAGTTTTTAGATTTGGTTGGAAATCTACACATCAACGTCAAAGTTGAAGCTCTGACTCTTCACATCTTTTAGTTTTTTGTTGTATTACTAAATCTGGTGACTGAAGATCTGAAACATCAGACAGGAGCCTGTCTTGTTAGGACTCTGTGTTACCCGGACAGTGTGGTCCTGGCTGCCGGTGACGACCCGCCCAGCGGCCGCTCGCAGCACCGTGATCGGCTTCTGGTGAGCGCACTGTACGGAGCGCGTGAGCTGGCAGCTGATCACGTCCTCGCTGCTGTAACAGGGGGAGGGAGGCATGCTGCCTCGCCCGGGAGCACCTGCAGGGGGAGGACATATATGTTTTCCTCAGAAATGACCAATTACATTTCTGCCGACTGATTCATCAACTCATTGTTGAAGCTCCAGTTTAAATTTCGTTCCATTTTATGATGAGAAAGACGATAAAACAAGCTGTAAGACTGAACGAGTCACGTTTTTGAGCCTCACCTCTGTACTGCAGCAGACACAGAGGTTTGTTTATCTCAACAGTGAAGAAATCTAGAGACCCGTTGAGCCGAGCTGCTACGATTCTGAGGAGGAAGAGGAAAAACACAGTATAAAGTAAAGTCATATAAACATAAAGTCATACTAGGCTTACTTTAACATTACACATGTGAGTCACAACAACACTTATAATTTGAAATGCACTTGGAACCAAAAACTAAATACTAGTCCCATCCAACAGAGACAACTATGTTTTTTCTGTGGTTGTGTTTGTGTGTTTCACCTGTTGTTGAGGAAGGCTAGAGCTGTGATCCCAGAGACTCCGTCTTCATTACTGCAACGTAACGAGCCTTCAACTGCGTCCCACAACTGCAACCAACACACAAGTTAACATTCTTTTTGCAGCATAGTATTCATTTTAGTTTGTGTTTCATACAGAATGACGGAGGAGGTTCAGTATCTGTCTCAAAGCTAAAGCTTTTCAGGCTCTGAACATTTACCCGCTGTTTAATTAATTAATTAAATTCAGCAGAATAACAGATCTTGAAAATAATCATTAGTTGCAGCCCGAGCCAGCATCTTCTCCATGTTAAATTCTTATGTTACACACCTCCAGTTTACCGCTGCTCCTCCCAGCAGCTATCAGATTTCCTCTCAGCTCCATGGCCCAAACGGAGCTTTCCCAGTCTGGTGTCGCCTGCGTCCCTGCTGTGGAGGCTCTCTCTTGGGGTAAGAATACAGATGCATCCCCTAAGCTGGGTCTCCTCTGGAACTGAGCTCCCGAAGGTGGCGAGGAGGAGGCGGAGGAAGGGGCGGGATAGGTGGAGGGTGACGGGGGCTCATGTTCCATGTAGGCACGCTCCACCAGACCTCCGAAGTCGAAGCCGTCCCTGGGTGGGGTGGAGAGGTGGGAGGGGGGCTGGGAGGTGAAGTTGGTGTCGATGAGCGGGGTGAGATCCGGCTGGTCAGTGAACAGAGTCGGCCGGGCGGGAGCAGTGCGTCGCCTCAGTGGGTAGCCCTCCTCCTCTGATAGGCCGTCGGCACTAATGGAGCTGCCGCCGGCTTCAGAGGCTAAACAGTCCGACTCTGCTGCTCCACTCACGCTGTCCCAGCCGTCCCGCTGCTCCCAGCAGCCACTGCTGCTGCTCCGTCTGAGCCTGAGAGGGAAACAGAGCACTAACCTGTGAGCATGCACCACCAGTTACTGAGAGATTTGTGTACGTTAACTTATCGCGATATACATCCCTGTCTGCATGTACAGTATGTTGGCAACGTCACCATGGAAGCACAGAAATCTTAACAAACCAAGTGAATATTGTGTCGTTCTCACCCGTGGTTTGGGATGACGGTCAGACAGTCACCAGTCTGGGCGTCCCAAACCCGAATCTGTCCTGCCAGGCAACAGCTGGCCAGCAGCATCCCGTCACTGGCCAAACACTCGATGTCCTGCAGAACAGAAAGCATCAACCAGATGAACAAATGGGCTTTAAGATCTACAGTTTATAAGTTTGGGCAGCAGGCGACCAGAACACATTTTCTATTCCTGTTCAAGTGTCTTTAATTGGCTTTGTGAACTCTTATTTGTTGTTGTTCTAAACAGACACTGTAAACTCACTCCTCTTCCAAATAACAGCACGTGTAACATGATGACTGAAGTCATTTACACTGGCTCATTTAAAAGCAGGTTTTTCAGGTTCACAAATGCACCAGTTTCTTCTCTACAGCGCAGCTACAAAGAGTCCACCTAACCCCAACAACAACTAAAAGTTTGTCAGCCTATTGATTGCAGTTCTGCTGCTGTCTTCCTGTGCTTTTTTCTAGCAAAAGCCACATTTTGTACCAGATTAGTTTGTCTATGTTGGAGTGATTTCAACATTACCTTCCCTGGTCAGTGATTTGCTGTCTAGAACGTGTCTGAACTTAATTTTTGACCCAGTAATAATTACAGTCTTTCTGTGACCTTGTTGGTCCTCTGCTGCGACGTCCTCGTATTTCAGAGCAGATTTCTGAGTTGTTTCCACATGAAGAGCTGCTTGTTCTTCTGCTGATTTTCAACCAGCTCAGCATGAAATGAGCAAAATAAACTAAGCTAAAATAAAGTTGTTGTCACAAAAATGTTTTTGCTAATCTGATACATGGAGAATTTTTCCTATGATTTCTAAGCAGATTTATGGACATCAGAGATAATTATATTTTTGGCACAAACTGTACAAATGAGGTTAAAGATATCTTAGTCCATTCTCACCATACTGTGGCCCCTCAGCAGCAGAGGTGAGATCTCGCTGACAGGTGGCGAGTAGCCGTAATCGTCACAGGGCAGGTCCCCTCGGCGCCGCCGCCCATGAGAGACGCCGTTCTGGCCGTAGTTACGTGGGCAGAGAACCCGGTAGAGACAGAAGAGCAGCAGAACCAGCAGGACGCCAGCTGCCAGGCCCAGAGCTGCCACCCTGGATGGAGGGAAAGACAAAGGAGGAGTCAGATATCGAATTCTTTGTCTTGTAATCAGCTAAACATCGTCGCTTTCTGCAGCATCACTCAGGTCAACATTTACTCAATTCTACAGTGGACTCGCCTAATACAACCAGCCTTCTAGTCGCCATATTTCTATATTTATTCATGTTCATTCATCGAGTTTCCCCTCAGAAACATTCTGCAGCTACTCTCTCGCAAATTAAACCTCAAAATAACAATCTTACAACCTGCTGAACGATCTGTTGAAGGATGATGTAGCGTATCTGCCTGCTTTACTACCTGCTGAGGAATTTGGCATACCTGTGATGATGAAACCTGCCAGAGACGTGTGAGCTACTCTGCCTGAAATACCAGTCCTTTAAAACTCAAACCCACCTGTAAAACCCAAAGTTGCACACAAAGTACGGAGGGGGTTTAGCTGCTGTGTCATCTAACAAAAGCTATAGATGGAAAGTGATATTTCTGGGGCAGTTTTGCTTTCATTAGACAGTAGATGGTTGAGGGCAGACAGGAAATGAGAGGAAGGAGAGACATGCATGGTCAGACTCAACCGGGGATGTTGTCATGACATTGCCGGCATCTTAAAAAGGAGATTTATCCTTCGAGGTGTATGAACTTCGGATCAAATACAAAGATGATAAAATAGGTTTTTTTAATAATTCTGTTTCTTCGGGCTCTCACACTGTCAAATTACAAATTAACTGGGGATTGTGAATTTAATTAAATAGACTTATAATTTATTAATTTATTAGGCTTTTCGGGCTAACCTCGCAACCCTTAATTCTTTGTAAAAATTAACCTGAGCAGAACAAAATGATCTGCACCCCCTGACATAATTTAACTCTCTGATGAAAAACAAGTAATGAGTCAGTCTGTACTTGTTTTATTATCTCACAAGCATCAGGAAAATTCAGCCACGAGAAACCAATAATATGTTCTTCATGAGTGTTCTCACTCTTTGTTCCCTCGCAGGAAGCCGGAGGAACAAACGTTTTATGTGCTCCCGTCTGAATAAAACTGGATTTATTAAGTGAACAGTCCGGAAACATCCGTGTTGAGTGACCATCGGGGTGAGTTCAGATCAGTTTATGTCTAACTTCAGAAGGAAACAAATCAGATCTTGGCTGTGATCTGGCACAATGTGGAGGTTTGACCTCTTTGATGATGGACATTTATTACTTTATTAGTTACTAAAGAAAATACACAAGGAAGCGCAACATGTGTTCGAGAGGCTTAAAAGCTCATGTGTGTGGTTTTTTTTGCAGTATTTGCAGAAATAAGTTCTTGCTGTTCCCAGTTTAAATAGATGTAGCTCACACTGTCTGCTGGCTCAAACTCTGATGAAACATCTTGTGACAAAAACAACTCAGTGTCACCAATTTCTTTCACTCTAAAGTGATAGTTAGGGACTTTTGATGTGGGGATGTATGAGGTACTTATCCCTAGTCAACGTGTTACTGACTGACTTTTTCTTCATTTGTTATTTTGCACTACTGGTATATATTAACGATAATAACTAGAATCGTATCATCAAAACCTATAATCGCTGCATTTCTAGTAACGTTATGCAGAAAATAAACAAAGACGTGCTTCAGGTTTAACAAACAGCTATACAGTGTGACTGTTTTGTATTTTTTACAAAAAAATAGCAAGAAAACAGACATATCATGATGAATTGTGAATCAATCTTCAGTTGTATGTTTCAGCAGCACTATAAGCAAATTTCACCTCCCACATTAGGGGCAAACAAATCTAAATGCTAATGCAGGAGGAGGTTGGGGAGATGATGAATTTGTTTTGACACAGGCTGAGCTCGAGCAGCAATGATGCAGTGTTGAGTGTGCAGACTGAATTTGATTATATGAACACGAGCTGGTGTTTGAAATAGGCTGTAGTCATATGATTGGATGTATGTGGAACATTTGACTGTAAATGCCCGAACGTCTCAAGGCTCTGTTGTTGTTTTTATTCCTGCCTGCAAAGATTTTTTGTAGTGATAAAAAACAAACATGCCTGTGTCGCAACCTGCTCTGAATCCGGTTGTAACAGCATGTTTCAACTTTATCACACTGGCCTTCTCTCCATCTCAGGGTCATCTAAACAAGCCGCCACTTCCCCCCTGTGAAGGTCATGACCCTGACCTAGCTTCAGCTGATAGCCTTCGTATCTACTGTCCAAAGATGAAACCAAGGACTTAACCTTACACTCAGCAATCAAGGTGACAAAACACTGTCATAATGTTTCATCACATAAGACTTGAGGTGACGTTTGTGTAATCAACAGAAGAGATCTGAAGATCTAAATCATCATATTGACATCCTGCTGCCACGACTCTTGTTTTTAGAGATGGGACAATAAAAGATTGTATCATGAATCTTGATAAAAACACGTTGAGTTGATTGTTCTGAATTTCCATTATCAGGATAATTGTTATTAGTGAATTAAGTTCAAGAGACATATCGACTTCTGTTGCCAGCAAAGATTACAATATACTTAAACCTGATCTCAGTCATCATGTTACACGTTTACAGCTCTCGTAGTCTTTTTCTGTGGTATAACTGTTGGCACCGTTAGCAACATGGCTACAGTAAATTGTGTAAATCATGTATGGTTTTCATGTGTACATTTTTGGAGAAGAGCCTTATTACAGTCAATTAATGAACCTTTATGTTGGGAGCAGTATCTCCATTTTGCCACAAGGGGGCAAAATGAGATGGTGAATCGCCTTCAAGACACTGAAACATGTCCAGTTGCCTACATACAGCACTTACAATTAGGTGAAGGAGGCGAATGTACTAGATTCAAGGCAAATCTCAAATTCAAGCTACAGAACAAAAGGCAGGCATTCAACTAACTATGATATTAAATTGTTCTGACACTATACAGGATAATCCATTTTCCTCAACGCTGTTACATCACAGATCTCGAGTGTCTTTAAAGCAACCACTCAGCCAGGCCGGTCGACTTGCCTGAGGGAGAGGAAACAAGCGACCTCCCCTTTTCTTTGTCTCCATTTTTGCCTCAGATAAGATAACAATCAGTCCAGTGACACTTGACACAGTGCACGTCTGAGTCAAAGATGTAGCTTCTCCTTTATTTCTTTCTTCTATAAGTAAAAGAAAAGGGCTGGCTGTGTCATTTCAACCCAAAACAGATTTAAATCTTCAACTTGTAATACATCTTCTATGATCATAACTTGTCAGTATCACGCAGATTTATTTTCTAAATTAGTTAAAATAAAAATAAATAAAATGTGTTATCATTGGCCTTAAAATATGTCATCTGTGACATGACATTGACCTGATATCACCTTGGAAACTACTCTACTTTACTGCTCTACTTGCAGATGAAGACTGAGAAGAAGAGACCCACATTAAGTTTCAATGTCCACTCTGCAATCAGTTCAATGACACCCTGGTGGAGAGACCCAAGGCCAAGGACCTTTAACTGCTGAGGTCCCTGCTTACACTAGTCTGTGTGTGAATGTTTCTTTTAAACAAGGTGCTGATTTACAAATAACATTATTATAATAATATATATATATATTTTTCCCCCAAATTTATCAATTCAAGGCAGTCTAAAAACAAAAGTTGTTTCCGTAAGAAAATAAAAAAGTCTCACTAATTAGATCAGGCTGTAAAGATGTTTTCATTACGAAATTGTTTGCTCTGTTCGATTACAATGTGATTCAACGTTGTAAAACAATAAAAAGATGACAACGTGGATGTGAGTGCTTTACAGTCATGGTGCAAACAATATAAACTCAGCATGAATTACACAATCACAACAAAGAAACTGACAACAAACACACAGCACACACAGTGCACTGGTTTACTCTACTTTACATTGTAGAAGACTCATGTTCACTTTCTCCCTCGATTTACATTCAGAGATGAACCAGGACTGAACGCTTTAGTAATGTGACACAACAGTGGGACTCAGTGTTGTTAGAGCGTTACTTTTTTTGCTTTCTGATGTTTTGTCATGTACATAAACTCTTTAAAACAGGTGTAAAGGTGTGTGTGTTCTTGTTTTAGCACTAACTTGTAGAGGGTGAGGTCCGTCTGTAGATCTGCAGCGACCTTAGGAATGGGTGGAGGGGGGTGTCTGGTGTCGTGAGGGTGGCGTGTGTCAATTGCCTCCTGGGGGCTCAGGTGAACGGTGACAGGAATGACAGGCAGGATGCTGATGTACCTGAAACAGGACAGACAGCAATAAAGAGGAGATTACAGAACCTGGTGGGGCTAACCCTAACCCCTTACTAAAAGAGGAGAGTGAAAATGAAATACAAAGATTAACCATTCCTTCTCAGGTCATGACTAACTGAATCCAAGCAATTTCTGACTACATTACGTGTCTATCTAAAACAGTCTTCTGCTGTGTAGCTAAATATCTCTACAGCCCCCCTCACCTCTTGGCTAAAGTGATGTTGTAGTAGCTGAAGAGCGACGGCCAGTGCCTGAAGGAGAGCCTCCTCCAGCCCTCCTCGTCCTCCGCCCCCCAGGTGATCTGGGGTACAGCAGGCGGAGCCTGGGGGAGGGGCCCCGCTCTGGCTGAGCCATGGTGGCCCTGTGATTGGTTTTCAGGTAAGGGAGTTGGATCTGGTGCGGGGTGGATGCTGAGGGTGCTCGTAGGATCTCCTCCACGAAAGACAGGTGCTACGCCCAGGTGAGGGGGCAGGCCACCTCCTCCGGGATCTCCCAGAGGGCTTTGCTCAGACACCTGTGCCGCCAGGTAGGTGCGTATTCCAGCCGGGTCGGTGTAGACGAGGATGCCGATCCAGATCACCGTGCCAACCTGGAGATGAAGCAGATCAGTCAGTAGAGGGTTTATTTCTGGAGACTTCTGATCGGGTTGTTTTAACATTTTGCTTGGATCCAACTGATCACGACTCTTTCTTTTATTCATGCTTATATTCATATATCACATTCACATAATAAATCATATCCCTCTGTTCAATCATCAGACATATTTTCTGCTCGACACAGAGATTTATCACAACCAATTTCTCTTTCACCAAATGTCACAACAAACCAATCACTCAGCGTGACATAACCAGCAGAGAAGCTCCATCAACACTAAAGCTCAAATGTTATTTCCATTCAGCACAGCTGCAAGGGTCTGTGTGATGCCCATTTATTCATCTGCCCTTTATTCTGTATTCAGCACAGTAGCTGTGTTTACATTCTTTAATTGACTTTATGATATAAAATGACAATGGGAGTAATTCATGGTCCTGTTGGGTTACTGCTAGACCTCCACGTCAATACAGGTCTGGGCCTACCTTTGTGTGTGGTAAGCGAAAGAGCAAACCGTTTTTTATCACAGTGAAAATGTTGTTTTTGAAAGGCTAAACAAACAAATGAGGGAGTATATGTTGAGAACGTGTTTTTCAGGTCTCACTTTGGACTTTTTCAACAAGACATCCACATTTCAGTTTCGGCTGAGAACCTGAGAACCTAAAAATGCTGATGTGGACACATGTTTTCACCTTTTCTTCTTCAGATTTAGCTAGCTTAATGTGGATGTAGTCTGAAGCCGTCACTGTTCATGTGGTTTCAAATGTAAAGCTATCTTATCCACTTTAAAGCAATGGCACACAGCTTGAGGGTGCAGCCACACTCGTGTATAAATATTTGAGCGAGAATGTTCCTGTCAGTCTTCGTGACACTAATACAAAAGAATGTAATTGCTAACACAATGACTTCAGGCACAGGAACAGTGCTGTAAGACAAAAATGTCAAACATAAGAAGACAAAAGACAGGCAGCAGACCGGAGACAACACAGAACAACTTTCTATCCATCTTCTCACCATGATGATGCGCTGAGCCAGGCGCGTGCGGGCCAGGAAGTACACCACACGCAGCCTCTTGGGAAGCCTCAGGTTCCTGAAGGCCGGGGTCTGCAGGGTGATCGTGTGGGGGGAGGGTCGTGGGGGAGGAGGGACCTCTCGTGTGCGCAGCGGGCCAGGCTTGGGTGGCGGCAGTCCTGCTTCAGCTGGTAGGCGCCGGTTCAAGTCAGCCAACTGTGGGGAATAACAAGGTTTACACATCAGGTAGCAATGCCTGGTTCTGACCTTCTTCTTCTCTGATTAAGGGTTTAAGGAAACTTTAATCAGATTTGTTTGTGTATGTACTTGTATAGGCTTATGGTGCTAATGCTAAGTTAGCAGGGCACTGAGCTAAACACCAATGAATGATTTCAGTATGTGTGTGACAGGTAGTGAAACAGTACGAGGTTTTAAATAAGGAGTGCACATGTGTGAAACAGTAATCTGAAAACTATGTGGTTAATGTGTGTGAGTCTGTGACTGCTGTGTGACCTCTTGTGTGACCTACATCTGCTCATGACAAACTAGTTGTGTTTGTTAGCCCCAGTTTTCATCATCAGTTATCTTCATTTTTACATTTGAGGTTTTTGCATTGGTTATTATGGTCGATTTGATGAAACGGGTGTTTTATATCTTATCTTATATCTCTTTTTTTAATATAATCATCATCATCATCATCTAAAAAATGTCTAAATAGTACAATGATATTATAAGGTACAAGGTTTAAGTGTGTGTATGTGTGAGAGTTTTCACCTCCATGCGTCGGATGTCAATAGATAGCACTGTGGTGAAGAAGAACATCTGCAGGAAGAAGTCAGACACCAGCCCCACAACAGCGAACAGACAGAACTCCTACAATATACAGAAACCAGGAGAGACATCATTTTATTATATTCTCATAGTTTCTCAATTGTTTTCATACAGCAGCAACATATTTTGTGTCAGTGCATGTTTCTGTTCAGATAAGATAAGATAAGATATATCCGTTACCTGGATAGCTGGCACCAGAGTGAAATATCCAATGAGGATGATGCAAAGTTCAGTAGCCATGTTCTTCATGATAGACCAGCTCTCATTACTAAGGCCTGGAGAAAAAGAAACCAACATTTAAAAAATTCTTTATAAAGAAAAGAAGAAAGTAATGGTTAACTGCTCTATGGCCTTACCCTGAGCGATGCGCAGTTTAACCTCGAGGTCGACGGGGGTGGACACAACGGACTTGGTGAGGACCAAAACGTTCTCCAGGCCGATCACCACCACCAGGTAAGGAAAAATCTCCCTGCAGACAGAAAAGAACAAAACCACAAACACAAGAATAAACAAAGACTTTCTTCAGAGTGTAAGTTTCATAAAATGTTTACACTGTGTACGATCATTACTAGGTACATTTTTCCATGCAACTTGAGCATGTTTTTGAACCTCTGTCTGCACTTTATTTCCCCCCGACACATTCAAGAATCTGACAAAGAACTCAAAACTACAGTAAGTTTTAGTTCCTGGATCATCAGTATTACAGGAAACACCAAGCAGGTAGTGCAAGAGGTGGAACTGAGTGTGTTGTTGTGGGTGATGATTCATTTCAGCAGCAGTTTTGCTGTTTCTGAATAACTAACTGTGTGTTCATCAAGATTTAATTCAAATAAAAGTCAGGTAAATCATCAGGTTATCTATTTGTCACGCTGATGCAAAGTGTCCGTGACACTGATCAAAAATACACCAGTGATTTTACAATGAGGGTTCCCTTCCCGTCAGAGCAGCTGACAGAACAAATCAAATCACGAGCTCTAAATTATCTATCAATACTTGGCAGGTGTCTGCAGCCAATTTTCTCTTGTGGAAGTGTAAAGAGAGATTAGTTTGAGGGTATAGATAAGCTTCTCCTGTAGAAGAAGTGTATAACTGGGTCACAGAGGAGTCAACAGCTCTGCGTGTTACATCAGACGCACTCAAACCCTTCGACACAGCCCTGCATGTGCTGTTGACCATGACTGAGCAGAATGTGGCATAGCTTTTGTGCGTATCTTCGTTACGTTGACCTTGATGTGCGTCTATGCAAATATACAGAAAGTTCTGGCGCAGCTCACACCGACTTGCGTGCTTCTTGGTCAGTGGCTGGACAACAGTGTGCAGTTATCACGCCACGGTGTCTGCTTTCTAACAGTCCTCAAATGATTGGACAGCCATTGAATGTGAACATCTGTTAAGGTCCACCCCTTCCTGAAGTCCCACCCACATCCACGCCTCGTCCCTTCATCTTCATCCACGACAACAAACTGACTTTTTGCCCAGCTGCGTAAACATTAACACAAGTCCATGTAAAATCAATGCAGAGGAAGTGGGAAGTCAGTAAGCCGGCGCGTGTGTGTGCTAAAGTGTGTGCTGGTGGCCCTGTCCTTGTCTTTCCATGAATAAGATAAGAGATAATGATAAAATTGTAACCGTCTGTTGGGGCAGTAAATATTAACAGGAAACATTTGAATGTCAATAGCATAAGAGGACGACATAACAGCTGCAGAAACTGTTTTTCTGTGATCTCACAGGAATGAATTGAAGATGAAGTGTTTTGGTCTGGTCTCCACTACAATTGATCTTGATCATATTACCTCAATTTAATTTGTAATGTATGCATGAAAACAAGCTGTAAGATACATGTGAACATGTTTCTGATTCAAGACAGCCATGCTACAGTAATGCTAGCAGCTTTGAGAGGCTTTACTTTGACTCAGTGGAGCTTTGGGCTGAATGCTAACATGATAAAAATGACAATGCTAACATGCTGATGTTTAGCAGCCACATTGTTTATCACGCTGACCATCTAAGTTTAGTGTGTTAGCATGCTAACGTTTGCAATTAGCATTAAAAACAAAGCACAGCTGGATGGGGAAGTCATTCATTTTGCAGGTAATTGACCATAAACTTAAGTACTGGACATAACTTTTGAACAGTTAATGGCGCTAGGTGAAAACTTAAGGAATGGTAAAACATTAGCATCGTTAGCATCGTGAATATCTGTACCAAATTTCAGTCTGGGAAGTTAGGCACGCTGCTAACGTTTCCTAACAAGTTCCCTGTCTGCCGACGGCTTCAAGGGTTAAGGCTTATGACTGAAGTAAAACCAATAATTTTCAACTCAATCACAAACTCTCAAACTGCTGACCCAAATTAACCAACAAAGGTGGAGCCAAAACTTTTGGACAATCTTCCAAAACAGTGGGCATTCCTACCCTCCATTGAGCGTAGGCGTCAGTCCAAACAGCGTACACAGTCCCACAGACATGAGCAGAGAGCTGAGGACCGTCACCACAGCAGCCAGAGCCAGACCCCACTTAGACTTCACCATGTCAATCTTACCTGCAGGGAGGGAAAGAGGATACATTGAGGACAGGACACTGCAGCTATTAATTAGACTGTTACATTAACTATTATAACTATTCAACATCTCATTTATTTAATTTGAGTTGTAATCAATTGTGCCCGAAGAGTTTAATATAAGAGAAGTGTTTGAGATGCCAGTTAATGACACATATCACCAGGTTTACTGTTAAAATAAAGACAAACTCTGGAGCAGAAACAAAGAAAAAAGAAAAAAAGAGTTTTCTTAAGAACTTGAGGAGGAATTTAGGATTCATAATCCAAAATTGTTCCGGTATTAATAACCTTTTAAAATGCTAAATTTTCTAGACTTTTTTTTGATTAGTCAAAATTATTTTAAGCCTTTTTTATACTTCTGAAACTCTGAAAGTTTTGCATTCAAATATAAATTCTGACAACCCCCACATAGAATAGTTATATGTATAGCAATGCTAGCAAAAAGGGGAAACATAGAAAAATGACTCTTGAAAATTTAAAAGGAAACTAAAACCCTGACGGGAATCATAAAAAATAAATAATTTTCTCGCTTTGTCCCAAAAATAAACAAACAAAATGATCATAACTGCAGTTACAAGTAACTTTAAGGTTTCTTTTGTACATTACATTTGAAATTAATGTCTTTAACAAGGTGCCAATCTAATCGGCTCGAGTGCTTACATTAATATTGTGTACTTCCAGTATGTGTGCGTTTGTTCCATGAACTAATGTTTGTACTGGCAAGTGGCTGAGGGTTAGACGAGTGCATTCTTACGGCGGTGTGCAATGTTCCTGTGTGAGGATTATCCCTGTGCCAGACAGGAACAACCTTGGCACACAAACACACGTGCGCACACAAAGGCGCAATAGGCCTGAGTCTGGATCTTTGACACATTTCAAAGATTAATTAGTCAGAGGTGTTAGAAGAAAGAAAACTAAATTAAAGCGTGAAGGAAAAAATTATCGTGGAATAAGACACTCAGGACAGAGCAGACAGGGAGCGGGACTGACGTGTGGAGAAGTAGATGTAGGCAAAAAGGATGATGTATGTGGTGACGAGCGGGATGAGCTCAGCGATGCCGATCTCCTCTTTAAAGTGGACGTGAACCATGTGGTCGTCTCTCAGGCTGCAGTTGGCCGATGGGTGGAGCTGCTTCAGACGGGCCCGCAGGCTGCCCAGGAACCTGAACACACACACACAGACGTCACAATCACGACCAGCACTGCAGATACAACAAAAACTGATTAAAATACACAATTACTCCAGGAAATGGTAGGATGATACACATGATTGGTGGGCTCCATCTCAGAGTTAGACCGGCCAGATTTCGTCCACATTTCTTCTGGTCACAAATAGATAGAAATTGTTGCTCAAAGGAAGCAAAGCAATCCAGCAATTTTGTTCAATTTATCTTTTGGCTCAGTTTAAATGAGTCTAAACAGAGGCAGCAGACTGTTCATTATGGCAGTTTCATTTTTATTTAACCCTTCTTTAATCAGGAAGTCCCTCGAGATTAAAATCTCTATTTTGAGGGAGCACACACTTACAAAGTTACGGAAAACACAGAATAGAGCAAGTTTAAATGTAAAAAATATATTCTGATGCGTTAGATAAACATGGTGTGATAGCATGAAAAAGAAACACTGAAAGGAAAACAGATGCAAGCTAATATTTTATATCCAAGAGCTAAATGGACTCACCCTGCATCATAGCTGGACAGCACCACAGTGATCGTGTACGTCACCACTCTCTTCCTGTTGTAGTGACTGACGCCAGTGTACTTCCCGGGGACGCCAAACAGCAGGTCTATAACACACAAGCAAAGTTTTTTTAAGCACACATAGTTCAGCTCATTACTGCAAATGACTGTGATTTCCTGTTACAGTGACTGACAGGAAGTCAAAAGACAAGTTATTCACACTTCAGCATCCGAGTAATCATATGAGATGTACAGCAGCCAACTCAACATCCCTACAGTTGTTTTAAATGCCTCTTAAAGACACAATATGTAACATTTCTGCACTAAAATGTCTAAAAACGACAAGATATTTGTTGTATAATTCGTTGAGTTATGTTCTGACATTATCCTAAATGTTTCCGGCAATGTTCAAACCCAGAAAAATCCACGTTTACTCAAGTTAACATAACTGCACTGATGACGAGGGAGATGCGAGGGAGTGTGGGACCCCTGACTCACGGCGTCTGTGGGGACATACTTTACGATCCAGGTTCCTAGGGCGGTCTGACCGGCCTCCCGTCAGCTCAGTAAAGAGTATCAGTCTGACTGTATCTGGCAGCCAAACTGTCTCTGACTCCAGCTCCAGCATAAACTTCCCACCTCTAAATCACTTGAGCTGGCAGGTGAGGCAGAAGGCTGAGCGAGCTTTGGCCAGTCAGGGAGGGTGATGTGGTTCACTATGTCAGTGGGTAAAGTTTCAGAGAGAATTCAATAAGATCCCGAGGAATGAAACTGCTTGTTCTCTGTCAATATGAAAGCTGCTTAGTTTTCTGATAGCACAAATCCCCACGCAAGCCCTCCCTGCAATTACTGCTGCTGAATGATGGCAGACTCCTTCCAACAAGGCAGTCAGAGAACAAAACCCCTCTGAGTAATCTCCACTCCTATATTTCATTTTATTTCAAAACAACCATACCAATCATCATAATCATACTACAAATAAGTGAGTCGGATAAGATGGTCATGTTTGCATCAGCAGACACTCAGATATCACTCAGACTGTCAGTTTCAGCCTCTGCTCGACTGTAAAGTGGATTTTTCTTGGTGAGTCATTCGAGCCGCTTAATGGCACTTAACAGTAAGAGCACATCTCGCTCGCAGCACAAGTCATTCAACTGAAAGCTTCAGAAATCAAAAGGCATTTTATAGAAATAAACAAAAAAACAAACAACTTTACTTCTCACTTCATTTCATACCTCAGTAAAAGGTTTATGGTCTCAATCACTAGTTTCAAGTCGTCTTTGATTCAGCGTGTTCAGTTCATTTAGTGAATTAAAGTCCGATCTCGAGTAGACGATAAAGCAGAGTATGCTTCTGAGTGTGGCTACCTTGTGGCTGACATGTCGCTACCAGAGCAAGTTGTCAAGCAGGACAAAGGCTGTGCGCATTTCAATAGCCGTGAACTTGTTGTTGGGTGTTGTCGGTGTTTTTGTCTGCGAACTCTGAAAGTTAATTATAACATTTCGGTTGCCATTTTGTTAAGTGTTCAGTTGTACTGTAAGACACTCTGAGGAGTCAGCTGTTTATTGTTCTGGTAATTCGTTTGTTTGTCGTTTATTTATCTTTGCTCCTCAATTAATATCAGTTAACTTGACTTACAGATGCACACTGCTAACAAAGCTGGCTAGCTAGTGCGAGTGTTAGCTTCTAACTTTGCTCCTCCCCCTTGTCCAAATATGGTCACTTCTGGCTGCGATAAACCAAGATGGTGAAGTCCAACATGACAAACCCGAGACCCAATTCACACTTCTAAAACTGACCCGTCACATCTCACTCTTTATCCATTTAATCGTTAAATATCCCGTCTAACAGCTTCTTTTACAGAATCTCTTCCCCCCCATCCTCGTCCTCGTTCCTACCTCGCAGCGTGGCCGAGGTGTGCAGGCCTTTCGGTTCATGTTTCTGGATGGTCTTGAGGAGGTCTGGGTCCGAGTCGAAGAGCTCCCGCTGGTTCTGCCAGTAGTTGCTGGGAGAAACGAGCAAACAGCCGTGCTCTGGCAGCACAGACTGCATCCGCCGCAACCCCGGAAACAGGTCGGTCACCTGGAGACAGAGCGACTCCAGACTGCGAATCCCGGAGCTGACAAAGGACAGAGAAGGAGCAGACAGATGGAGGAGTTCATATAACAAAGCACCAAAAAAAAGAGAGAGATTAACTTCTCTGTTGGTACAGTGTTTTAGAACAGACTGCTGTCCCTTTAATCAGAACACATATCAGTGCTCGGTACAGTACAGCTGTAGAAACAATCAGAGGGGTGCAGCAGGTGCTCGGCCTTTAAGTGCATAACGCTTCAATAACTCAGTTTGTTTGTTATTACACCACATTTTTTTCTTAGATTATGTTGCCTTTGGTGTGAGAGAAAGACAGTAAAACATCTGTGACATCTAAGGTTCAGTTCTTGACTCTGAACTGCTGAACAGACACCAATGAATCTGAAAAAGCAGCCGTGTTTGAGACACAGATGACAAACTTTAAAATATTCAGTTTGTCTTTACCTCCAATAAGAGGTAATTATCAATAGAGATATATATGATAAATGATTTATCTGATTTACAGCTGTGTGTGTGTGTGTGTGTGTGTGTGTGTGTGTGTGTGTGTAGGTGTGTTTTTAAGTGTTTACCTGTCGGAGTAGACATGGTTGCGGATCTCCTCCAACAGGCTAAAGGCTCGACCCAGTGGCGACCGAAACACATCCACCGGCACCAGGCTGCTGTCCCATGGAGACACCGCCGCCTTCACCAACACCTGCTGGATGTAGGCAACCGGAGGACCCCGGTACTACAGCACACACACACACACAAACATGTAGGTGACACATGTAGACAAAACATGAACCAGTTTGTGTACTGAAGCAGCCACGTTAGCAGGTAGCACAGTTTAATATTTACTTTAAGCAGAACTCAGTATCAGTGAAAGTCTTCTGTGAACACTGCTGTCCTGCCTCGGAGGCTCACAGTAAATTAAAACTACTGCTGACATCTACTGTAAGTGAGCCAATCGCTTTGTGTTCATCTTCTGCCTTCATAATTTATGAGCCTCCATCTTTGCTGTGAAACCTGTATGCCTACGTCGGGGTCTGAGAACCAGTTTTAGACTTTCAGAGTGAGAACAATCCTGTGAAGACACTTGTGAATAATTCGTCTTAGGTCGGGATGAGGATTAGGATTCAACGTATATGAATGTGCGTGCGTTCTCTCCACCCACCCAGTCGGGCCGTTCTCCGAGGTCTCCCTGAGGCTCATGGGAAGGGACGCTGTAGTCTCGCACCCCTGTGGTGAACTCCACAGGACCCGTCCCAGGCAGGGGAAGCCTCAATAACGGATAGCTGGGGGAGAGAGAGGGAGGAGGGTGAGGGTCACAGGGTGTATTACAGATATGAAACACAAGTGTGAGAATGACTGAACCTCTGTAACGAGTGCTGACATGATCCGTTTGAAGTGTTTTCAACGATATGTCAAGGAAATTTGATTGAACTGATTTTTCAAATTGATTTTTAAGCGGCTGATTATTTCTACGATTAATTGCTCCATATTTAAAATTGTCAAATGTTCGTCAAGATTTCCCAAAGTAACAAATTGTTCAAATTGTTTATTTTGTCTAACCAGCAGTCCAAAACACAAAAGCTCTTCATTTACTGTCATAAAAGACAAAAGAAAAGCAGCGAATCCTTAAATTTAAGAAGCGAGACCAAGAATAAGTTTGGCATTTTTCTTTCGATCAACTAACTGATTAATCAACTAATCCCTGCAGCTCTACAGGCGACCAGAGCCTACATATTTTCCTGATTATTTCTTTCTCAGTCTGACAAAAAGCAGCCAAAAGGTATTATAATATGAAATATATATAAAGAAACATGATCAGATCTTAGTATTTGTGCTGCACTGTAGCTTATAATCAGCTGATCCGTAAGCAGATATAATAATGCACAAATACAACCTATTTTCCAACTAATTAATAAACAACAAACTGATTTCACATTAATATTGACAAATAAATAATACAATCACTCAAAGACAAAAGGTGTACATGTAGAAATAACAGACTACTTGATGATGCAGTCATGCCAAAGCATCTGTTTAAAGGTTAGCAACTGTGTTACGTGCGAATGTGCAACACTTGAGAACATGAAACCAGGGCCTCCAGCGTTTCTCTCCAGATGAAGTGCTACCTGGAGAGACCCGCTCCCTCTTTCTCCTAGAAATGGGTGGGTCCTTATGAAACAAGTTCCCTTTGAGCACTAAACCACTTACTTCTTGTGCCGCACGTGTGTTTGTAGGGGGTAGCAAGTTCATTTTGAAATAGTGTTAGGCAACCCTGACACACACAGCGAACAGACTAAGCCTTCAGCGGTGGCAGGAGAGATGGATAGATAATAAAGACATAAGTTCTGCTCACTGATCACGTACACCCACATCACAGGATTAACAACGTGCAGCTAAGTCCAATTTTTGTACAACCACAGGAGAGAAATCTCAAGTGTCGCTAAGTTCAAGTATGTTGTCATTATGAGCTTTTGCAATAGGCGGTCAAGTCAGGACAGAGTCCCTCAAGAAAAGCCGGTTATAAGACTGTCGTCAAGACCCAGACAAGTCGAAACCAGAGCTAAGTTGAACTTACGACACGCAGGAGACGAGAATTTGACACTACTCAGTGTGTGTTTGACCCGTGTTGGTAAAACAGCTGTCACACTGCTAACAAGGCCTCCAGTCTGCAGCGTAGATCCTGATACACATCACCGACAAACTGAAGAAGTACACCGTGTGCTCACAGCGAGCGACATCAGACTATCGCCTCACATCAGCCGCTATCTGTCCACAAGGAATCTGTTAAATATGCACTTCTGTTACGTCATGTAAACAAGCCGCACGCTTATCAGCTGCGTGCTGGAGATCAGACTGGAGACGCTAACACCTACAGTATGTAACAGACGGATGAGTCCTACAAATGTACCTTTTAAACAGAAAAACACACGATATTTAGATGTTTCTTTACCGGATATGACAAACAAACTAGTCAACAGCAAGCAGGTTGTTATTAGCGATGGTTTGTTATCTTGATGTCAAAGAAAGTTTCAAAACAACTACAAGATCTGATGTTTGAGATTAAGTTTTGGTTGAGTGACTTGAAAACGGTCCTAAAACTAAGGAGCAGGTGATGAAGTATTTGCCGAGTCACTGGTATTGATCGAACGTATCGATCCTCAGCGTCCACGTGGACAGTGTAATGTCATTTTGTGCTGTTGGTCAGTTACAGAAAAAACCCTCTCTTCACTGTGTTTTCCTCCCTCTCTCACCTCCTTCCCCTCCACGCCTCCCACCTCCTCCCCCACTCTCCGAGGTCACTGTACCTCCACAAAGGCCTCTTTTGTGCAGAGCCGGCCCCCCTCCTGACAGACAGATGGAGGGACAGGCCTCCCATTCTCACAGGGCCATTTTCTCACAGCCCTCTGCTCTAGTCCTGCCTTAAACATCCCCGTCGTCAAACTCTTTTCTTTCGCGTCGCCCCGGGTGGCGGGTCAGCCGTCCGTTTGGTCGGCACCCCCGCTGTAAGGTGCTGCGAGGACAGCACGCAGCAGGTGTGTTTCGGATAGCTGAGGTTGTTTTACGAAGCTTTTACTAAGCCGGGCCAACTCTCCGACCTGTGTTCTCTCTTTTGACCAGAGATTTAGCGAGAGTAGATGTGTGTGCGTGTGTTAAGTGAATGCTTGTGTCGGCGGGGGTCGTTATGTGCGTGCAGATGGCCGGTTCAGTGGAGCTGAGCCGGTTACTCGTCTCCTCCGTCCAACCACTTTCTCTTCGGTTCAGTTGAGAAGACAGGAGAGGAAAGTGGTTGGACGGTTTCTTTATTTAGATACTTTTTTTCCTGAAAAAAGGAACAAAACTAGACCTCGAGACTGAATTCACCCAACCAACTGTACTCTGGACGTACAAAGGTCATAGTAACAACAAAGACTTTACCAGTACCAAACAAGTCCTAAAATCTTTGCCCACAGATGCCCCAGATCAGAGGCGAACTGGCAATTGCTCCTGTGAGCGTCAATCACTATGTGTGACCGGTTCAAAGAAGCGATCTGAGCGCTTGCAGACGCCCGACGCATCATTTCCTGTGACACTTCTGCCGTGTTTTCATAACAAAACCCAGTTTAAAGACCAGACATCCTGGTGAATCATGTTGTGTGCGGTCCAGATCTACTTCAAGATTTCCGACTCTAAGACAGAAAGTTGTGTAGTGTGACTAGTACAGTCATCTGATGACTTATAGCCATGTAGTGTAACCAGCGCTTTAGGAAGTCAGCTAGAAATCCTTCACATTAACTGCTTGGAGAAGACGTCTCTGGGGAGGTTACGTCAATAGAAATCTCTCACATAATGGATGCATGACGGGAAATGGGAAATGTATAGTATCAGCTACAGTTTCCACACAAGAGAAATGAAATCATTACTTCTGTATCAAGTTGACTGAATAAACAAGACAAGCACAGAAACATGAACGACAAACTCCGGACCGAACACCTACCAGCAGGTGAGGATGCTGGCGGAGGTGAAGAGGATGATGGGGACCGGGTAGGAGGCACACAGCAGCCCGTGGCGGTAGAAGGCCGCCGAGATCTTCTCTCTCAGCTGCTCGCGCAGCGTCATTCTTGGTGACGGGGTCAACTCCCGGCCATTGGGAAGCACTGCGCGACCGATGACGGCGCGCCGCGGGGCATCCAGGGACCTGGAGGAGAAAACAGTTTAATATTTCATTTAAAAACTCAGAGATGCTGGTTTGTCTTTCACACTGTAGAAGCTGACACAATGTGCACGAATTACTGGTTTGTTTTTGTTTGACGGTAACAGAAATAGGAGGCTAACAGCAGGTAGGAAACAACAATAAAACCTCTGAGCGAGCAACCTCCATGTTGAAAGTGGCAAGATACCCTGACCCTGTCTCGTGATGTAAGAAAGCTAGACGCTGTTACCTTTCGAATTGCACCTTTAAAGCCATTTTAATGCCAGGACTCGCCTCCCCGTGTGCAAAACAAGTTCCCCCTGACACTATTTTGCAGGGGCACCGTGCTGCATCCTGAGTTTAGCGCCGCCCAAGACGATAATGATCGGTTTAAAGACATACAAACAACTACAACTGAATGAGGATAGGTGCCGCCAGACCTTTGGAGATCCAGCCATGCAAGACCACCACAGAATGAATCTTTTCAGGTTAAAATACCGAACGTTCAACACCGAAACTCCTCCTGTTTCATAACTTGGGCAGATCTGAAGACAAAAACCAGGGAAACGTGTCATTATCAACTACTTGTTGACAACTTGTTGTACAAAAATCTGATTTTAAGTTGATCTGAACTGATAATCAACAGAATTACTGCTTGTACTCGTACTTTGAGGTTTCGATGAAATGGATTAAGTTAGCAGCAAACTCCTTATCAACTTTAGAGGTGATTCAATAATGTCTGACATTCCCACTGTCCTGCGTCTCACATGTGAGGATTTTCTTCTCCTCTTTGTCACAACTTGTAGGGAATTGAATATCTTCGGCTTTTGGATTATTTGTCAGACGAAACACTTTGATCTTCTATAGGAAGAGTTAAATATCTGTGACTTATGATTAATCCTCTAGGATGCCAAATACCAGAAATGAGTCAGAAAGTTTCCTGGAGCTCACGATCATCTCGACCTCCTCAGATCGTCTCATGTTTGTGCAGCCATGACAAAGACGTGATCTCTGACTTACAGCTTTTCAGTGCTTCCTGAAAGCCCAGGGTTAAAAATGTGAAAAGTAACTGTGACTGTACGTTTTGTGTAAATAATATCTTGCATCACGTCTCTCTGGTACATCTCCACAGCTAACAAACACACAAACAGAGGCCAGCTGTTTATGAAGCTCCTGTCCTGAACACCTAATTCTCCATGTGTCGCCACACGTGCCGCTGCTGTCTACAGGAATGTTGTGTTTTTTTCCTTCTGACAAACTCACACAGGGGTCACATGCTCGACAACACCTAAACACACAGCTCATTCACCGGCAGCAGAAGGAAGGTGTGGACGCCGTCCCACCAGTGAGAAACACGCTGCTGCTCTGACGCAAGCAGATGTACACGATCTCATCGATCTCACATACCTGAGTGAAAAACAACCACCGGGTCGCCTGTTAGGAGTCTTTTGTTATCGGACGCTGGGTAAACTCCAGCTCCGCTCAGGTAGGAGAGCTCAGAGAGACACGCTGGCCGAGGAGGAAGAGTGGAGCGTTTAACAGAGGTCCTCAAATAATATTTTAAAAGTAATATCACGATCTACAATACGTGGAAGACAGTTCATTTTTGGCTCATCAGGAGCTTTGGGGTTCAGTATCTTGTCACTTCGACAGGCAGACCAGGGGAATCGAACCAGCGACCTTCCGATAACAAGACGCCAGCTCTACCCCTGAGCCACAGCCGCCATTAAATGCCACCTAGTCGGCTTCATCACTGTGTTGGTTTGCTCACAAAGCACAAATCTGTTGGTCAACAAGGCTGAAGAATTAGACGAGTAATATTTCAGTCGACTGACAGAAATTTAATTATTAAGTTCTGCAGCTATTTAGAAAATCAAGCAGTTATTTCAGTTTTCAAACAGTCGGTTTCCAGATTTTCTGATGTGAGAATTTCATGTTTTTCTGTTTAATATCATCGTAAACTCACTATTTGAGTTTATGATGTCCATTTCTAAATAAGGTGGCTGTGGCTCAGGGGTAGAGCCGGCGTCTTGTTATCAGAAGGTCGCCGGTTCGATTCCCCTGGTCTGCATGTCGAAGTGTCGGTCGGTCAGTGTATGTATGAACTACTGTGAGTCTGCTAAACGCCGTGAATCAAAGTGTTTTCTGATAATGTGTTTTCGGCTCACTTCAAACATAAATCAGGATCCTTCAGTTTCTCGTCCCAACTCAATCTGCTGTTGACTTCTCTGCTCAACCTCAGCGCTCGTCTGTGTGTTTGCTCAGCCGACAGGTTTATCAGTGTTTGCAGTTGAACACTGTTTGACTGACTGCCTCGGCACACAAGCTGCAGCTGGATTTGTACAGTATCTCTCTCTACCAACATCCCTCTCTCTCTCTCTCTGTTGCCTCTCATCACAGTATTTTGTTAACGCTGCCAAAACACAACAACACAGCTCCGCCACATTAGCCGTTACCACGCTGTATCCATCGTACAAGTGTTACACTGCTCTGAGACCGTACCTGCTAATTGGAGACCAGGTTATCTCTCTGGCTCGCGGCTGCTTTTGTCCCCTGAACGCAGCGGCACTGGGTTTTTTAAGCTTAAGCGGTGCCTTGTGGTTAACATAGTGCTCCCCTCTCGACTCGGGCAGAGTGTGCGACTGCTTGGCTCGTCCCCCCGGGAGCAACGGAAACATTCCCTGGGAGGAATCTGCCTCGGGAGCCTCTTGATCTGCGGTTATAAATACCCTATACAGTAAGAACAGCAACGTCCTGGTGAGCTCGCACAATGGGCTCTGCAAAGGTCAAACGGGGCTTTGAAGTAAAGCCTTTCTGCTCTCTGTTTCTGAAGGGAAGTCGACTCTCGGCCGGGTTCTGGTCCTGCTCGCCGTCCAGCAAGGGAAAACTTTCGGTGAACGCCTCCATTTCTTTTCAGCCGTCTGTCCAGTTCGCTGCGCGCTGTGGCGTTACGTGGGCGCAGCAGCGAGACCTGATTTGGCAAAGGCTCAGCAGCATCTCCGTCAGTGGACTAATCCGGGATTGAGCCGATCGGAAACTCAACGAGCAGGGCTCAGGGCCTGTGGCCACCCCCCGCCGGCTCCCTCCTCCTCTGTTCACAGCCTGCAGGCAGCCTATCGTGTATGTTCGAGCACGCCAAGACAATCACGTCTCAGAGGCATGACGGGTCTGAGAGAAAACCTGAACTTCACAAGCAGGGTACAGGTAAACTGTTGTGTCAGGCTGGTTTGACAGGAAACCAGCAATTGTTCAGAAATCCTCTCCTGTTGTAGGAGAACACCGGCTAACACAGACGCTGGAATAAAAACAACATTTCTGCTGAAACCCAACAAACCACAAATAACTTCTTCACGACACCGGCGTGGAAAATGTCTCAGTTAAAAAGAAACCCTGTGCTTTTTACGCAAACGTGCTCGGCAACTTATAATATAACAAAGAGCGGTCTATACGCTGCCCACGTGAGACGCCGGGCACACTCAACCTGCACACAAAAACACGGCTGCAGATATGACGGACACAGTGTTTCACGGTGCCAGCACAAATTCAATTAGGGAGATCATTGTGGGTCTCTGCAGCTTAATTAGGAGGCCTGCAGATTAAACTAGATTTAAAGAGCCACATGCCTACAACATAAACTCAGACCAGACACCACACTGGCCTGGAGGATCTGAAAAAGCACAAAAATTACCAGCTTACCTCTTTTGAACACTCCCTAAAACACCAAGCTTGAAGGCATCTCCCGGGCTTATAGCGTCAAATTGCATTTCTGTATCATCCAACTCATTTACATGACTTAGTGAAGTACTGTAAGCCAGAAACTATACTAATATCCACAAATATCCCAGTGAGCTTTAGGTTTTAGTCCATTTTCCGTAACATAACATTTAATCCCATAGTTGCAGAATGTGGAGGCACGCTCCTCTGATCACTGACTCCCATCAGTCCTGTTGTAAATGTGGAGACGAGCAGATTACTGCGACACACGGCCTTTTTACAACCAGAGGGAAATGTCCTGTCAATCAGTAACCATAGTGTAATAATAACAGGCCGTCCACTTCCACACAAGGGTTGGCACAGCCTTCAGAGGAGGAAGAAGATGTAATTAACTACATTTATTTAAGTTATTATCGTGCACATGCCACGAACAGAATATTACACTTTTCCCGCTCACATTTTTAAACCTGGACCACGTTACATTATCCAGGATGGCGAAACAGCAATCACAAGGCGGTGAACACACATACAGGGACGATGATCATGAGGATGATGAGGGGCTGATGCAACCCTGTCGCAACATCACCTGCCAGGAAGAAGCTAAAAGCAGAGAGCCTCCCACAGCCGGAGATCACAAACAAGGTTCAAAGATGCTTCTCAAATAAAAGTAGTGTAGTTTTACTTTGATTTTTTTTTTTTACTTTAGGGAGGATTTAAACACAATTTTAAGACAGGAGAGCAGGAAGGATTCAGTAACCCATCACAGGTTTCCCCTTCAGCAGCACTTCTGTACACTATATTTACCTCAGACATGTTTACCACACAGCATCTGTCAGATCAGTTGGTCTCTGACAACATGTCAACGAAAATAACAGCTCATGTCCTCAACAAACCTATAATTTGACCTGAAAAGCTGCAGAAACCTCTGATTTTGCATATGAAAACAATGGCCTCATTTATTACGGTTGAATGCTATTAACTTTCTCGAGCATTAGACATAAAAAAGCATCTCTTGTTTGTCCTCATTATGTGATTATTTCATGAATCCACATTCAGGATCCTGCTGTCAGGTCTCAACTGGCTAGCTAGCCAACCACAACTGCCCACCGTGATGTTTAGTGGACACAGCTAGCTAGCTAGCTAGCTAACGTTAGCTGCCAGCATCTTGCAGCGTCTCTCAAACTTTTATTTTTAACAATACTATTGACACCCAAACTAACGCTAACCCTTCACCCATGTTTCCAACTCTACTTTCACAAAACGTACGAAGCGTGGAAGTTAAAGCCAAACCCAGTAACTGTTAGCTAGCTAGCATGCTAACGTTACCCGACTGCGTTAGTGGCTGAGGTGATCTTTCGCGTACACAGCTCTCCAAACCCGGAACATTTTAACGCCATATATTGTTATTTCTTATGTTCCCGGCCACAAACACACACTAAAGAATAAAGTAACTCAATTGTTTTACCTTCTCCGTACTAGCAGACAACTTGTGATGGCACCAAGCTAACACACGTAGCTAGCAAGCGCCTAGCTACGCTAGCTCCTCTATGAACCCAGTGAACCTAGGTCCCATTCAATATGTATTTTACGAATTACCTAAAAAAGCTTGTTGTAAGTAGAAATACGGCTGCATGTGCCATGAATAGGTAGTTTTACCAACACTCGGTGTACATGGTTGTCATTGTGACACTACGAGAGTAGTTTGTAGCCAACAACGCTGCCAATTACCAAATTAACGCTCAAGTTAGCTTGTGTAGCTTCGGTGACGATGTTGTGTTGCACAGTTGTGTTTGGGATGTCCGGGGCTCATTTGTGATTCCGCTACACAAAACTGATGAACACATGGAAACCCCAGCGGCTGTAACCTCACTGCTATGCCCACAACAACGCTCAGGAGCTGGCAGTATGTCATCAGACGATCCCAACGGCTCCCATGCTTTTCTTGCGCCACGGAGCTAAGTTTCGCAACACGGCTAACGCTAATGCTAACACGCTAACAGCTCACACACTTGCCTGGAACAAACTTCAGAGGTTTCCCAAATGTAGTCGTCGTTGCTGTGGTGCTCCCGGGTAATAAAGTGGCGAGCAGCCGACGTGTTATTCCCTTTTGTTTTTGGCTCTTAGCTTGAAGGCTAACTTTGTGCGTCTCGGCTGTGATGCTGACACGCAGGAGCAGCGCTTCAACTCTCCTGGTTGTCAAACCGCAGCGAGCCCTCTCCACTCCGACCTCTCACCCGGCGGAGCGCCGCGCAGGCGCAGAGCGACCTCTAGCGTGCGCACAGAGGATAACAACAAACAACAAAAACAACAGTGTGATTTCTATAAAGCAGATGTGGGTGTTAGATAGATACAGTGAGAGTATCAACATGCTAAAACAACAGCCCGTATTCAGACTGTGCCCTTTAAACGGGCTGTCATGGCCTCTGTGAGGTTGTGATGTCACAACTGTACAGTCTCCACCCACCAGGCGTGACCCCGAGGACCCCAGGACGAGCGCCAGGCTTTCATGCCACGCTCAGGGGCCCAAAATTGACTCGTTTGACATAATTTGAGCCATCGGGTCCAATAAAATTTGGATAAAATTAAAATCTTATTCCCATTCAAGTTAGCCGGGAACCGAACCAGAACCGGCCCGGTGGGCGGACGTCTCTAGCAGCTTTCACAGGAGTGAATGTGTCTCCGTCTCCGTGGCTGTGTCCAGATATAAGTGAACGTCCCTGATGACCCCAGCGTGTCCGTGGTTGCAGGAAAAAAACCAGCAGAAACATGATAGGTGGTCCCTGCTCAGGCCTGTGAGAGCTGACCAATCAGAGCAGGCTGGGTCTTAAAGAGACGGAGGGTGAATAGAGGTGCTGCAGTCATGGACAGTATGAGAAAAGTCATCAAAATCATGAACCTGAAAATGAGATAATATGGGACCTTTAACACAGATAAAGTGACAGCAGGCCATGTGATCACTGTATATTGTCTTTATTTGTCTACGTCAGTCGTTAACGTTCACTAACCATCACGACATCCGACAGCACAGCACGACTCTGTAACACACCATCAGCACACCAGCCTGATATTCATCATTTATCACACCGAACTGACGTTTTGTTTCCACTCTAATTGTTTTAAATAGCTAGAAATTAAAAAAAAATCTGAGAAGCGAGCAGCTTTTCAGACGTCTGGAACCAGCTGGACGGATCACGATGCCTTCCGGTCCATGTTGGAGGTTACAACTTCCTACCTCCAAGCGTTCCAGGTACACAACGCAAAGATTTGGCAGACTGTAACAAAATAATGTCTCTTTGGTGAGTGTTCACACAACTACAGCCTCTGTCATGCAGCCTCTGTGTATATATAAACAAACTAGAGGAGGGAAAACGACACTTGAGGTAACAGACGCCGCTATATATTTTATTTTATGGCACTTTTGTACCTGGAAACATCTTAATATTTCATAAACTAGCCTAATATAAATGCCGTCATCCACAAATACATCCTCCCCTCCTCTCCACGGGTGCTGCCATTGCTGCGTGACGTCAGACAGCTGCTCCCTCATGAGGTCGAGGAAGAAGGACACGCCCCGTGTTTCTTTGCACTTCTTCTTGCAGGAGGTTGGAGATTTTTAATTTGTCTGGACACACAGCAGCGTTACTCCAGACAGTCTGTGGTCCAGGCCGAGTCCTTCACACCACAAGCATCCGAATGTAAAAGCGTGGCTTTGGCTGGTTGATATATGTCGACTTCACCGAAACCACTGCGGCGGCTGAACCACCGACATTTGTATCGTCTGAATAAAACAGTCAGTTGTCAAGTAAAACAGACAAAAGGCAAACGAGGAGGTTGAAAGGTGGAAACTAGAGAACAGCGCTGGACGTCCCGCGAGCGAAGAAGGAGGCTCCTTTATCGTGGACCTTGTACTGGAAGAGTTGGTTCTGTGTGTACTGCCCATCAGCTTGTCTCCTCCGCCAACGCACCTCCACCTGAAAACAGAGAACACATTCAAGATCTTTTTATACAACATGAACAAACAAATCCAGATCTCCAGTTCGCATCCTTCCTGGAGAGCAGTGAGAATGTACGACCCTCCAGAGAGCAGTAAGTCTATGATTTGGCAGCAGTGTTAATTATTTTGGTGACAATAAACATGAATCAGCTTCTGTCATTTAAATTATTCTGAATAAGAAACAAACTTATTAACAACCAAAGCATTCACACTGAGATCTGAGGAACATAAAACACATGAATATTCACCGTCTGTGTGATAAACAGCTGAACGATGCTGGTGACTTTAGTCGCAGCAGAAAAACACACACACCTGTCCATGTATGTCCCTGCAGAAGCCAGTAGGGAGACCCCGTACATGAAGGGTGAGGCTACACTGGTGGGTCAGACCCTTCAGAAGTCTCTCTGGGCCTTCGTCGTCTCCGTCGTCCTCCTCTTCTTCCTCACCGTCACAGCGTGTCAGCATCACCACGTTACCCTGCAGTCAAAGTCAAAGTAATGGTGATGAGACAGAGTTTTTATTACAGCTAATCACTTTATCCTTTGTTCTTATTAAACATACTGTACAGCAATCGTGTGAGTTGCAGCTTTCATTTACCACAATCAAAAGACGGTATCATGCTGACAACAAGAATCAAACCTGCAGCTGGGAGCAGACGGTGGCCCGGCAGTAGTGGCTGAAGTCCAGCACGGCTCCAGCGCTCACCCCCAGACTCAGCAGCACACTGAGGTCGTCCACCAGCAACACGGGGGGTCCCCACTCCTCTGCGTCGTCTGTCCCCTCTCTCCTCTCGCCAGCGCTGCTCACACCGGACCGGACAAACTCGTACAGACTCTTCAGGCCGACAGAAGGATCCCTGGAGGAAGAGACACGAGGGAGATGGAGACAATGACTATTGTTACAGGGCAGGACTCCTGCGCATATCTGGAGGTCTGCAAGTTTGTTTGTACCTGACGAAGTCCATGGCCTGACTTCCTGTGTCGGTTTCTTGAGGAATCAAAACGGACAACGACTCGTTGAGTCCCTCCAAGAAAACCAGCTGACCTTTTTCCTTCGCTTGTGCAAGGCTAACACCCTGAGGACACACAAGTCACACAAGTCACACAAGTAAAGGCAAACATGTGGGAAACTGCTGTAACATGCATTATTTTTAGGCTTAACTGATTTGCTTAATCAGTTGTTTGGTCAATAAAATGTCATAAAATGATGAAATACTTTAATAAGTGTTTCCCAAAGACCAAGATGACATCCTGTCTAGCTTTGTCCACAACCCAAAGATATTTATTCAGCTGTCACAGAGGAGTTAAGAAACCAGAAGATATTCACGTTTAAGAAGCTGGAATCAGAGAAGTCTGCCGTTATGTACCCAAAATGATTAATTGATTATCAAACTAGGAAAATGCTTACATTTCTCAGAAGGCCAACCACTAATGATCAATAAACCAGTAACTCTGGCAGTGTTCCTGTGACCGAAAATGACTTAATCATACACAAGTGACAAGAAAACTATGTTTTAAAGGAGGAGACATGATGGATAAAGCAGCTGAATCAATATTAGACTGACTGCAAAGTAAAACATCAACTTTTCATCTCAAATCACTCCACCTAAAGTGTGAATGTTGGTAAGAGTGAGGACTCACCATCCTCTGGCTGATGGCACTGTAGTGATTGAAGGACTGAACCAGACCCAGAAACAAAACTCTGCATCGTGCTGAAAAAACCCAAACACAGACACTGTGGTTCAGACCCTGTTAAATAAACTATACCACATTTAAATGAACAGTTTTATACATCAGCTGATGACTCACCTCGTAGGTACAGAGACAGGAAGTGGTGGATGAGGAAAGAGGCATCACTCTGTCTGTCTGACAACAAGATAAACTCTCCCTGTGGGATGGGAGGAAGTTACACATGTGAGAAACATGTATGCTGTGTTATTTTGCGGCTAACGTCGCATAGCATGCACTGCTAACATAGTTATATATCTAAATATAACCGTGTGTAATGTAACAGGGCACAGCATCACGCTAGCTGCATCAAAATGCTGGATCCGTACCTTAGTGAAGCTGTCGGGAGTGGTGTTCAAGATACTGTTCAGCTCTGTGTACATTGCTAACCCTGCTAGCTAACCTGGGCTAACTGTAAATAACACAAGCTAAACAGTTTGTAGCTGAGCTAAAATAAGGTCGCAAAATAATTCTCGTTAGCACGAATTAATCTCAGCATATGTCTTGTAAACATACGGTTAAAACGTGACGTTAGATACGATACTTTACACCGTTATTGGACAACTTTCCTCCCTTGCTAGCAGCTGCGCTAACGTCAAGTAGCATGCTACCCAAAGACGAGTGAAACAAAACAGGAGGTCTCGCTCTGCACCGAGCGGAAAAGTAATTGAGACCACGAAGACGCCGTCTTGCATTATTCTTAAGCGTTTGACAATTTTTCTTTTTTTCGACTTTTATATGACTCAGTACGACACAAGAACACAATCTCACACATCTATAACTGATTTTCTTCTTATTTAATGCGCGTTTTTGTCTCGTCTCGAAAGCCAACCGCCTCAGATCTGTGACAGAATGGTCTCCATGGCAACAGCAAGGTACATCTCAACTTGATAGACGATCTTCGCCCGCATATGGCGACTTCTTCGACGTGCTTCTGTCCCGATGAGGCTGAAGTCAGCGCCCCCTGCCGGTGATGGGAGCTCCTGGTGGACAAACAGTGGTAGTAGTGGTGGTATTTGTGGTGATGGAGGCTGTTATTAGGAGGCTATCACTAGAAATAAAAGTTACATGCAGGAATAAACTCAGCTAGCAGATTTTTTCTTTGAAATTCAGGCTTTTTTAGCATCAAATCGTGACTCAAGACAGAAGAAACCGTCCTTTTGAGGTAGTAGTGAGGGAGTATATTCAATGCTCAGCCTGAAAAATTAGAGATAACGCTTCCTGAAGAGATTTTTGCACCAGGAAACCAGATGTGAACCTTAGTCATGCCATCACTTTGCTTTATATGTATTATTACCAGGTATGTAGCAGGAATTCTCACCTTACGTCAGGGAAAAGATGGCTTAGATGTCGACATGAGTATCTGCAAAAATTACCACAATCAGCTGAACTCTACATGCTTAAAAATGCTTGGTTGAATTTTTAACCCAACCGTCTTGTTGTGTAGTTTGCATGGGTCAGCACAACACTTTAATAAGACGTATATACCAACATTACTGAATATAACAGTGTAGTTGAACCTGTGAGGTTTCAACATTTTGAAATATTTATCAAAGAATAGTCATAAACATCAACCTCTGGATCATCAATCAAGTAAACTCACTTCACAGTTCATTCTCTTACAGATGTTAGTTTTTATTTTCCAAGTTGAATCAGCATCAAGTCACACTGCAGTAGAGGATGCTCAGTAGCCTCACAGGTTAACGTCAGAGGTTTCTCACCTGGTGCTTTTATGTGACAAACATCAGTGAAGTAAAATCAGGCTGCACATGAGAAAGGGGTAACAATGACAGAAGCTATAATTGACATTTTTATAATAACACTGTATCCAATGATGATGTGAAAACAATGCATGACAGGTAGTGGCTTCTGCAGCTCCCCCCAGCTTGTACAGAGCTTTCCAGTCAGTTTTAGCTCTTTCCTGTTTACTGTTGTGGTTCAGTGTCTCTGCTCTCATCAGCCTCATTTCCACCTGCAGCAGGCAGCTTTTGTAAGAGAGAAAAAGCTCTTTGAAAAGACAGACAGACAAAGTTAGAGATTAGCTGGTGAACGTTGTGGAGCATTTAGCTGCTATGGAGACGGATATAACAGATCAAAAACAGAGCGAAGGAGATTTAATACTGGACTTTGGTCTTACAAACACAATGTTTAAATTTGGCAATTGTTTGCTCCCAAGTTCACCAACTCCAATTCATCAGTGTAAGTGTTACATGTTAGTGCAGGGTAAATTAAACGATGTGCCCTGCCACATCAAATATAGACGTGTCAACACCTGTTGTCATACATATTTTATCATTCATTCATGACGATCAATGATGTCATGATTCATGATGTCTCTGCATTCAATAGAAAAGCAAACCTTTCTTACGTGTGATCAGACTCAGGCTGCTTCATGTGAGTCATCCATCTTATACTCATGCTTCATGCAGAGCAGTAGAATAAAACACTCTCAAGTAAAATGGGAGATGGAGAATTAGCCACTGATCATTTATTTTGAATCAGCAGATGGCAGTGTGTAGCTCTCCAGCAGCTCGCTATCGAGCGCATCAATATTGTAAAAGCAGTGAATCTGCAGTTTAATCTTTAAAACATGTTTCATATCGCCCGACTAATAACACGACCCTGTTATACAGACTGAGCAGAGCCACCCTGGAGCTGCTGCACTGCAGTTTAGCTCACATCTTTGCGTAACAGCACCTGAATAAATGCTTTCCAGCTCCACTGTCTCCAGAATGTGTTGTAGTAAGGTCACCAAAAACTGATAGTGTATTAGTATTTTGTCTTTTGGGTGTTTATCTTTTATTTGCCTTAAATAATCCAAAATGAGAAATTAAAGCTGCATTCATTGATTTTGGGCCACTTGTGAGCAGCAGAGAAAAAAAGCTGTGAACGCAACATTAACATATGATAACCTTATAAAACAACGGCAAACATTTGTCAACTCCTGAAGGAAACATCGAGTGTTTCAGCAGCTAAATGCTCCTCTGTGTTCACCAGCTAATCAATACTTTTGTTTACCTGTTGTTTGAAAGTTGATCAGAGAGGTGAGACGGAAACAGAAAAGTTTCAGACCATACGACCAAAACACTGAGCTAAACAGAGGAGTTCATTATGGGTCACGGGTTCATCAATTCAAACGACCCTTTACATTTTACATGTAATCATTTGATTCATTGTTACTATAAAAATATTGATTAGTGCAGCTTCAGAAACTATAAAGAGATTGCATTTTAACACCGTCAGCAGGTTAGCGGTCAGAGCAACGTCCTCTCAGTGGATGTGTTGTCACCTCCTCTGTTTACATGTTTGCCCGTAATCATTGATCAGCTACAAATAAGGGTCATGCTAAAATATTATATATTAATATTATCAAGCTAAAATGTATTATACGTCAATTAATTTAAGGTGGCTCGTAGTTTTTCTGCATCTTTGTCAGTCTGCAAGAAAAAAAAAAACAGACTCTTCCAGCAGGGATCAATAAAGTATCACATGATTAATATTCAGCACCTGAATACAGACGCCAGTATTAGTTTACACTGCTGAGTCAGGCACGACTGAGTTGAATGTGCTGTACGAGGGTCCGACTACAGACACCGTCATGTGACACGAGTGATGTAGAACAATCCAATGAGCTGTCATTGACTCTCTGTTTGGCAAACTGCCGGCTTGTTCTGATATAATTGTTGGCACGGACGAATGTATAAATAAATGCTTGTGTGTCTGTGTGTGTGTGTGTGTGTGTGTGTGTGTGGAGGTTATCAGCAGCCTCGGTGACTCAACTCTCCTACAGTCCCTGAAGTGCTCCTGAGCAAAGACACTGAAGTTCGATACCGTGGCGATACAGTGTGATGTAGTAATACAAATATATTTTTATTCTTGCTGCCCAATTTACGTTTCTTTTTGATTGTTTGTAATCATAATCTTATTTATTTGTTAGTTTTGTTTTCCTCATGGTTTTACATTATATTTCCTTCTTGAAAGCACTTTGTAATTAGACAGTTCTTCAAATCAGTTTTCTTGTTTTGTTTTTTTTACCAAACTGCTGTAATCGTAGTTTTACTTCCTGGGAAACAGCTTGATGTGGGTGTCTACGTCATTGCACAGCTGTAGACAGAGTGGAACAGTCCATCCTCATCAGAAAAACATATAGGTTGACTTATTACGACCCATATTTATGTTTATTGTTAGGTGGCGACCTCTAGTGGCCATAGTAATAATTATGGCAGCAAAGGAGGAAGTCCTTGACGGGTGTATAAAAGTGACAAAGCCAGAAAAAAAAATCAAACACAGGACTTTCACTCAGTAGACCTCTTACTAAAGGTCAACACTGACTAACCTTAACTTAGTAATGTCGTTAACTTACGCAATTTATACTTAACGTAACTTAAGTTATGCACTGCAACGTAACGCAGCGTAACGTGACATAATGCAACGTAAGGTAACACACCACGTCGCAATCTAACACAACGCACTGAAACATAGCGTGTGTGCAAGTTAAGTTACGATCTTACTTTAACCTAAACCACGACTGTTTCCTGAACATAACCAAACTGTGACCGTACAGCGAAGGTCCGGTACGCCTGGTGTCACGGGTGCGCTGCAGTGCTCATGTTGTTTTGCCTTTGCCATGAAACCTGCTACAAAACAATTACTGATTATTTATCACCACAAATCAAAAACCAAAACATATTATGCTTCCCAGTTGCTGACATTAAGGAGTTTTTGGGAATGCAGACATTTTGACAGCTACGAGCGGAAGCCGTTGTCCTCTACAACAAAATGCAAGCTTGCCTCGACTTTCCATGTTTGTCCCACAGACTGTATCGTCCCGGTCCAAGACAGACACTTTAAATACATCATGCTCCAACTACAGAGAAGCAGAACCCTGTAGAAATTCCTGTGAATTTTTAGTTTCCCTGAATAAGAGCTTTTTGGTAAACGTCGACAAAATGCAACACACTGTATACATTCACAGGACAGTTTTCAAGATGACAGCCAGGACGACAAGATATGAGGAACAGTTCATCAGGGGGTGTAGGGCTTCAAAGTCCACGGTTTGGGCCGCTGCAGCTCGTCCATCATGGAGGCTGGCAGGGAGTGAGTACTGTTGGGGCCGCAGATGGAACAAGGGGGAGACGGGGGGTACATGTCGTCCTCCCACCGCAGGACTCGGCCCTTAGCTCTGCTGGGGCCGTTCACAGTCTTGGCACGGGGCCCGTTGGCAAACTTGGATTTGTTTTTGGGCACCCTGTAGAGGTAGACGTCGTAGTGGGCGAAAGGAGCTTTGGAAGACTTGAAATTAGCCTTCTTGGCGAAGTGGAGCTCCACGTCGATGGTCACCTTTCAACGCAGGAATATACCAGTTATTTAAAAATACATTTACAGAGATATGCTGACATATTAACACACAGGATAGATAGACAGCATGCTAAAGGGCTCATAATAATAATGATAACAAGTTGATGTTTTTGTCAAATTCACCATTTTCAATCAATCCTGTTTATGTTGAGATATTTTGCTCGATAAATGAAAACTTAAACCTGCTTGTGGCGTTAGAAAAAAAGTCAGAGTGTGGGCAGAGTTAGCAAATGGCACCTAATCTAATAAGACCACCAGCTGCACGTCTAACTGAGCTAACTACCTAGCAGCAGCTACAGTTAGCAGCAGTTAGCAGTTCCTCCGGTGATATTGTTTGTAGTATGAATTTGACAGGTGGCAAATTTTTATATTTAAATTCTTTGCTAATATGAAAACTTGAAACTAAACTGTATAATGGCGACTTGCTGAATAGTGCTAATTGCTAATTAGCACTTAACGCAAAGTGCTAGCTTTTGCAGCTATTTGGTTGTAAAAGAAACTGACAAATGGAAGTTTTGACCTGACGGTGATGCTTGTGGAAAAGTTAAGGGATCATCCTATGGGAAACGTTAATGTGTGCACCATTTTGTTTCCAATTCATCACGTAGATGTTGAGATATTTTGCTGTATAAGTGAATACTTAAGACTGCAGGTGGCGCTAGAGGAAAATTCATGGGATCGCCACAATCAGTAGGATTCCTCCTCCGGGAATGATCCCATATCTGCACCAAATTTCATGGCAATCCATTCAACAGTTGGTGAGATATTTTAGTCTGGACCAACGCGGTGGACTGACTGAACGACAGACATACAGCCATGCCGCTAGCATGTCTACATACAGTATAAGAACTGTGCAGGGTTGTTAGGATAGGAAGTGATAAAACACCAACCACAGAAACTCCAAAAATAAGTATTCCCACCCACACTTTTTGATTGACACGTGAAGAAAAATGATCCTCGCAGCCACAGATGAAGCTCAGAGAAATCTCACTGACCACAACAGCAGAACAAGCCAAGACTTTGTATAGTCGCATGGCCTCATCATCACCATCATCTTCATCATCATTCTTTCCTGAAGTGAACATTGGGTCACATCACTCTCGCAGCCCTCTGAAGCCGCTGCCATCAGTGTACCTCGCTGCCAAACCCCGTCACTCATTCACATGTAGCGCAGGGCAGAGAGAGGGAGCGTGGGGGAGGAGGTGGTGGTGGTGGATGTGGTGGGGTTACTCTGCTTTAGACCAGTAATGTATCGCTACATTTCCATCAGAAAAGAAGCCAAAGGGTTCCTGTTCTGATCGGCAGCATTCCTCAGAGCCTCATTAGTAAACTAGACGGTGCCAGAACGATTCATTTAGGCTTTACCCCCCCTCGCTTCTCTCCTCTTCCCTTTTGGTTTCAATCCCTTCTTTCAGGCGGCTTTGTAAGGCACACTGTGTGCTCGTGTGCGTGCATGCATGTAATTCTAAATTAAGTGCAGTCGTGCAGTTTTCCGTGTCTGCGTACATGTGTGTCATGTGTGTTTGCGTGTGTTTTTAAGTGCATGCATGTAGATTCAGTGTGTGCATTTTTATTTTAATTTGAGATCTCTCATACATTTTTTTGCATACACAACCCACATGCATGACTTTGTGTGCCTCCATCATGCACTACTATGTGTGTGCGTCTGCATCAGCCAATCACAACAGCCCCTTCAGGATCCTAACACCATCATTCCACCACATCGTCAGCCAATCACAGCTTGCTGATGAATCCCAAGTCCCAGCAGGTTTGACTCGGAACAGCAGAGAAGAAAAAAAAAAAAGAAAGAGAAAATCTTGACACGCCTTCGCCATGTTCTCTGTTTCCAGCTCTTTTTCCTGAACCCCCTCTGACACCCTTCAAACCCTCCACACACATTTTAGACCCCAGAGAGCTCTTTGTCTCCTTGAAGACCAGCAGTAATGACAGAGGGGCTGCAGGATTTTGGATGAAATGAAACTGAAATTAAATCGGCACATTCATAGTTCTGTGTAAAAAACATTTTGAGGTTTTGTATTTTACTACTTTACTACCCAGCATTCCCCGCCTGAAAACCTCATGAATGTATTCTTGGCCTGAATACGGTGGGTTCAGGTTTTTGACGCCTGGCAAGCAACTCCCATTGGAGTGAATGGGCGCCATCTTTGCATTCCGGTATAGTTCTTATATATCTATGGTCCAAAATCTCCACAGGGAAACAACAACAACAGCCTCCAACTTAGCAACCTACATGTGTAAGATTGCAAGTTACCCTAACCCTGAAGGCCCCAATACACCAAACTGACATTAAAGAACTAGCAGAGACAGTCGACAAGCTTGTACCTTCTTTGCCTGCGTGAAAGGAAATACCTCTCTGCAGATATACAAACTGTTCTTATTGATAAAGCAGCAATTTTGAAATTGCTCTCACAATTACAACTGCTTCCAATCAAGAACATGTCTCATAAAAAACGTTGCAAATGGCACTGGCAAAGAGGAGGAGGCGAAGAATAAGGAGAATTCGTGCTAAACAGGTGAAATCATGGATACAACAGCGACAGGGTCAAACGGCTTTCCCTTTCTTTTTCCGTTTCTCTTCTCGTGCAGTGAACCGCTTACCTGAACATCCAATCTGAGTGATTTCTCTCACAGATGAGCTGCCGCCAATTCTACATCCTGAATCGGCCAAAAAGCCACCGACAAGGACCATCCAGTGCCAACGGGACACACCACACTGACTAGAGTCACGGGCCTGGATTGGCATTTAGCTCCTGTGCCCTCCTTCTGATCCACTATCTGCATTTTAGTTTTCTTAAAATCTCTACAATCTCTGAACAAGTAAACTAAACATTGAAAATGGCAAGTTACCCTAACTCTAACCTGGTTGCTAACAGTTTCTTTTGGGATTTAGCCATTGTGATGCCTCCTTACATGCAAATATTCCACCAAAACAAGTTCCCACAGACACTACTTTGCAGGGACACCGTCGCTGCATCCTGGGCTTTCCGCCATCCAAGACGATTGTGATTGTTTTAAAGAAATTAAAACAAGCCAGACCATTTTTCCCCTTTAGTAGAATAATAAAGGGTGCAGCAACAGCTTTCCCCAGCGCTGGAGAAAGATCTGGTGAACACTCCCCTGTGTGCTCCGAGCTCCCAGTCCAGGCAGTTAAAAGGACCACTAGCTGCACAGCTAACTGAGCTAACCAGCTAACAGCAGCTACAGTTAAAAGCAGTTAGCGGTTACTCTTGTGATATGATGCCCTCTATTTGTCTGGAATATGAATTCAACAGGTGGCCCCGTCATCATCCTGATTATTAACAGCTGACACCATGAATTAAATGAGAAGTCTTCAATAGAGTTAATATTATTCTTTTTTTTAATTGATATGAAGACTGAAACTAAAATCTGACTCAGGTCATGACGAGGACAACGCTGTGTGTGTTTGTGTGTGTGTGTGTGCTCTGAGACAACTGTAAGTGACAGCTGTGCAGCTGTGCAGGACAGGATTAGGGTCGTCTGAAGAGATCTCAGGGTTTAACGTTTCACCTAATGTGAAGTCGAGAGTAGTTTTAATGCTCTGATATGTTACAGTTCATCACTAGACGGCCGTAAAGCTGCATAAGAGTCACTTAATCTGCCTCGCCCATCCGTGTGTGTGTGTTTGTACGTGTGTGTGAAGGCAGAAGAAACCAGGAGGTCATTGAGTTTGGAGCTCGTCTCTTCAGACGGTAGCATCAGAGCTGGTCTCCATGGCAATGACGCCCTCTCTGTCTGAAGATGCATGAAATCGCTGCCAGCAGCAGATAAGTGAGTGAGAGAGGAAGAGAGTGGAAGTGTTCGGAAACATCAGTGGATGTTGAATACACACAGACACACACACGCACACTTGCAGGGGGTTACTGTGTCCTTTTCCTGCTGTAATAAACTCGGATCAACGAGTTGCTGCTGTACTCAGAGGGGGTCAGGTGTTAATGATGCTGGCGTCCATGTTGTTGGTTAAAATGAGTTCCTTTAAACTCTTCTAAGCTCCGGTTTTCATCTTTCACCTCCTGATCTAACTCCTGGAGAAGCATCAGACAACACAGGCTGGTGCAATTCCACAATGATTTAAGGACGGTTGATGTGAAGGAAGTGGAGCTTTATCATTCTCTATTTTCTGCCGCAGACTTCGGTGCCTGGTAGCTTTTTCCAGGGGAAAACCTGAAGAAGGGCGTAGTTTTTAAGATAATCTCCTAAAACTTAAAGTTACACCCTCAAACAGCAAACATGTGTCCTGCTGTCTCCACCTGGTGAGGAGAGGGGCTGTATGGACAGAGCAAAGAAACATGCAGGTGAAACAGCCCCTTTTGTGATCATTTATTTAGTGTTTTAATATTTTTTTACTTGTTTATAACTACTGTTTTTAATTGATGCTCTCTGTTTTTTCTGCTGTAATATTGCAAATTTCCCCATTGTGGGACTAATAAAGGATTATCTTATCTCATATCTTGGTATTTTAAGACAAAGACAAACAAAACAATGATCAACTTAAAATGTGATAATATACTGTGCTAATAATGAAACTATTAAACTATAAAAAATTTATTTTTGAGTCTCACTTCCAATTCGACAAATAATGTCATTTTTTGATGAGTTGGGAATGAGACTCAAAAATCAACTTTTCTTACAAATAGGTCCTTAAAAGTTGCTGTTAGGGATATTTTTTTTATTAGAAAAAGTGTTAAGTAACTCTATATTCCAGCAGTAATCACTGTCATAAAGTGTTTGCTCAGTAACCCCCTTCCGATTTAGGATCCAGCTAACTTGAATGGGGATAAAATAATCTAATCATGCGGCTCTTCTGGACTTTCCAGATTTTATTAGACAGAATGACTCCGGTTATGACAAAAACAAATTATCCAATGTTTTATAGATGCTTCTTTAACAATGTAAGCTTATTGTGCAAAGTCTTTCTGAGGCCGCAGTGCATCACGTGAACGTTGTAATTACACGGTTTGGCCTCCAAACTGGCTGCAAAACCTGGCGCTCTTCCTGGGGGCTTGACTAACAGCAGCTTTAACAGGATATAAAGTTTAAATGTGATCCACATCCACCAGCTGTAATAATAAAATGCTGCTCAAGTGCTAAAGCATCAGTAATGATACTCATATGATGTGATGTATATGATAATACAAGTGGTCTTTTTTAAGTGGCAACAGACAACCAAGTGGTAGCCCGTTAATGTTGGCGCCACTTTTGCAAAGATAACTGGATCGTTTCCATTTTCCTTACAGTCGTAAATAACAACAACACAGGACACTTCTATACTTGTGTAAAAGCTATGAGTACTTCTTGCACCACTACACAGTAGAGGAGTTTTCACTGACTTGTTTCTGCTGTGAGACAAGTGTTAAATAGCCCTGTTATCCCTTTTTACAGTACAATTTTAGGTTAGCGTTTGTAAATTGCATCCTCTCAGGAGAGTGTTTTTGAAAACTGCATTTGGGAGAGGAAATAACGTAACTGTAGATAAAATCAGAAAAGGAGAAAAACGGTGAGAACGTTCAAGAAAAGGGAGGATGCAGTCCCGCCCACGGCTGATCCCAGGGCGGTAAAGACACCTCATCATGGATGGGGGGAAAAAAAGGTCAACCTCAATCGTCACTTAGCAGCTACACTTTCTGGTTTATCGTCATGCATTTTTAATTTATTATCACTCCTAACTGCATTTTTCGAGGCCGTGAACGAGCACATAAAGGTTCGCTCTGTCACAGGGATGACGGCACCTCCCCCCCAATCCTGCTTCACTTCTCACTGTTGGTAATGTAATGCCCACTTGTTGCCATGGCGTCCGCTGGTACTTCTGGCTTCACTCGTTTCAATTCAGAGGACCCTCCTTTAGTGTGTGTAGGTGTGTTTGAGCATGTGCAGTCATGTGCTGCTGCATGTGCCAACTTCTGCAAGTGTTATGTATATGTGTATGTGTGTGTCTGTGTGTGTGTGAGAGAGAGGCTGACAGGGATAAAAGAGGGTCATAATCACAGTTGTTGCTGTTTTTGTTGCTCACCTACTGCTGTTTCCTATTCTGTTATTTTAAAAAAGTCTTTTCTTCGACCTTCTGGGGGCTGAAATGCTCTCTCACCACCCCTCTTTATTTATTTGAAGAAAGAGAAGTGCACCCAGACCTTCCCCCCACCCTCCACCCATCAGCACCCCTCCACCCTGGGAAGGCTCCCCCACAATAACGCTGTTTAACCCGTTGCTTTCTCAGTGATCCAAATGAGAAACCCGACAAAGGCCCGGCAACACTGCGGCCTCATCTGAGAGCCATTCAGGGTTGTTTATCACATCTCGTGTGTGTGTGTGTGTGTGTGTGTGTGTGTGTGTGTGTGTTGTTGCACTTCTATCCTTGTGGGAACCAATTTGAGCTCTTGCACAAAAGGGCAAAGACTTGGCTGAAGGGTTTAGGTTAATTAGAGCTGTAGACTTGAGACTTGGACCTGACTTAAGGCTCAAAAATTGGGAATTGAAACCTGACATAGATTTGACTACTTGAGACCTGACGCCCTAAAAACTTGACTTGTGACCTGAAAGTAAAAACATTCAAGAATAACTCGAGACTCGGTTTGAACTTGTCTGGAATGACTTGAGCCTCAACCTGAAACACATTTTGTATAACTTGGGACTCGTCTGAAATCTACGGCAGTGTATTGCTGCAACACCACAAAAAAAACAAAAAACAGATCAGTATCATGTTACAACATTAGTTATTATGACTTACAAACTTTTCTTTTTATAACAATATAATATTTATCTTGTTATAACATGAAATATTCCACGTTATGACATGAAAATATGACCTGGAAATATCTTGTAATGTCATCAAAATAACTGATCCCAAAATGACTTGATGCTTCAGTTGAACCTGGACTGGAACCAAGACTTGTCTCATGTGACTTGAGACTTGTTATGAATAACTAGAAACTTGATTTGACTTGTGTCAAATAGCTTGAGACTTTAGTCGACCTAGCTTCTGCTCAACTTGAGATGTCTTGAATGACTTGAGGTTTGACTTGGACTTGCCTTGGACATACAAACGGCTCTGGTTTATGTTAGAGTAAGGAGCCTACAAATGCATTATGTCACTGAGGGTCCTCACAAGTGTAGAAGTGTGTGTGTGTGTGTGTGTGTGTGTGTTTGTATTGCTATGCTTGTGTTGACCAAACCTTGAAATTCCACCTTTCTTGTGAGGACATTTTTACTTGTGAGGACATTTTGCCTGGTCCTCACAAAGAAAATGCTAGGATGAGTTCTGTGTGTGTGTGTGTGTGTGTGTGTGTGTGTGTGTGATTAATTGAGTGGCGGTGAGCATGGGAAGCTGACAGATGCTTTGTGCGTGCATGAATGTAAGTGTGCGTATGTGTGTGTGTGCGCTCTATTGTTCCAGTTCAGCATCCTAAATGGAACAAAAGGTCCTATAGAGCAGAGCTGAAACGTATGTGGGAGGTGTGTGTGTGTGTGTGTGTGTGTGTGTGTGTGTGTGTATGTGTGTGGGCATGTAGAGATGAATATGAGTTCATTTCTATACGTCCATTTGAAAGAATAAGGTAGAATTTCTGTCCGCAGAGTGAATCACAGATATATCTCTCTCTTACACTTTCATCAGGCAACATCTTTATATTACAGTAACTACACTACATTAACACTACACTGACCCTTTCACAGACCAGAGAGAAGTAAAAGTACTTAAGTATTTGCATCATATTATATTCAAATTACCAAAAGTAAAAACACTCATTATGTAGGATAGCTCATTTCAGAATCATTAAATGACATCGCTGGATTGTAACTAGATAAACTAATGTGTTAGCATCAAGATTATGTTACATACATAACATCTTTATATTCAGCTGGGTAGGTTAATCTATCGTAACACATCATATATCCAGTTGAAGTATAAATACCCCAACATTGTACTAAAGTAGATGCACTTAATTACTTTCCACCACAAGTTTTTCTCTGATAATTTTGACATATTGTTGATTTTAAGTTGATTTAAGAGTTTTGGCTCCCTGATTGATCGGCTGCTGCATCCTGTCGCTTTCATTTAAGGTGTTCTGATGAAAGTCTATGACCTAAACATTGCAACTATAATAATAATGTCTGTGTGAATTCAACCGTTTCCTTTCACGTGATTTAATTTCCTCTCTCAGCTGTTCACTAAGTGTAAACAGACAGTTTCTCTACACTTCCACTTATAAAAAAAGTGACTAGTCAATGTCTTTAAATCTAGAAAACAGAATCAAATCAACTATTTTCATTTAATCAACTGCAGTTCCTTGAAAAAGTTGTTCTATATGCACTTTATGTACGAATGCATGTGTGGGTGTATTGTTAATATGTGTTGGTCTACAGAAAATGCTGACTTTTTACTGTACGTGCAGCTGTAAGTGTTATTTATTTGCATGTGTGTGTGTGTGTGTGTGTGTGTGTCCAGCTGGAAACTGGGGAGCGTCTCTGGAGGCAGGAAACATGCAGACTGGTACCTGGTGTCGGCCGTCATGATTTATGTGCTGCGAAGGCGATTTTTCTAACAGTAGACCGGCTGTCGACTCCGAGATGAACTCACAGTCACATCATCAACCTCCTGAATTTATATTTCATGTCGGGCTCTTGTATAAACCACAGAGGCATGTAGCTGAGACATGCTGACCTTTGACCTCTTGGTTATTACTTGGTTATAATGTCGGTGATATAACTTAAATTTCTTTTAAAGTTATCTGTCTTTCTATCTATTTGCTTTTTCCAGGATAAAGTTAAAGAGTCTTCACTATAATTTGGCTGTCAGGAGCCATTAGTTTTCTCACCACAGCATCAGAGTCAATCAAGCATCCAGGAGGCCCCAAGCTATTCTAGCTAAAGCACCAGTTGGCCCTTAACTTTTGCAATGTGACACGTGAACAGATCCTCCACATTAGATAAAGAAAGCCTCATTACGTCAGTTGATTTGGTGCTTTAGTGCTGCATATTCCCCAAGCAAAATGTTTAAATCAAATTAGCATAAGTGGCACAAAGTGAGCCTGGAGATCTGGGATCCGAAAGCAGCTGCAAGCTGTGCCCAGTTGGTATCTACCCATGTGACTCATCAAAGAGCATGTAATGACCGAGCTGAGTTTAATCATAAAGACAGAAATCCTCAAAAGTTTTTAATTTTCAGATTTTCATCAGCCGAGGTTCTCTGCCTCTAGACGTTGAGGATCAAGTCATCTTAAAGGTCAAACTGCAAAAAAGTGTGTAAAGATCTGGCATTTGAGGTGACGGGTCAGATTAGACAATAATCGCTTTATATGAAAAATCATATTAGGGGCCACTTATTTGGTTATTCCACGGCTTTCAGACACATTTCTTGGACTTCATCAACAGATTGAGCTGGCGGAGATAAGACTGCACTGGGTGATGGAATCTGAGGTGAGACCGGAAATTTGCTTATGGCAAATAAGTCATACAGCCTCATTCAAATCTCTTGGCTCTGCATCTCCTCCCGCTTAAAACCTAAAATACTGCCAAATTGGTGAGCTGCGTACCACTTCATCAGGCCACCGAAAGTAACCTCCCAAATATCGATAGGCATTGTCTCCGCTGCAAGCGTTTTCTTTTCAAAATAAAAGCCAGAAGATGCTGTAACAGCTGTTAGATATTCAATACTGTGAAAAAAGGTCATTCCATCGATCAGAAGTCATTTTTGAAGGAAATATGTCAATAATTTGCTGGTTCCAGCTTCTTAAATGTGAGAATTTGCTGTTTTTCTTCGGGTTCAATTCTTTGGGTTTTGGACTGTTGGTTGGACAAAAGAAGCAATTAGAAGACGTCACTTTAGGCTCTGAAAAATTGTTAAAATTGACATTTATTTGACTAAATGATTAATAATGATAAAAAATGCATAGTTGCAGCCCTACATGTACTTCGGCTATGTGATAACTAAACATCTCCATACCATCTGAGCTAACTCCATCCACAGATGAAGGCCATGTTGATGTGTCTGATAGCTCTGTGTGTGTGTGTATGTGTGTGTGTGTGCGTGTGTGTGTGTGTGTGTGTGTGCATGTGTAAGCAGGGAGGCACATTTCTGACAAGGATCTACGAAGCTGCGTTCAAAGCCATGCAGAGAGTGTTGGAGGAAAAAGAGGGGAGGCGACGCTGAGGAAAACACAGGATCCACAGAGGTCATGTTAAAAAGGTTTATTTCAACAACTGTCTGAATCTTGTTTGTTTTATTCTCTGTTCGAAGTCCCAAAAAAGTACAAAAAAAAACAAAAAAACAAGTACATCAAAGGATTAGAAATCACATCAATGAAAACCAAGACACATTGTGTTGCTTCTTTTTATAATCAATCCAAGCAAATTTTTTTTTTTTCCAATATTTATACATACTCACTGGATTAGTCAGACAAACATCAAAACCTCTCAGTAGCTTTATCTTAATTTTTTTTTTTTTACAATGACGTTTTACGTACGTTTTAAACTTCTGTATGATTTCTTTCTTTTTACAAAATACACCAATGCAGGCAGGGGAAGGTGTGTGTGTGTGTTTACATATAAGCGTGTTTATGTTTTCATCTTTTCACTGTATGTGTATGCGTCATATATGTGTGTGTTTGTATGTGTGTGTGCAGGTAAGAGAGATAAGGGAGAGTAGAGTGACAGCAACAAGGGGGGCGGGGCTGCGAAACAGGGGCGTGAGTGGATGTAAGGGGGGGAGGGGTTGCAAGGCGGCGGCGGGGTGAGGCTGGTGGAGTGGGGCGGGGTTACTCTCAGCTGGGGCGGAGTGGCGGCGGCGGTGGTAGTGGTGTACGTTTTTTGCAGCGGCCCGGGCCGCTTGGTGGCAGTGTTGCCGTGTCGGAGACAGTTGCAGGTTGGTTGGCTGGTACGTTGGCAGGCTGGTTGGTCGGTTGGTTGCTTTGTTGGTTGACCGGTTAGGCGCACTCGGCAGCGGGCGGACGGACAGCAGGGAGGGGTTTGGGGGGCTCCCGTTGCCGGCGCACCTTTGTCGTTTTCAGTGTCGTGTTGTCAGGTTGCTGGGGTTGTTTTGTTTTTGTTTTGTTTTCACATCATGTTGTTCTGCAGTGAGTTTACCTCCGAGGAGTTCTCCTCGCCCAGGACCTTGTGGTTCTCGTGTTTGGGGGTCAGAGAGTTGTGGATGTTGAGGGAGTCGTCCTCCTTGGTCGGGGCCTTCACCGGGTCCTCCAGCTTGTTCTGGGAATTAGGATCGTCCTACCCATGGAGGGGTGGAGGTGGAGGGGTGGGGGTAGAAAGTACAGTTAGAACCACAAACAGTTTCATGTTCAGATGCAACTTTTACCTCGCCAATTGGCGGAAAACTTAACTTTCGAATTCTTTTAAAGCTTTTGAAGCAAATTCTGACCAATCCATCAGTACTGGACTTCCTCAAAGACACACGTTCATCTTTGTTAAAGGCAGCAACAAAGAAAACCAAAGAAATACATCCATGTTGGACGATTCTGCACATTTATGTCCAACGTCAACATTCAGTGCCAGTTCAGGAAGTAGTCTGTCCTTTGACCAAAGTTCAACTGGTGTCATTGAACATTGTCGGGTGTTTGGCAGAATCGTCCCACATGGATGTTCTTCTCTGGTGATTTGGGTTGAAGGAAACAAAGATGAACTGAAGCTCATTATGTTTTTGAAGAATCCCAGAACTTTGGATTGTTTTCTGTTTCATGCAATCCAACGGATATTTATGTTCCATCTTCATGCTTTAAAGAACCAAACCAGTGTGTTTGCAAGTTTTTCCCCTGAACTACAAATCTTTACATTCATGCTGACCTTTTTTCTGAATGCTTGTTTTATAGTTTTTTAAATTTTTTTTGGATCTATTATTCAGGGTAGCTTTTGGTTTCCAATAATTTCCCCACAGTGTGAAAATCAATAAGCAGACTGAAACTTGCTTGACTTGTGAAATCAATTACAGCAAAGATAAAGGAGATTGGAGAAAGAAATGTCCAATTTGTAAGACAGTTGATTTTTGAGTCTCATTCCCAACTCGGCTGCCATCCCAAAGAGCTGTGATACACAACTTAAGCAAACTTCTCCAGTCAACTTATAGATTTTCATATTTTACAGAAATGAACAGAAAACAACGGATCCCTGAAACTGTTCTTAAACACAGCAGCATTATTCAATTTGTAGAAAAAGGGATAAAAAACCTGTAAAAAGAAGCACTGGTATGGTCCTTTAGAGACTATCAGAATGCAGCAAAATACCATTAAATATTCAACAAAATCAAATTGCAGATATTGTCTTGTTACTTCAAGCAGAACCGGTCTCAGTAGCAGCCGTTTCAGTGGTTTGGAGGCTCCACTGTTTGATAATCATCATGCTCGGCTGGCATGTTGTGTTTGGTTGAGGAGGCAGCGAGGTGAGCTGCATGAGCGACACCAACCCGACCCCAACTCCCTTCTTCAGGCAAAAACCCAGGAAGCACATGCACATCCACATGCAAGACCCTAAAAATGCCCCCGTGTGCAGAAACGGTCGCTCATGCAGAACGCCTCGTCTCCTCCTGCCTCACCTCCTCCATCTATTAACTGCCCCGAAACAAAAACAAAAAGACAAATAATCTCTCCACCCTGGCCTTTTGTTTTTTTCCTGTCGGTACCACCGTCATACATACCCAAGCAGTCGCTGGAGGGGGAAAAACAACAACGTGTTTTTAAGAGGTTTCAATTCAATTCATCTGAATTTAATTAAGGTCAGAGGGAACAAATTGATTGCGGACTCCATTTTAGCTGTGTTTTTCCAGCCTCTTATCCCCATTAATATTGCATGGCATCATCGACCCTGCTGCGCCCAGGCATCCTGGGGCGTCCGTCTGCGCCTCTTCGCCACACACACACACACACACACAAAGTACACACCCTTACAGACAGGCACACAAGTGGAGAATGGTGAGATGGACACATTCATTCAGACACACACATCAGATTCCAGACCCTGAGGCCTGTGCCATTTGCAAACACACCCTAATTGAATGTTTGCGTTTGAATTCAATGGCACTTTTTTTTTTAGAAAGGAAGAGCAGTGAGAGCATTTACCCGCTGGCTGCTGGCCTAGATTGTAACTTCGGGCAGGACGTGTGGATACGTCACTTCCATGGTTACGGGATAGGGGCCCTCTGTCCTCCCGTCAGCGTGAAACTGGAAAATGTTTTTCGTTTGTTGGATTTCATTGTTGTGCATGGGTGGAGGGGACAGCGGGCAGTGGGTGGTGGGAGGCACAGAGTCACGAGGACTTTAGAGTGGGTGTCGTTTTGGGGGGAAGTGGGAAACAGAGATAAACAGGGTTCTGATGATGATGATGATGGAGGCACGCGGACAGTTCCTGATGTCCTTTTGTGTTTTAGCGGGCTGGTAAGGGTGCTACGTTTGCTTTGAGGTGCTTCATGGTCGAACATCACATGACGCTGAAACATGGTGGACGGAAGTAAACATTGGGGTTGATGGTAAGAAACATTTACCGGAGTCATGTTTTGTATCATCATTGTATCGTTTCCTTTGTGCTTCCTTGTCACGCAAATATGGTTCAACGCCCACATCCCACATTCAAGTCAGACGAACAACTTCCCAACTTGGGGAACGGGACCATCTGGAACTTGTTTTTAGCCACATTAGCGGTGGTGCTCTAGAGATATCCAACTTTGCAATATCTCAACAACTACTGGATGGACTGCGTAAGTCTTTGTACAGACATTCATGATCCCCAGATGAGGAATACCAATGACTTGCTCTTGTGCACCCATTATGTTGGCATTTCTGTGGTTTTGAGCAGAATGTCTTGACAACTGTTGGACGGCCGTCGGCCAATGTCGAGGTCCTGGTTTTAGCGGTGTGTCCTGCACTGTTGGCCCTAGTTGGCCTTTGCTGGCGGCTTTTTCGGCCGACTGATCAAGTACAATCACTCTGATTGGCTGTTCAGCTAAACATATCAGTGCACAAGAAGAGAAACAAGAAAATAAAGGGAAAGCCAGTCCAGTGTGTAGGATTTAGGGGGATCTGTTGACAGAAATTGAATAAACTATGACGAACTAATCAATTATTGGGTCTTTTGAGTTTTTAGCTGCCACCATAAGAGACGGTGAGACGAGAGGTGGATGCCAATAAGAGAATGACAGATATGTCCACATCAGGCGCTTCAAGTAAATAAATAAGAAATATTTATTGGATTAAGATAATCGTCTTTGAAGGAAGCGATTGGGTTTTTGGGGAAATGTGGTCCGAATTTTGAAGTTGTATAATTTAAGCCAACATTCATCTTGATCATGACGCACAGAAATGACCGAAGCTCAAATGAATTTGACCAAACTTCATGGGCAAATGATTTGTGTAGCTTGACTTCCTTATTTTTGTCTTTGGGTGGCTTCAGACTGCAGTCAGGTGTTTGTGTTTGGATCAGTATTTCTTATTGAACGTTTTTCTCCCGCAGCTGATTTAATGTGTTTACATTATTTGCGAGTCAGTTCACCTGTGTGTTTGTTATGCTCGGGCACATAAACCTCGGATTAAAATATTTGTATTGGTTTGTGTGTGAGTGTGTGTTCTCGCCTTGTTTGTGATTTGCTTGTTTACTTTCTCTGAGTACATATTTGTGTTTGCATTCAAACAGCGTGTTTGTGTCCGGTTCGTATGCACGTCTGTGTTTGCGTGGAGCGCAGAGGAAAAAGAAGACGACGAGAAGGACCGATCATGAGCTGATTTTAAAACAGACTCGCGGCTGTTTTAAAAGGAAGGTTTTTCAGATTGTCACGTTAATGATATCAGTAAGAAATCGATCTGAACGGTCTCTGTTTTTTGTGTTTGTACTCCATAAAGGATCACATGAACATATTCAAATTAATGTGGCAATTAACTCATTTTTAAACGCGCAATTTTACTGCACGACTGCAGCGTTTGGACTTTCAGGGTCACTTCAGTTTTGGTCGATGGAAATGAAATCGTCCAGCTCTGCCCGGTCAATTCATTTTCTGTGTTGAATTTATTTAGTATTGACACAAAAACACAATTCAATTTCAGCGTTTTGCTGCAGAGGAAACCGTGTGGCTGAACTCTGCTGAAGCACTGTGGAGGGGAGATTGAGGGCAAGAGGGTTCAATTTGACACAGTGAATGACGCACAATAGCTTTCTGTTACTGCAGGAAACATAAGTGCTTTTTGGGTTATTTTTCAGAAATGACAAGTGTGTGTGTGTGTGTGTGTGTGTGTGTGCGTGTGTGTGTGTGTGTGTCTGAGGTGTTACATCTGTCTAGACATGCGACAAGGTCCTCACAAGGTCAACAGAGCCCTGCTGCAGGACCGATGCAGTTCATGTCTTTTAAAGATTGCGTTTTTAATGTTTGTTAAAGGGCAATTTCACACATTTTTACCTGCCTAATGTGTGAGTCTTTGAACTACGACAACAAAACACAAATCAATTCCAGGTCCAGGTACAGAATCTGATGTATAAAATGGGTGGCGTTCCCCTTAAAGAGCCTGTTAGCTCTGTTAGCATAGCTGATTCTGCTCGGAGCACGGCTGGGGAAAAGTAATATCAGCTGATTGCTAAGTTATGTGTCTTGTGATGCTGCACTTGCTCGATATTTAGCCGTGTTAGCAAAGTTGTAAACTTGCTAGTTTTTGATCATAAGCCAAGTCAGCACATTTCGACAGAGGTTTAGCACGTAGCATGTTACAGCCAGGTGTTACTGTCTCTGGTTCAGGCTACGTTAGCCGCTTGTGCAAACTTTGGCTGCCGCACGGCAAAAATACCTGAGTATCGAGACTCAAATGGTGGGGGGAGTCAAATTGCACAAATATACTAATATCTACATAATGTTGCTTTAACTATTTTTTTGTATTCACTAAATATCTGCCAAAAAGTGTTGGTAAACACAATTTAATATGTCTAGTAATGAGTTACTTTATAAATATATTCAGTTCTAACAGGTGACAATATTATTATGTTTCTTCTTGTTATGATAAAAAATGTAATATACTTTTTATTACTGATTATTTAAATTCACTCAAAGAAGGGTGTGATGGGGAGACAGATTGGGGATTGTAAAGATCAGTTGTTGTTTTATATTATCATTATCTCGTGTCATGACTTTATGATTCATGTATTGTCTTCATGTTTCTGTCGGGAGGTGGGTGAAGACTCGGATTGATCCACTGAGAGCTGAGAGAGGATGATTGACAGGGCCACAGTAACAATGAGAGAGCTGTTTGGGGGAAGGTGAGAGAGAGAGGAGGGGGCGGGACTATCTGACATTTGGGATTTTGGTCTTACCTCACAGTCGGACTCCTCTTTGGTCTTACACTCCCAGGTGTATCTGCTCATGGTTTTCTGAGGGGAGGGGGATGGGGCAAAGGGTTATACTCCTCAAAAACCATACAAGGCATCCTCAGAGAGAGAGAGAGAGAGAGAGAGAAGGTGAGAGACAGGTCGAGACGGACAGACGAGGAGAGGCTGATCTGACAGAAAGAAAGAAGACAAGGAGGGAGGAGCGACAGATCAGAGATGATACGGAGAGAGAAAGAGGAGGCAGACAGGAGGAGATAGAGGCAGACAGATAAAATAGACAGAGAGAGATCGAGTGTTGGAGACAGAGTAGGAGTAACTAGACTTCCTTTCAGACGACAGCTGATATTCCCAGCTGGCTACAGCATCTCTGAGGTAGAAACCGACCCTGCTGTCTGTGTTACCACAGCCGGTACAGGTTTGGATAGTTCTGGTGAGGTTCTCCACCATCATGAGTGACACCGAGATATTAGTTTGGGAGGGAGTTGAGTTTTTTTTGCTGTATTAGTGGAAATTGGTGAGTTGGTCTGGTGTTTGGTTTGGGGAAGCTTACTATATACGTCTAGGTGAGTTTTGGTTGGAACATGTTAGGAAGTAAAGCTGGACTGAATAGTAGTTGGGAATCTGTTCAGTTTGATTTAGGCTACATGGTTGGACAAGAAAGGTTGTCAGTTCACACCAAGATGATGTTTTAACTCGTATATCAAACAGGGTTGGGGTTCAATACAGTTTTATTAACATTTGTCATTAACTAAAGTTATTAACTGATAAAATTCAAGGATTTAGTTGAGATCTTTATCAGCTTTTGTTGGCTTAGAAGGCAGAAACACATTTTTCACAGGTTTCTGGCTCCAGATGTTCAGATTCGGCTGTAAAAGGAGCATGCTAACAAGCTAGTCTCATCCTGTCACAGACTATAGCTCCTGTGCTAGCGGTGTAAACACTAACACTCCCCTCCCAGTCTGAACCGATAGCTACACAGCTAACTAAGCTAACTAGCTATGGGCAGCTACAGTTAGCCATAATTAGGTGATACAGTGGTAATCAGCTGCCCCCTTATTTGTTGAAAGCTTTAATAACAAAAGAGAGAAGTTTGGGGTTTTTTTGCTGCCAAGCTTAGCAAATGTGTGGATTTTGCAAAACTGAAACCAGATCCAAAATATAACTGAATCAGAACCCAACCCTGTTACACTGTTACTTAAAGGTACCCTGTGCAGTTTTCGTGTAGAGAAAAACAAAGTTGCATTCCTATATACATACTGAGTGTTTCTCTGATGCCTAACACACATCTGCAAAGCTGATTTCAATGTTTTATACTTGAAACTTGCATTATTTACACCTGTAATTGCTAGTTTGCTTCTTCCCTGAATTTTCTGTCATATTTCTACATTTCTTGGGACAATAGCATGAAACTGGCAGCGGAAATCTGCATCGAGTGCATCCTTGTGCCCGATACAAACCGAAGATCATGCTTGATAACCATAGTGGTCACAGGGTATCTTTCAGAGTGCTAAAACAAACCATTAAAAGTATTTCCAAGTACTATTCAGTCCAGTGGATGATTTTAGGATTTTAGGGGCTCTTATATGGAGTAGGTGTTGAGTTAGGAAGTTGACATTTAAGAGATGTTAGGAGGTGATGATGGATACTTTTTTATTACTCTTTTTGGATTTCGAAAAATGGCATTAGGTTGTGGGGTAAAAATTGAGACTCGACAGAAATGAGATGTCTACAACTGGAAAGAGATGAAGATACTATAGAGGAAACTATTCGGTGTATCTTTACGAGGGAAAGAAAACTACTGATGGAGTTGTTAGAGGGTGGTACCACATCCTAAAAACAAAACAAAATTAAAACAAACTCTACCTCAGTTGTAGCACTTGAACTACCCATGCTGCTACAACGTTAGCATTGCCGCTACTCGCTACCCATGCTTCAGTTAGTGAGGCACCTGTCGGCTCCCTGCTGCCGCCCGCAGGCAGCCGCGAGGCGTTGCATCTCAGATGTTTATCCTGATAACCCCGACCATTTCTCCCGAATGTCCCACACCTTTATCTTACCTGTCGGTGACATCAATCCTCCCCCCAAGAAAACCAGAATCAACCCATTTTTTGACCACTCCCTCCCACAGCCCCACCCACTTTCAGGATAAACAAGTAAAGCAGACATTTTGTTATACATAGAGTTGTAAACAGATAGCGAAGCAAAGCTGCGGTGGCTGACATGGCCACCGGGTGGCGCATGTTAGCGATAGAGCCATGACATACCGATGCAAGAGGTGATCAGAGAAAGAGCAGGTTAGAAAGAGGTGAGGTGGGGAGGGTGCGCAGTGAAGGATTGTGGGAGTTTTCTCTTTTTAAAGGTGTCAAACTAAAGTCAGGGGCGACAGAATCATCCAATCATAATGAATCCTTTAACGACCACCCCACGCCACTAACCCAAACCTGCCTGTGTGTGATGTTGTTCGCTATGATTGGATGAACAACGTGGCTTTCTGTCGCCGTCCTGGGAAAGAGCATTTTTCAGCAAAGTGGCTTTCTAGCTTCAGCGAGGTCAGTCGGTAAATGTCTGCATAGTCATGCAATGTGGAATTTAACCTCAACCTTGGCTGTGTTTCTGCCCCGATTCAAACAATAAGCTGATTATGTTGCGTCTTCTCTTTGTCAGCGAGCAACTTGGACACATAAACTAGCGGACGTTGTTTGATGCTCGAAAGCTTGATTTTTTTCAGACATTCTCATCATGAAATGGTTAAAAACACAATGTCTCCACACATTGCCTGAACTCTTTTCACTTCTCATGTGTTTGTTTGTGTGTGTGTGTGTGTGTTTGCTTTGTTGGCCGTCACCTTCATGAACGGATCAATAAGCAATAAACCAGGGGAGAAAAATCAATAAACACAATGAAACTATGAGACCAGACAGCTGTCGCGTTGCCATGGTAACACGCCGCAAGGGCTCAGTAACTCCTTGAACACTTGTTACTCTGAGCTGTTATAGTACATACTTACCCCGCCTGTCAAAAAGGATTGTACAAAAGGAGAATAAAAGTGATTTTTCTCTTTTTACTTTTCTTCGTTTTTGTCATTTTTCAACTAATAAATGCAGCCGCGTCTTTTTCTCTTTAAAAAAGCAGGTTTCTCCTTAAATTACGATCGGAAAAGTATTTTTCTGCTCAAGGGAAATAATTTATCAAGATCTTTTCCAAGCAATTTACTGTGACTTTTATTGCTCACCGCTTTCAAATGTGTTCTGTACAGTTCCAGGCAGATATATCGATTAATTTCTGCATGAAAATCAGGCAGCAAACCCTCAAAACTTGCTTATCTGTACTGCCCAGGATTACCTCAGAACAAGAAGCAACAGTTGACAAAAAATTACGCATATAGAGTCATTAATCTAGAAAATTGTTTTAACTTGTCAAATGTAAGGATTTGCTGCTTTTCTCTGTAAGCTGAATATATCTTTGGGGTGTGGACTGTGATGAACATTTTTTAAATCAATATTGAAAAGATTAGTTAGTTTTAATGGATGTTGCTGGTTACAGACAACTTCCTCAAAGTATGAAATGTTTCAGATAATATGTTGATTCTGGACTAAAATCATGAGTATTTCCTTATTGCAAAATCAAAATATAATTTAATTTAATTAGGTCATCCACTGCAGGCATAAGCGACCTGTGGTCTGACAAAAAACACTATTTTCTACGTAAAGTTGTGACTTTAATCTGACAGAATTTTGGAGTTTGTCTTGTGAATTTATGACTATAATGTCAGAGAGTGTTAAAGTTTTTTCTCACAAAGTTTTGAGTTTTTTTCTCATAAAATTACCACTTTAAACTCTGATAATATCTGAGTTTTTTCTCTATTTTAACCCAAGGACATTTGAAGTGGACATAATACACAATATAATGCAACCTGAAATTAAGAAATAATGAATACAAGGTGTTTCTTGCTTGTTATAGGTATAAAAAAACAAATCTGCCAGTGGAACAAGTGAAAACTGTCTGAAAACAAGCGTCTTATATCACTGACATGTTATTTTCTAGGTGATTGTGTCATTAGTGTAACTAAATAGAAATTAGACACAGATGCTGCATGAGATTTTAAGTTTCAGTATTTGTATTTTCCCTCGCCAACATGAGAAAACTCCCGCCATCCTTCCTCGCACTTCCACCTCTCCGACCTCCCTCCTTTAGCGTTGCACACCTCAGAGTATCAGAGAATACTCATGCCCATGCATTAGGGGGTGGGAGGGGAAGGGGGGAGTCAGAGGGCCCGGGCAGGGTTTGCAGGGGAGATGCAGAAAAAGGGGTGAGAGAGAGGCGAGAACCACGTTACCTGACAGATAATGTTATCATAGTAAGCCAATGCACGGGCATGAGGGACGTTAGGAGGGGTGTCGCACAGTTTCCTTACATTTGGGTGGGAGCCCTCAGCGATGGTGGACAGCGAGAAATTATCATTGTGCTGCTCCGATGTAGGCCGGTACTTACTGCTGGGTGTCGGGAAGATGGAGGGGAGGGGGTGAGAGAGGGTATGATGAGGGGGAGGAAGTGGAGGAGAAAATAGTTTTAGGGAAAGAGTTGGAGAAGAGGCAAAGGTAGAGGGAGGGTAAGAAAAGGAGTGGAGGGTTTGGAAGATATGGAGAGCAGAAGGTCGAGAAGGATAAGGCGTAAAGAGAAAGAAGGAGGCGGGAGATGAGAATGTAAAGTAAGAGCAGAATAAAGGACATTAAGGAGAAGGAGACAAGGAAGATGGAAAACAGAGGATTGTACAGGGAGAGAAAGAAGACAGGAAATAATAAGAGGAGGGTCAAGAGAGTAAAATAAGGGGATTTGGGGTTGCAGATAATGAAAAAGAGTTTGGGGAAGATAAGAGTAAGGATTGAGGATTTAGATGAAAAGAAAAAAGAGGGAAGAAATGTAGGTGAAGGGACATTTTGCAGACGATGATCCACAAGGTGAGAGGAGAAGCGAATCCAAGAAGGAAGAAAGACGAAGAGACGAGAAAAGAGACAAATGGACACACAGTGGAACAAAAGGGGGCGAGAAAGAGGACAAAGTTTAGGAAAGAGATTACATTGTTGAGGAAAATACAGACAGAGGGGAGTGTTTGAGGGGGGAGAAAAAAAAAAAGCAAGAAAGCAGCATTAGTCAGACAGCAGGTTGACGTCTTCTGTTTGTCAGCTGGCAAACAGGACAAAAACACACAGACACAAACATTTTATCTGTGATGCAACAAACTGGGAATAAAACGTTTCATGGTTGACCATCAGATTTAGGTTACCTGCTTCTGACTCGAGTCCCCAAAGAGGCTAAACGTTGACTTTACATTTGACCCACTATTGTCTGACTAACAGGGACAAAACTGTTTCTATTTTAAACACATAGGACTCTTTATGTTTATTATAGATTGCTCCAAAAAGAAAAACCAAATGCTTTTGTCTGCAATCCGTCTGTGTCCAGAGATAACGGGGCATTAACACTACCTCCAAATTGAGAAAATGAAACGTTGCCGAGGTCTACATGCACATAGACGATGTGAACGCCATGTTGTCTTCACCTGACGTTGTTCTAATGATAAACCCTGCGACACTGCATGAACCTGCTGTTTTTGTTGAACAGTGACGGCTTTCATTGCATGAAAAGTTCACCGTCAGACACTGATGATACTAAAAAAGTCAGATGAAGAGCTGTGCTGCTCTAAACGTCATTAAATAAGTGGATATTGGAGCCCTGCAGGGGAAACACGGATGATTCCCAGTCACCGTCCTCTCTGATCAGCTGGAACGATTCATGAAAACTTGGTGTACCACTTTAAAAACTGACGCAGATAAACACAGACTTTCCTTTAATCTCGTCAGCGAGGCAGCAAACTTTGGGAGTTCCCTCTTGACTGAGTTCGACTGAACTCTTTGAATCTCATCCTCTTTCTTCTTCGTCTCCGACTTCTCAAAGGGAGGAGATGTTTGACAAGAGTGTCACAGATTTTTCTCCTCTCTCTGTCTCTCTCTCGCAAAAATCTTCCAACGTTTGTCATTTGACCCGCGCTTATATAAACCTTTACTCAGAACGTTTCAGGATACCAAAGCGTCAGCCACCCTCGAATGTCTCGCTGCGTTTCTCCGTCTCTTCTCTTCGCTCCCTCGTCATATCTATAGTTAAAGAGGCCGTGATCTACTTCCTGCGCCCGTCTCTCTGATCCTCGTGCGAGCTTCCATATTTATATTTCATGAACGCTGTGACAGGACAATCAAAGACGCACCGAGAAATCTCACTTCTCAAACTCTAGCACCATAAACCAGCTTTGGACGTCTCACTCTGCTGCCTTTCTTTGAAGACAAAATACCTGCACGTAAAAACACGGCTTTATAAGCTATTTACTATAACGAAAAAAAATATGTGCGCACATTTCTGACTTTAATGCAACTGACCCTGGGTGTCAATTACTTATTTTCAAATCAGTTTGGCGTATGGAGCCATTTATTTTTGTTTTTCTGTTGCTTTTCCCCGTCGACTTCAGTTGTTCAGGAGAATGCTGCAGCGCTGTTTTTCTGTGAAGATCCAGAAACGTTTTGTGGCCTACTAAACTCTTCTCTTAACTTATCTTACGTTGAAGATGTCGTTAAGAACATCAGAAAACACAACGTGTAACGCGGCTGCACTTCCTCCATCTTCTCGTCGCTCTCTCTTCTCTCTCCGTCTCCATCTTTGACCGGGATGTTGGGTCTGAATCTCGACTGCGGCAGAGAAACACTGCGACTGCAATTACCCACAGCAGATGGGGGAGTGTGGGAGTCTCATGTATTCATGAGCCTTGTCAGCAGTGCAAACACACACACACACACACTCCTCTGAATGTGTCACGCTGAGCTCTTTTCTCTGTAACTGCCCTCCTCTTATTCCTTTTCCCTCTCTTTCTCTTTCACTTTCTCTTTCCATCTCTCCTCTCCTGCTGCAACAGTTTCTCCCTCCTCCTCCTCCTCCTCCTCCTCCCCTGTTTCATCCTGCCCTCCTTTTTTTACTCCTCTTATCTGTCACCCTCCTCCTCCTCCTCCTCCTCCTCCTCCTCCTCCTCCTCCTCTGCGCTCCTCTTCGATTTCTTTTAGCCGACCACTTGATGAGGCCGTGTTGTCTCTTTCATGCTGCACCCTGCTGCCGCTGCACACACACACACACACACACACACACACACACACACACACACACACACCCCTCAGGTCGCACAGCTGTATGTAGGTCAACCCCGCCTCCCCCCTGCTCCTCCCTCCCTCCCCCCTCCTGTTCAGACTGCCCTACTTTCAGCTGGATCCAGAGTACCAATGACATCACCCTTTTCTCCCCCCCCACACTTTTTTTTTTTTTTTTTATTTCTGCAAGCTAGCGTCGAGGCTGCTACTGACTGCACCACTTTGCCTCCTCGCCATCATCTTCATCATTTTATAATCTCCCTCCGCCATGACTAGCACGATAGCCTTCCCCATCGTCCGGCTAAAAATAGACCCCCGTAGCGTGGGATCTGGCGTCGAGGATTCGGTCCTTCGGTTCACATTTGCATCCGCGGCGCTCCATCGCCGGGCTGCTGCTCATCCACGACGGCTCTGTTGCTAGGGAGATGGCCGCTGAAACACCGGCGCTGGCACAGCAAAGCAGAACCACCATACTCTTCCACCTCCCCCCCACCCACCACTTCTTTTTACATTCAATTCAGTCCTTCAATCTGTCTGTCACTCTCCTTCAGTTTATATTCAGGCCACATCCCTCTCATGGTCTTTTTCCCTTTTTCTTTCTCAGGGATCTTCAGTGGTTTCTCTGTTGCAGGTCATCACGCGGTGCCCGCTGTGACGCCCCCCAAGTTTGATAAAAGATTCAGCTTCTTTAACTTTAAAATGAGGCTGAAGATTATTTCATATTTCATGAGGAAAAAAAGCCAAAAAGAAAAATCTGAGCAGACGTGGAAATGAATTTCTGGAGTTTCATGTTTCCACGGCACATTTTCTAAACGAATATATGTCTACTCTTGAGCCTTGAAGCATATTTCCTTCATACAAGTAGAGAAAAAAGGCAGATACTGGCTCTCATTTACATATTGAAACATATTGAAACAATAAAATGTGAGTAAGCTCTGCAGGGACGGACATATTTGATGGTGTGCCACCTTCTTCTACTTGTAAATCTTACTCTATTTGAAATGTTTGCTCAAGAAATGACTTGAGATGAGATTGAACAGCGCATCATGTGACCTCCACAGAGCATCCTGAGCCGAGGTAGAGAACAGCTGTATATAAGTATATATACAGTGCTATAAATACAGTCATATAACTGTCATGCTCTTCATACTGTACAATATGTACGATTCTACCTACGACTGTATGGTCTCTGTGTCTCTGTTCACTCAATGGCAAGTTTATTAGGTACATTTTTACAATCGAATGCAATCCGATACAGCTGTTCAGCCGTTATGTCTGCTTTTACGATGCCTATAATCACAGTGTTATAGAGGTGTTAATTCAAACAGCGCTGAGGTTGTAGTCAGTGAAGGTGTCGTACTGGACTGCATTATAATAAGAGGTGTTCTAACATGAAAGTAAATGGGTAAAAAATGACAGAAAATTAGATACACCTGTCAATTTAATGTAGTCCTACACCCCCTTATGACCTCATTATATGTGAATTTAGACATTTCTGCCACTTTGACCAAAGAAATAACATAATATAAACAAAGAATTGCCATAAATTGGTTTGGAAAAAGGGCTGACATGTTAAAAAATACATGGCAGGTGATTGGACGAACCATCTGTCTATCACTGGCCACCTTTAACCAAACAGAACAATGAACCATTCGACTTGGTAGGAGAAACTCGTTCTTTGCTCTCCAGCTCTGATACAACTGATGCTGTAGCAGCTACGCTAACCTTTTGAGGAGTCGCTATTGTTATTTTCAAACCAACAGTCGCTTCTCTTGCAGCGGGAGACGGATTTGCAGCCTCGCATGATCAGATGATCTCTCAAAAACCAGCCGCATCACAAGGTAATTATCTGCCTCGTAGCAATGTTACTGGTGAAGTATATAATAAAACTGTAACCGCACTAAGAGGAGCTCGGTGCTAAACAAAGATCATTAGCTGAACCTTTCTCTCCTCGCTGCCTCCTTCATCTGTTCTGTCGTCTGGTTTTCTGCCGGCTGCTCACCATCGGCGCTCCTCGCCGCCCCTCCCACCTCCTCCTCCTTCCTTCCTTCCTCGTCTCCTCCTGCATTCCTTCATTGTCTTCCTCACTTGTTCGCTTCCTATTTCAGCAGATCACTCCTCTCCCCTCCTCCTCCTCCTCCTCCTCCCTCACACTGTTCTCGTCTCTCTCTCTCTTTCTTTGTCGCCCATCCCCCCATCTTCATCCTCCTCAGCCTCATCGTCCACCCATTCTTTATCCTCCTCCTCGTCTATCAGGTCAGCCAAATGTCTGATGATTCAAATTGCAGTGTCACCTTTACAACCTCATGCTTCTTGTTGTATCTGTGTCTGAATTTGGTTCATATAATCAATGTTTTTAAATCAGGTTAATAAGATGGACTTCATTGAGCGCGGCGAAAATAGAGTTACAACGGCAACAATGATCAGGATCAGGAGTTTGGATAAAAACATGTAAATTAATCTAATTCTTTATAATCTAAAGCAATTTTTTTTATTAATGTAAATGTAATAAAACTGGTGCAGACAAACTAAAACGTCTCTGTATGCTGCGATTGTGGTTGTGAGGTGGAAAAGTTGAAAAGCAACACGCTAAATCTGTGTCACATGTCCTGATCGAGGCTCTGGACCTCTGCTGTCTGAGTCATTCTTGCCCGTAAATGTAACTTGGAGAGGTTTTTGTTGTGGAAAACATTTCCTGTGTTCAGAGAAACACAAGCCTCTACAACCTCGTCTTTCTCTTCTCCTGTGAAGGACGCATGCTTTAGTTCACTCTTCCTGCTTTTATTCTTTTATATTTGAATCTCAACATTTCTCTCCATAAACAGTCCAGTCTCCAGGGTAAAGTCATGGCATTTTTACATTTCTGCAGACCAAGGACACGATTTGTCCCTGACATACGTACCATATTGACATTTATACATCCTGTTCACATTACACATATACGAGCTGACGTTCATGTCAGGAGGTGGATTGGATGACCGTGGCGTTACACAAGACGGCAGCCAAGCCAGAGACCACTGTTCAAGACTATGTTGTAAGCATGAAATCAGCAGATTTTTTTAACAAGATGTTGGAACATTTTTCAGCCATGGTTGTGGTGACAAAACCAGGTATTTTAAAATAAAACATGATCTTTTCTTTCCTTTTAAATTTCAACATATCTGTGGTTTGCAGAAATGTAACTTTTTAACATTTATTCTGGCGACCAGGTTGCTATTAAATGACTTAAAAGAGTTTCTCTGCTGTGACCTGCTGACATTTTGTCATCATGTCATCATCTATTTGTCTCTACTCATCTCCTAGCCTCACTCTCACACATCTAACAGGTTAATTAAGAATACACCTGCTTTTTCAGCCAAAATCCACCTCCAACTGACCAAACCTGCAGATCAGCTGTTCCCAACCTGAGGGACAGGACCATAAATCCAAAGGAGTCATAAGATTCGATAAGAGAAAAGAGAAAGAAGTTTATATTTTTGCTACACAAATTTGTTTAATCTTTTTCTGACGTATCTGTAAGTGTGGCTTTTCATTTGTGAAAATACTGGAGACTTTTTCCTCTGCAGACCTTTAAACATCCATTAAATAAGTGGGCCAGTATGTTTCAATAGTTTCACTTTCAATGCCTACATTAAATATCAGACTGCATCACACTGCTCCCCCCTAACAGCTTCTGTCAGACGAGGAATAACAACTTGTTGAAAGCTACTGGTTGCATGGCAACTAGTGGCACCTCGCAAGTGTCACATGGATTACACTGTCATCAATACTAGTGCTTTATATGGGTGGACAATTTGGCAGATTAACGTGGAAGTGAAATGGAAAAGTCACCACGAAAAAACGCTGCATGTCTGAGAAGAAAAGGAGGTTTCAAGATAAATGGATCAACTCGTATTTTGTCAGACCTCAGGGGACAAATAAAATAATCTGCCTGTCTGCAAACAGATGAATTTGGTGCTCAAGGAATTTAATGCTAAGCACAGGACCCATTACAAATCCTTCGACAAGTTTGTGGGTTCTCCCTGTGGAGCCCTCAATCGTACGCTGGCTCCTTAAATTGGCACTCAGTCATCAATACTTTCTGAATCTCTGTATTAAAGGCAAAAAATCTGAGGAAAAAGGGGGAAATTGCTCTCCGGTCAAGCTGATGGCACTCTATTTTCACAGCAGGATCATAACTTGTAACAACAAGCCACAATTACATATTGATCGTTGTTCTAAGGGGTCATCCAAAGTCATTTGGGAATCACAAGCGTAGATTCAACCGAGTTTTATCGACTTAAACTTGAAAAAAGTGCTGGTGAGTTTCTGTCCCACATCAGAAAAATGCTCAGACTCCCTTTCGTTGACTTCTTGTTTAGGTGCGACAACTTTTCGGGATTTAAGCATGAATTCCTGCAGACATTTGGGACTACAAAACAAAAAAAATGAGGCACCTGCTCACATGTAGGCTTCAAGACTATTCCCCCTCTCTGCGACTCATTTCTAGACACCTCGAGACATATTGATTGAATTTCACTTTGTGTTTTTAAGCTGCTGGTTTGTCTGCTCAGCCTCTAGATTTTATTTCTACCAAACGTATTTCCCCATCCTCTCCCTCTCGCTCTCTCTCAATCGACGTATCTGTCTCCTCTCTAAAACTTCACACTAAACACGAGCCGGGGCAGCAGTTTGGCCCGGAGGCAGAGCCAGCCACAGAAACAAAGCTTTTCTCCTTCAATCTTTAACATCGATGGGGAGTAATGTACCGCAGCCGAGGTTCAGTGTCTGCCGGGTAACTGATAATAAATCTGCTGCGCCAGAATTGCCTTTGAGCAAAGCACTAAAGACTTTACTTTTTTAGTTTTCTTTGATTGATCTTTTTAAACTCGGACAAATGAATCCACTGATTCAAAGGCGAGCCCGCAGGACAGATCGAGAACACTAAAAAGGAGATCCTTAACGTGAGAGATTCTCTTGGGTTTGTATGTTTCTTCATCAGACACATGCCGCCCGATGTGAGGTTGAAAGGTCTTACATCTTCGTTTTTCGTCAAGGTCTTCTTAACATCACTGGAAATAAATCTAGGGAATACATTTTTGTTCTGAAAAAGACTCAACGGCTGTATATTTTCATGCTTTTTCTTTTCCTAACTGAAGTGAATCGTGTTTTTTCCAAGCTGGGGAAGGATGACCCACTTGGCCAAGAAAAAAAGAGGCAGATGAAGCACTTCCACTGTTTTAAATTAATTATCACTGAGCTCAGCCTTACCTGCGCTTACGCAGCTTCTTGTTCTCCGTCTTGAGCACGTGGAGCTTCTTGGCAAAGCAGACGATGATCATGAAGAGCAGCAGGACCACCAGAGCCGAGGCACCCACGGCCAGACACATCACCTGGAACTCGGTCACCACCGACTCGCAGCGAGCACCCTTGTGCCAGATGTAATCCTGGACGTTACATCTGAAAAGAGAGGAAGAGAGGAGAGGAAATAGAGAAAGAAGAGGAAACAAAAGAGGAAATGGTTAGTTGGGTAAAACCACGTCTTTGTGATTCTCTGAGATGCTCAGACTGAGTGAAATGCGTGTAATCAAATCAGTATTTGTTTTCATAGCTGAGCAAGAGCCACATATTTGGCTTTTAAGTATCATTGAACTGTCACGCTCGCTTTGAACGCCTCGCTATTCTCATCCAGTCTGTTTACGAACATTAAGGATTTCCTTTCTGTTCCTGATTATATTTAACAGCCTTGGTGTGGAAGCTGAAACCACGCTCCATATTTAGCTCTAAAAACTTGTTTTCATGTTGCATGTTGCATGTTACATAAATCTTTAGTGTTTTTTTGTGAAGTAATCGACCGCAGGCGTGTTACAGCAGCGTGGAAGAGTCGCCGGCAGGTTTTGCACGACATTTTTATTTCCAAATGGATAATGTCATCACTTTGTGTGTCTGAAAATAGAAAGTGAAAAAAAAAAAAAAAGAGCCCGGGGCATTTTCCCCCTGTAAACACACTCACTGTCACACACAAACACACACGCAGACTGTGTCAAAAACACAACCATAAAAGATCTAACACAATACATATGGGCATCCATGTGTGGATGTACATTATGGGCGCATATGTGAACACACACACAAAAACACACACAGGCGCCATCTGAGTCCCAGACTCCCTCCGTGGCCGTTTGGCAGAGTACGGTGTCCGCCCGGGGACGTAAACGACGGCGGCAGATGGCTTCGTCTACAGACTGTTTGGAGTGTAAAATGGCAAATCTATTTCGCCGCTTAACGAGACCATAACTCTGCTGAGCGACGATGTCTCACTGTCACATGAGAGGAAGAGTGTGTGACTGTGAATCATCCTGTGTGTGTGTGTGTGTGACAGAAGCTGGATGATTAAATCAGTACAATTTATCTGATTGTCCCGAGTTTAAATAGATTATATTCAGTCGGTCTCTGGACTACGTGTCAATATTACTTTCAGTGTTGTCAAACAGGAGCTCCAGTTTAAGGTTAGAATTTATCGGTGTTTGTTATTTTGGCCGCCCGGACACTTCTCTCTCTATCTCTTGGGTGTCGGGGCCTCACACAGATGTTGAATCAGGACTGTTGGCCCCTGGGACCTCCCTTATGGATCACTGCTCTCTCATGTTTTCCAATCTACTGTACATGTGTCTGTATCTTTGTCATGAAAAATTGTATTGTTCTGATTCTCATTGGGTTTATCTTGATATCGCTACGTTGGTGCTGTTCCTGAAACATCATAATTAATGTTCAATGATCATTTTATCATTTCAACTTATGAAAAAGCGACAAATCTGCATTTGGAGCAAGCTGTGAGTACTGGGGCTCATATCCCATTACTGTACTGTTCACTTATTTTTCCCATTTTCGTTCTGCTTTCTGATGCAGTTTGGTTTGGTTTAGGCTATAAAGATACTCGGTTAGGTTGAGGAAAAGATAGTTTGGCTTAAAATAGACCCTGTTACAAAGCATAACTTCTCCCATGTGCGTCTTTTTTCCCAAGTCGCAAAGCTATGACATTAGAAAGACATTATCACGTGATCATGATCAACATGGTCTCCACAGAGGAAAGAAGGTTGTGTGGCACAGTTGTCCCTCCTGGATCCACACACTTTACATTTATCTTATAATCTACATGTATCAGACATTGTCTCTTTTCTAACCAGTATATTCTGTGTTTCTGTTGGTTGGTTCTGTACAAGCTATTAGTGATGTGTGATACCTCTGATTTCCTTTCCAATCTGATACAAAGTAAAAACCCAGGCTGGTGTGCTGATGCCAATACCAATAGTACAAAAACCACTCCTGTGCCTGCATAATGCCATGTCAGTTACTGAAGTCTATCTCACCCTATCAGCACCTTTCTTCTTCAGGCCGCTGCCGCAGCATCATAACCTCATCATATTCTGTATTGTGATTAAATCTCAGATGCTTAACACGGTTTGTGGTGTCGCCACAGTACCTCGGAGTCTCCCAGCACACATCACACATACAGCGTCGTTGTTGCTGTTCTGAGAAGTGAAGCAGCTCCACACATGACTGCGTTTGCAGGTCAGCCATCATCAGTGTCAACTCTGTCATCTTATGCACCTCTAGAGCAGAAGTTCACATGACTATGGTATTATTTAGACTCGATTCTGGTGATGGTGTTGGTACTGATTATAAAAGTGTAGATATCAGTCTTAAAATATGAGATTCAATCCTAGAAAAGAAAAGTTTGGGGTCGATATTTCCGTACTGATCCGACATCTAGTGTTTGTGTGTCTTTTCGAGAAGAGGAATCTCTCCTCTGTGATTCGTCTTCAGGTTTCTTCCATTTTTCCCTGCTTAAAAAGGTTTTTTTTAGCTGGTAGTTTTCCGAGTGTGTCGTACACTGTAAAGATTGTAAAAACCCCTGAGTCATTCTAATTTGTAATTTTGGCCAAACATAAATAAACTGGACTTGGAAATTTTGCCTTGCTGTTTTTCTTTTAGTTGTTTTTGACCGCAGGATTTTTAAAAGTGCCTGACAAACACACACACACACACACAGTAAAAACAGAAAACTGCCAAAGGAGGTTTTCAAGCGTGAAGGAGGCACTGCTCACTTTCTTACTCATGTATTTTTCATATATATCAGAGATGTTGTGTTTCAGTAAGAGGTACTGAAAATACGTTTTACTTCTGACCTTTTCTGAAGCAGTTCATTGCTTCGTTTCCCAAACCAGTACCACCAAACTGGGGGGCATACTGAACACCATCCCCTGCAGGTAATGCACTGACTACCTCATACATTCTCACTTAAACAAATCCCTATTACTCCTTTAATAATTTGCATTAAGGGGACTTGTGTTTTGTCCCCAGAAGGAAGGCGAGTCCCCACAACGTGCACCCAGATGAGGGAGTATGAAGTGAATGGAGGTGTCGGGGCGTACGACCACTCCGGCTACGTTCTCTTCATGCTAAGCAGGCTCCTTTCACCGACCCACTTCCTGTATCCTTCCTGAATCCTTCACGCTTTTATTTTGCCAGCTGAAGGGAAACGCTGGCAACGAGCCAGGAGACATTTTGAGTGTGGACATGAGAGAAAGAGAGCGAGAGATGACGCCCGATATCGCATCTTCAAGGAGACTTCAACGCAACTCGACCTCGGAGCGATTCTTGCGTTCACACAAAGACGAGGTTTATGTAAGTCAGAGTTTGGATGTGGGGAGGGTGGAGGGAGGGGAGGGTGGAGGGAGGGAGGGATGCAAATAGAGAGCGAGAGCGAGAGACGGGGATGCATAAAGCAAGCAGCCGAGCGAGGATGTGCTGGTCGTCATAGCAACCCAGCTGAGCGGCAAAACGGAGCAGATGCGGCGCTGACATGTCATTCCATCACACGCACGCAACCTCGCTCACCCGTCCACAGGGACACAGTTTAGCGGCTAGTTCCCATTTCTTTTCTTTCTTCCTCTCCACTTCCCTCCCTCCCTCCTCCCTCCCTCCTCCTCCTCGTCCTCCTCCGCCTCTCCCGCTGCTTGTCTTCTTGAAAATCTCTTTTCTTGTTCACTGGCTCTTTCCCTCCCAATCTTTCCTCTCTCCTTCCTCCTCCTCCTCCTCCTCCTCCTCCTCCTCCACCTCCTCCCTCCTGCACTTTGCCGAGCGCCTCCAGCTGAATCATGTCTCTGCTTTCAGTTCATGCTCCTGCTTTTTTTTTTCTCCTCTTCCTTTGACATCAGGGTGAAAACACAGCAGTCCAAGGTGAACGTTCTGGTTCAGTTATAATTGTAAAGAAATGAAAAAAAGGACTGAACCGAGCTCTGCCAACAAGTACTGTACTGCCTGTGTATCTAAAGCCTGATGTGTTTTATTCCTCCGAGCCAGCAAGCTCCATTGTTGCACAAAAGTAGTGTTAGCGTGCTATCATTTGCTAATTAAAGTATCGCTGAGGCTGATGGGAATGTAATTGGGTTCGCAGGTATCAAATGTTGACCTGTTTATGGTGCTCTATGAAAAGTCATGAAATTCAATAGGATTCCTCTTCTGTGCAACATGAATTTCTGCAGTTCTGTGCATTCATTAAACCTGCTCATGTTTTTGGTGAACCGAACGTCTCAGTTTATAACTAATGAACGTGAGCGTCGTCACCTGCAGCGAGAGTTGATGACGCTCATGCTCGTGAAAAAGAAGCAGCTTTTTTCTTTTTCTTTTTTCTTCTAACTATAAAACTGAGGTAATGAACATGAATTAGCTCCTTTTTTGGGACTTAGTTCAAAATTCAAAATATGCACTGGACGGACCACATTAACCAACATTGCCACTCCCAGAGCTGTGCCTCTAGCAGGGCTAAAGACATATCAGTAAGCCACACCTTTGCACTGGTTTAGGTTCTCCTTCACCACAATGAAGACATACACTGTAGTTTATATCGAGTTAATCTCCCACACAGCGTCCTGCTGCTGTAAAAATTCCTTCTACACCTCCTGATCCAGGACTCTACTGAATCAAAAATGGCACCAGACTCCCTCCTCATCATCATCATTCTCTCATTGCTTGCAGCTCAAATGCCAAGATAAATGTTTCCAATGTACTTTTTGCAATTTTCAGTTTTATGTTTCGACAATTATGGTCTGATTGGGTTGAGGAACACAAAACACTTGGTTAGGGTTTGGAAAAGATCATGTTTTGGGTGAAAAATACCTGGTTTTGTCACCACAAACGTGGCTGGGAGTTGTCTTAACGTCTCGTCAAACATATGGTGGTTTCGTGCTTACAAATACTGAAACACCATCTCGAATTTCGGTCATTTGTTTATTGTGAAATGTCAGTATGGCACGTATGATATGTACAAATCTGAACGTATCCATGGTTTGCAAAACATAACATTTTCTTCTGGTGACTGATCTGTTTAAGTTCCCTGACATTGCCATGCTGTTCAGGCTACAGGGCACCAATGTGTTTTAATCTGCAACTAAAAAATATTCCCCAACAAATGCACAGTTTATTCCTGTTCCCGTCTGTGCAGAACGTCTCCAGATTTTTCGGAAAATAGAAGCCGACACCAGAGGAAACGCTTCTTGGCTGAATTTCGAAGATAATCTTTAGGACTGGATTTCCTCCTCCAAAAGTCCCAGCTGCACGGAGGAGAAATCAAATTGGAAATGACTCGTCATCAGGGACAAAAAACTTCTCCTGTCAGACTTCTTTTCAACATTAACAGCATCGATGGCTCTCTGGCTGTGTGGACCAGCCTCCCTCGCTCCCTATAAAACCTCCCACGCGTCCCACAGGCCTTCCTATTGTGTCCCTCAGCACGTTTTTTTTCCTCCCCAGCCCGTCATTATCTCCATCACCACGACTCTCCCCTGCCGCATTTAAAGCATTGTCGCAGCTCGGCAGAAATACAACAGAATTAACATCGGGGCGGCTCGAGCCACATTACAAAGAAACTAACAAATCCTCTCAATATTTACCTGATTAGGCTGGCCCTCTGGGGCGAGAGAGGGAGAGGCTGACTGACAGAGAGAGAGATAGTGTTTAATTTTATTTTTAGAGGGTGACAATGGTGCAGATGGGGCTGTGGCCCTCTAATAAGACCCCCTGTTGGTTTTGATGAGGAGTAATGGAGGGTGAGAAGGGAGGAGACGAGGGGGGTGGTGAAAGGCCAATACAACACAGACGGTTGGTTTAGTTGGGCGAAAGGCCAGCAGAGGACGGCCAGTGGGAGGCATTTCTGGAAACTGAAAATATCAGCTCCAACTGAAGGAGTCAATACTGCCGCTTTAAGTGAGACTACGTAATGTGTTTCCAACAAAAAAATTAATTCATAGGCAATAAAACACATATTTTCTCAGTTAAAACACTCAGGGGTCTCGTCATTACAGCCTTAATTATTCTGGTATGATTGGTTTTATTATTCATTGATAACAATGTGAGAGTAATGCCACAGTAAATGACCTGCTCAGCAGCAAATGGCAAAATATCAGATTAAGTCTCAAATAGCTGCCAAGAGGAGCGACTGTATCTTATTTTTAAAATGCTATGAAGACATCAGTGCCACCAGTAAATTACCAAAAGGCTTACTAAAGTAAACTTTACTTAGTCGAGGTGATATGTGCCAAATTTAAGGCAAATGTACCAAGCGAGATACTTAGATACTCAATCAGTCAGTCGATCTTTATTAGCACCAATTCATAACAACATGTATTAATTAATATCTCATGACACTTTTTTAAGTGGAGCAGCTCTAGACTATACTCTTTAATCAACTTATTTGCAGAGACTCAACAATGAGCAAGCACTTGGTGACAGTAGCGAGAAAAAACTGCCTTTAACAGGCAGAAACCTCGAGCAGAACCGGACTCAGTGGTGGTCTGCCTGGACCGATTGGATGCTGTGATTACCTTCTCACAGTGTCACTTCATTGTCCATTAACTATTCACCTGAAGAGTTTATGATATTGTATATGGTATCACTGTAACCCATGGTCATCAAAGCATAGAGGTAGACATCACCTTTTCTTTGTGATTATGTTTGGTTCAGGAGATACAATGCAAAATACGTAAATCGGTTAAAATAAAAAGGTGTTTTGCGATGGCTCAATATTTAAAAATGGCCCCAAACCGCACACGTTTACCAAGTTTCATGCTTTTATGAACAAGTGAACATTGTTTTTTACATAACTGGACTAATAACAAATGTGGGATGAACAGTGTGAAACAAATACACTACATTTGTTTTGTTTGCTTTGTGTGTTTGTTTATCAGGCTGTACGTGTTTTCATTTGACTAACAAAGGAACAATCATGTCATTTTTTCTTTTGCAATATGTAGCAGGAACAAGCAGAGGGCAGAAATGTATCCCAACAAGGTCTTTGGATGGTGAGAGGAAGAACAACCAAACAGAAGGCCGGAGCTGGATCTGGATGTGGACTGACAGCAGAGGGCACAGCAGGCTGTTTTACTGAATATTTTAGCATTAATCTTATATTTGCATTAATGGAACGCTATTTTTAAGCCTTTCTTCCTTGAAGCGAAGCATATTTTCTTATGCAATAACTGCAGAGAAAAAGAAGGAAGGAAGAGTCACATCTGCAGCCCCTCAGAGGTGGATCGGATCTAAAAGGCCAGCAGGAGAGGTTACGGCTCGCTGAAACCTTTTTCTGTCACAGGTTCGGACTATAAAACATCAGCTCTGATACTGGAGAAAACTTTCTCATTATGCTGAGGGCTTTGGCAGGGAGAGGACAAACGTAGGTCAGGTTGAGGGCAGGATTAAAAACTGGATTTGATTTTTTTTAAATGCTGACAGATAAGAGGAAGAGGAGAGTTTGATCTCATTTGATTCAATGACTTTATTTGAGATGTAATGAAGGAAGACGATAAAAGACGGATATAAAGTTTTTATTTTGCTTCAACAAAAAAGGCTTGAGTGTCATTGTAGTTAAGTTTTATGCTTTTGTTAACTACATTTTTTCTATGCTGCATGTTCTTGTGTTGCTTTTACTGTATTTTTAGATGAGCTAAAGACCGTCCACCATTTTAATTGTATTGAAAAACCACTAAAATACTGTAAAATCCCTGTGTACACGTTGTAACACTGCACCTTTTGTTTAACGACAGTGAGAGATGACTGTGTGACTTTAATTTAATACCCTATAAATTGTGTCACGGGACATTTCTTCTGCTTTCTGGCTGCTACGTTTTGGGTTGGTGAAGACATTCATCCATCACTGGGAAATTAAAATTCTCGTGAACAGAGAGCTTAATTCCTTTTTTCACTTAACTCCCAAATGTAAACCTACCAGAAGTGACCATATTTGGATGAGTGGGTGGAGCTAGGAAGGATATCCTGGTTGGATCTTAACGAGAACCAGAGGAGACGCTGTGGAAGCGACTCAATGGGACCGTAATTTACTAAATAAACTTCCTGCTGTGTTGAAGGAGACTTGAAGCTAACATTTGAGACCATAAACTCATTAGGAAACCGTTTACAGAGGTAATAAATCAACTGAGAAGTATGGTCATTTTCTCATAAGCTTACATACAATCGGACTCTCTGTCTGCAACCAGACCAGACCTGGAAGCTCCCTCAAACTCAGGTTTTGACTCATCAATGCTCCAATGTGGATTTTCTGCCAGTAACTTTACAGGCTACACTTTATGATAATTTAACTGACTTAATTATTTGCACAATTAAAATATTTTAACTTTCATAGTTAATGTAAATTGTTGCAGAAAGATACTCTGCTGATACAGTTGGTCTTTTATTGTTAAAGTCTGGCTTTGCTGCTGAATGAGAGCATGTGATAAAAAAATAAAACCAATTATGAAGCCCGGAGGTTTGTGCTGCAGCACGATCGTGTCTGAAAGCAGCAACTCATCAGCTGCCTTTCGACAAACTAAAAAAAAAGAGATAAGTGAATGAAAAAGATAATGATCCAAGTACAATCCAGTCTACCTCCGTCTGAAAACAAAAATTATTATATTATTTTAGGTCAAATGCTTTTTCATCTGTAATCAGCCGTCCTCCTCGATGTCCCCGAGGCATCCGGTCCTCTGCGCCACATTCAAAACAAAACCAGCTTAAATAAAAAATATCACTGCATCGTCGGCTTCCATTATGTAGATGGAATCATTAAAACCTTATTAGCGGCCGCAGTGGGCAGAAAACCGGTCCATTCAATCAGCCGGTAATGCTAAATCCCTCGATTTGAAAACTGAAAAGGGATTTGAAAAACATGACGACATAATCAGTGTTCTCCATTTGGCATTAGAAGAATCCGACTGACTCAAACCCGGGGTAATGATGTTTGGATACTTTCAGACATTTTGTCGAGCGATGTCTTTTTCCAGGGGTTTAGGCCAAAAAGGAAGGAACGAAAACAGAGAACTGTACTGGATATTTCTCAACAAATGATCCTGTATTTTGTCTGGTAAAGAATGAGTGTGATGCTGCATGAAGATTCCTGCAAACACAGTCTTATAAAAAGCCTCCTGCCTGCACCTATAAACAATTATTTCCATATCTCTGGTGAGCAAACACCTAATTTAATACGTTTCTGTTTACTTGTCATATTTACATTTCCTGCAGAGCTGTCTGTCTCTGCAGTTAACACACTTTGCTTAGTGCTAACCAGTGTGCTATCATATATACAGAGAGCCTGGTAAGCGCCGTAAATGACTCACTCAGCGTGGCTCTGAGGATACAACTGTGACCAAAACCTATTTAAATAAACCGCTGCGTCCCTGGAGAGCACTCACAATACCATAAACTGCAAACCAATTACCGGGATGCACATGTGGCCCCTCGCTCGCTCCCGGTCATCAGCCAAGAATGCAGTAGGTAAGATAATAAAAAGATGCTCCTGCTGCCTTCAGGAAGCCTGACACATGGATTCATACCGATGCACTACGTTATGAAAAAGTGTAAATTAAAAAGCGGACAATCGGTCTGTGGGTTTGGGTCACATATAGTTCAACATTGGTGACTTTGAGTCTCAAATTTGCATCACTGCTTGGCAAACAAGCTTGCTCTGTTTATTTATATCTATATGAATGTGTATGCAGGTGCATTAAAGGAATAGTTCACTCAAAAAAGGAAATTTGGTTATTATCACCCCAATTCCAATGGAAAGTTGGGGTTTGTTTTGTGTTTCAAGAAACATGTCTAGAAAAAAAAACATAAAATGGCTCCACACTGGTCCTCAGGTGTAATCCATGTCTACGGAAGCCCTGGGTGACAATTTCAGATTAAAAACGAGTATAAATGATCAAGCCAGACTAGACTTATGCCAGACGAGCTGTACGGAGGCGTTTATGTTTTGGATTTGGATGCTACTTCTGCGACTTGTAGAGGAGAATGCTGAAACTTTGTTTTGCTGTGAAGCTCCATCAGCATGGGGTTGAGTAGATAACGACAGTTTTAATTTTTGGGTGAACTGTTCCTTTAAATAATTTTATATCTTCATAGGTTTTCTTTTACGTTTCTTTTTTTTCATCTACACATGAAAAACGAATGAAAAACTACTCTGTAAACATGCAGCTGCTCTTTGAATAGATGATTTTCACTTCATAAATAAAGTGTACTAAAAACAACAAAAACTAAACAGATGTGTTTATTAAAAGCAAAGTATGTGAACAGAGCTGAACTTTAACAAAAAGCAGAAAATTGGAGCTAAAATGCAGGAAGTTTTTCATATTAGCAATGTCACAAGAATCCTAATAACAGATTATTATAATCTAATTGTAAATTCTGATCTAATAAAGGCTTCTAGCGTCTGGTTTCTTTTTTGTGATTGTACTGTTGGGAAAATAAAACATTTTCCATATTAACAAATCAGGCGCAGATTATTTCCTCTCTACAACTCCTTTCAAAATAAGAGACATTTAGAGGAATTTGAGGCTGACAGACTGAGACAGAGCGAGGTGAGGTGGTTCAATGGAGCCTGTTAGCTCCGCCCACGTAAAGATCAATAAAACCCAGATGATTTTACACGCGTGTGTGTTCGTACATGTGTGTGTGCAGTGAACCGAATAGTCCAAACACAGTCACCCTGCAGCAAGACGACCACTGCCAGGCACAAGTTTGTGTGCGTGTATGTGTGTGTGTCAACAATTGAATACATCAGGCAAGACTACCTTTGGCAAAAACAAACTGTGAGTGTGCGTGTGTGTTTATGTGTGTTTATGTGTGTTTATGTGTGTGTGTGTGTGTGTGTGTGTGTGTGTGTGTGTGTGTGTGTGTGTGTGTGTGTGTCTTTTGTCCTGGCCTTCTCAGCAGCCCGTAAATCTCCTGTGTGTTTGACCTCTGGCCCGATTCCACGACCCCGCGCTCTTTGACTTGGATGTGATCTCTGATACACACATAATCCTGTGTGTGTGTGTGTGTGTGTGTGCATGTGTGTGTGTGTTTTATGATGTGTGTGTATCTGATTTGTGTTGCCATGATTTAGTCATGAAATCCAAAATGGATACAAACGGCTGCTGGTGCTCAAAACTTCACTTAATTACATCAAGCTGCAGGACGGACACACACACACACACACTTGACACACACACTTGACACACACCCTCATACTCACACACACACACACACACAGTAAATTCGACCTGGCTCGCCCGAGTCGTTTCCATACTGGCAAGCGTTATAAGGTTCTGACTCATTCTCTCTCTCTCTCTCCGTTTCTCCTCCACCTCCTCTCTTTCTCTCTGTCCACCTCTCACTTTTTCTTTCTCTTCATTTCCTGTAATAGTCTCTCACTCTTTCACTCCTTTCTCTTCTTTCTTTCTCTTTCAATGTCGGACTTTTTCTCCCACAAACACTCAGAATATAAACACCCTCTCTCTGTTGTTTCCCTGACACACACACACACCCTCTGTTCCTTCCCCTCCCTCCGTTTTTTTCTCATCTGTTTCTCCGAATATGGTCCTCGGTCCTGCAGCTCGAGCGAAGGAAGCGATTTACGACGTAAACGCTGTCAGACACAATAAGTCAAAGGACAGGAGAGCCAGTGCTGGAGATGCAGCAGATAACTTTTCTTTAAAAAAAAGAAAGACAGATCACATCGCAGTGAGTTTGTGCGGACTGACTCAGGTTTTTAGTCATACAGGTTTGTTTTCGTCTCACTTTATTTGTGTGAGTTTGACCGCTGGAGTGTTTTTGCAGGCAGTGTTTTGGCCACAGACTCTGGAAGTGACAATTTAACACAATTTCTGTTTACTTAACTAGCAACAGACTGTGTAAGTGTGTGTGACAGCTCAGACTCACACTGATTAGAAACTTGACAGGAACGCCAGTGTTTTCTCTTCCTCTCCTCCAGATCGTCTTGTTTTTGTTCCTCTGCTCGGTACATTCATGCTTTTTCCTTAAACTTCAGGATAAGGACGCATTTTTTGTTCATACTGAAACAATTTTAACTGGAACTGATTCATTTTCACCTCAGTTTGAAACACCAACCTCACTACCTGCCTGAGTAAAAACTGAACTTTTGGATATTTATCCTGAGGTTTAGAGACTTGTGTATCCAGACGTGCAAATTCATAAAGTTTGCAACTTGCAGGAAGGAGATTTTTAGTTCTACAAACACAAACACTGGATCCTACACTTCCCATAAAACCACAAGAGGTTCATCAGACCCTCACCGCCTGATAAAAGCCTCCATCTTTCAAACTCCATGACGCCATGTTGTAACACAGGCTTTCTGTTTTACTGTACTGTACACAAGCCCAATTAAGCAGAGACATAGTAACTGTTGATGACATCATTAGGGTTCCTAGCTACGAAGCAGCTGACACATTACTACACATCTGGGGGAACCATGTGAGGGCTGTAAGGGCTGTAATTTGCTTTGTTTCCCTGCTGATGGAGATCCTCGTGAGTGAGAACAACGTCAAGTAAGACTCAGAATCATTGGGGGTGTTTCCACTGTTTACTCTCGATGCATGGCTTGCACCGTTCCCTGCAATGTTATGTAGTGTAATATTGTCTGTTTTTTGTTTTGTACCAGTATAATTGTATAATTACTTGTTGTCATCTGTGTTTTATGAAATCACAGTGACTTTTGACCCATGACCATGAAAATCTAATCAGCTGATCCTTGAGTCCAAGTGGATATTTGTACCAAATTTGAAAAAAATCCCTCATGGCACTCTAGAGATATGGCGCTCACAAGAATGAGCCGGACGACCTGAAAACATAATTCCTCCAGCCACCGCTGTCGCCGGTCAGGAGGCGTAATATAAAGTAAATCTATAATAATAATATATAAACACAGTTAGTATGTGGGACACGGCACATCTGTCTACTGTATCATAAATGAGAGTAATCCAACACCGAACCATAAATCAAAACCTGCACCGCAGATATCAACGACTCCCGTAAATCTGGCTTAAAGTGAAACACACACTGAACGTGTCAGGAAGCTTTGTGTCCAAAATTGGTCAGTTGTGTTGCCTTTAAGTTCCTCCAGAGTTACAGAAGATAGTGCACGACTGTTTCAGCAGGCTGTGTACCGCAGCACTCCTCATGACTAATAAACTGATCTCAGTGGAGTCGGTGCACATTTAAACACTCTCTGTAGGCGACGTGCAAGTTGAGTTAAACCAGATTTGTAGCAGAGGGTGTGTACTTGTTTTAGTAATGAAATGGCTTTTGACAGTTTTTATTATGATGTCACTCTGTTGTGTACAGTAAGCGTATTTATATTATCTAATTTAATTAGTTAAAAGTTCAATTATTGTTTTTATATCCTTGTTTTGGCATTTTTTATCCACGTATGGGGAAGAAACTGAAGCCAAGTCTTTCTTAAACTGTACTAAAAGGTAATAAGTTACATGTAATCAGTTACATTGAGGAAGTTAAGCTTCCCGGCCCTGCAGGTACATATTTCTTCCTGCAGGAAAGAGATACGACCAGCTGGTCTGAGGTCAGTAAACAGCACTTCAAAAGGGTCATGTGTTTTACTGCGGAGGGCTAAAAGGTCCAAACATTCATCTCACTGTAATTGAATCGGCCTGATGAATGAAGCCGCTCCAGATCAGCTGCACGCACCGACACACAGAAATATACACAGGGCACACATACACATATGCACACACAAACTCAGTCATGTGTGTCAAATCAAACACACACACACACACACACACACACACACACACACACCAGACGAACATATTGGTCCTCATCTGTGCCAGCGCTCCATTGACCCACATTGCACTTTTTGCCCAGCAGTCAAACGCCTCTCAGACTCTCTCTGACTCACTCTCAAGAGGTTCATCACTGCTACTATCTGCTGACTGCAGCCCAAAATCTGCCCTAAATATGTGGATCATGTTGTCCGCTTAGCAAAGAGTGTTTTTTCAGCAGCGCTGTGTGTGAACGTTTGCTCCATTTCCCCACTCGGTCAATAACACTCGTAATCTGTCGAGTTGATACAGAACTGAGTTGATGGTTCTATCTGGTTCCTGCTCAGTCACTCGTGCAGTTATTCATAATATTTACTTTTTCTAAATTTCTCTACGTTCTCTCTTGTAAAGCTGCGATGACTACAACTATTTTGATAATGGATTCATTGTTTTACTGTTTTTCATGCAAAAATGATGACGGTACATGAGGAGTCTTCGGGTTTATGACTGTAAATTGGACAAAAGAAGCTTTTGCTATTTCATAGACTTACCTTTTAATGTTGACAAGAGTCGTTAGATTAATTGTAATGTCTAAAATCACTCAGGATTGGTGTTATTAATGAGCACGTTTGCACAAAAAGTGAATATCGCAAAAAAATATTCAAATATTCTCCATTTCTGATTAAAATCTTGATGCGACTGCTAACTTTTATCACCGGGGGGTGAAAGGTCGACTCATGTCTGCTCTGTGATGTGACTGGAGATGTGGAGGCCGGGGAGAGCTTGTGTTTTCAGAGGAAATAAATCTGAGCTGTGCAGATGTTTTTCTGAGACTTTCAGCATCTCTTTGTTTTAGTTTAGACTGAGATGCGTGTGGTATTCATGTGTGTGTATATCTGTTGGCAGGCTGATACGTCCTCCATCAGATCCAGTCGGGAGGATGATCACCGCTGTGCATACATTTGCATTTTAATCTGTGCAGCTGCTCACTAATTGGAAGTTTTCTCCTCAACTGATTGGCTGGTTCAATCATTTCTTGATTATGGGGGAGATGTATGTAAAAAATCTCCACCCTTCTGAAATGTAAAGTCTGTGTTTAGGTGAATGAAAGCACAAACAAGGCCAGAGAAAAGAAAAATCAGCCTCAGCTCTGACCTTGACATCATATTCACTGAGCTCCAGGTGGTTTTTGTGATGGAATTGCTGCTTTTTGTTCAGCCATTTTCTCTCAGCCAAGGCTACAGTGAGTGTATAAATTGATCTTTATGCCTCTCGTATGATGGATTTCTTCCTGTATGGATGTTGACCAGCAGTACAAAATGGCGGCTGTAGAAGAGGTCTGTTCCTTCTCTTGTTCTCAGGGACTGAAAACCTAAACCTACAGTTACAGTTGATGTTTTAGGCATTTACAACCAACTCCACCTCATTGTAATACTAATGAGAAGCATCTAAAGGTGATGTTACATCATCACAGTAAGAAACTCGAATTAAGATAACTGGTCTATCACCAATAGCAGCAGTTCTTAAACACCTTAAGCAGCAACTTTGGTGAACTTGACATTTAAAGTTGCACCTTTAAAGGTTTTTGCACCAAAAATCAGGGACGAAGAGCTGAAGAGTCCAAAACAAAGTTGCACCATTAATTGTTTTATTCTTAGTCAGGTTAGCAGAGGGCTAAAATGGAGGTTAGCCTCTCATTGGCGGAAGTCTCTAGTGTGTACGCTTAATGGGCCGCACTTTAACGAAGCATCCAGGAAGTCAAACTTGTTTGGCTTCATGTGCCACTGAGCAACTTTCATGGGAATTAACAGGGTTCAACCTCTGCTTTTAGACTTTCCCTTATTGGATCCATATTTCGGCTTCTGGTGTAGCCATTAAACATCTGGATAAAGCAAATAAAAATGCAAGAAACGACATTTCAGCTACTCTTTATCAGCTACACATTTTTAAAAACGCAAAGAAAAAGTGCAAAATTGCAATTCAGCCAGTGCGTTCTGCCTCTTTTGCTCTCGACAGGCTGTTTTCCTGCACTCGACCAAAGCCCGTTTAAACAGAAACCAGAGCCCTTCTGGTACAAATATGTTGTCCTCTCCCTGTTTATAGAAATTAAAGGTCAATAAATACATTTTTAACTGAAGGCTGAGAGGGAAACAAAGATTTAGTATTGATCCCTTATTATCCCATTCGATACGAACAACATCAGTTGTACAGCCATACAGTATTAGAAATCAGAAAAGCTATCAAACAAAGCACACATCACCCTCCCCCATCCGCAGCAGCTCTAATCCTGAACTCGGCGCGCTGCTGATGTGTTTTCATAAACTCAAGTGTAGCTGTTCTCGTCACAGATCGGGACGTTTTGATCCACAGATGCACTGCTGACTTTCAGATGCATTCGCAGATGACTCATATTGAGCTGGAACTACTCTGTGGCTTACACCATATTTTCATAAATGATTCTCTTAATCCCTTTGACTTTTGACCTCCACCTAGATTCAGCACCACGGCAATGGATCGAGTATTGAGGGATCGAGTCATTGCTGCAGTTTGTGGCTAATGCCTGGAAAGCAGGTCATATAGTAATGAGTGTTCAATATGCAGGGGGGTGGGGGGGTGGGGGGGCAGCAGTTTGTACATGAGCGAGTGGTTAAGTTTGTCTTTAGTTCGTGTGTTCGTGTATTTCTCATGTGTTTTTGTGTCTGTGTACAGTTTGCATGACAGAGGAAAATCTCAGCGTACAGCCGGGCAGAACGAGGGACATTTCCTCATAAAAAGCCTCTTGTTAAAAATAACAATGATGCGTGAGTTTATATTCTGCACTGAGCTGTTCCACATGTTCTTGACCCGCAGAGCAAAACACTAAATCTAAAAGTTTGCCGAGGCTTTACTTAAGTATAGTTTTTTTTTTTTTAGTTCTCTACCCACCACTGGTTATTTTCAGGACATGTTAGGTTACTCAACTTTTGGTATAGAACGTACCACACATATCTGATATATATGAGAATGTATAGAGGAGCGTGTCTGTGGTAGTGACAGTTTGTTCAAGCAGCTCCGAAATCATAAGGGAAATCCTGCGTTCAATGGAAAGTGTATGTTGCACTAATGGCATCAAATGGGTGATTCTTGTCTCCCATGATTCAGAATCTATTCACAAATGTCAAAAATCGATTTCCTGGATGTTAACGTGATGTTGATGAACGAGAAAGGCAGAACCAAACTGCGAGGGTAGTGCAACTTCCGGACCATTTACAGGAAGTATCTGGAAGTCCATCTTTAAACAAGGCAGCGGTTTCTTTTACATAATGACTGGATAATTACCTTTGCAAGATGGAGGATTTGAAAAGTTAAATGGCCGGTGTATTGCTGAGTATTATAACGCAGTTTATGCTTTTGTCACTGAGTAAATGTGTTTGTGTTTATCATACCTGCAGAAGACTCCCATGCCCTCCAGCAGGTAACACTGTCCCCCGTTGAAGCAGTAGTTTGGCAGCGTGTCGCAGGGTGAGCGGCAACTTCCGTTCACCATCTGGTAGCCCACACGGCATCCACCCATCCCGTCTGACCCGTCTACCGCCGCGGGAGGAGCTGCTGCAGGAACGTTTGGTACTGGAGCTCCTGCACCAGGAAGTGCTCCCCCGGGGATGAAGGAGCTGGACCCTGGGCCCCGGGGCCTGGAGCGAAGCCGGAGGTCTTCGTCGCTCTCGTAGGCGTCGGTCGTGGTGCTGTAGGTGTACTCATCAGCAGTGGGGGACACGCCATCCTCGTAGGGTGTGAGGTAGTCGTAGTTGTCCGGCATTGCCCAGGAAGTGGGGTCACCGCCCTGCAGCTCATGAGCCAGTGATGACGGAGAGGGTGGGGCCAGGTCGAGGTTGCGCCCACGAGAGGAAGGGTCGAAGAAGTTCACGCGGAGCACGTCGGGGTTAGAAGGGTTGGAGGCGGTCGAGGGCGGGGCGGTGGTGGTGAAAAGGTGATCCAAGTCAAACACGGCTGTGTCCTTGTCGTGAATCCAAGGCGGGTCGATGTGTGGCAGACGCTCCTCCTCCTCTTCTTCCTCCTCCTCGCCCTCCATGACTTCCGGTCCACGTGGGCTGCCAGGCAGCAGGTCCTCCTTCTCAGCAGAATCAGGGATGAGCTGGGGCGGGGCTGGCACACCAACTTCCTCCACCGTAGGAACCACCGTCTCACCGAACATGCCGCTGCTCTGCTCCTCTTCCTCGCCGGCACGAGGGACCCGGCCCGCCCTCGGGGTCACAGTGCTGACGGCATCGGGACTGACTGAAATGCTCACCTCGTTAACCTTGACTGGACCTTCCTCCTCGTGGAGCAGGGAGGTGACATTGGCCGTGATTGCCGGCTCAGTGGCATTGGTCCCGACTACGTTTCCTAAAAACACACACAATAAAAGGTTGATGAGTACAAATATATCAAGGAAAAAAGTTTGTTTTAAAGCTTTCAAAGAAAAAGACGGATCAGATTAATGACAGCCCTCACTACGAAGGCATAAAAACCCAAAGAAGTTTCTCCTCTCAGACGGAGAAAGAAGTAGTGAAACAAAGTGGTGAAGGAACTTGAGTAAATTTAATGAGGTGAAAACGGCTTCACTTGAAAAACAGACCTCAGTTTGTATTGATCAGCTCAGGAAAAACTTCTGGCTCTTAAATGGACCAGTTACTGGAGCGCAGGGCTCGTTACAGAGATGTCTAAAGTTTAAAAGCAGAAATACGCTTGAAAAATGTATAAAATATCCATGAGAATAACAAAAAAAGTTTTGTGCATTTTACTCTGATCACATTATATTTGTGGTGAATGAAGTTACTGTATGTCCTCAGTGGGGTACTATTGATGATTTATATACATTTGTAAACTGTGCCCTCCAACACCTGCTGTCAAAAACTCAATATAATCGATTTCTTACTTGTACTTCAGGGATAATCTTGCTCTAAGTTTTGGATCAATATCTCCCATAATTTGGGGTCTTCAGAGGTGAGTAGAGGCTTCAGCAAGTTTGGGCAAGTCTGCAGCCTCGTCGCTAGTTTAAAATGCTGGCAGTTAATGTTTCTGCAAACTGTGGATACACTCTGTTCTGTAGTGAGTGCAAGATATGAAGTGAGGTGACTTTCATGTCGGGGCTGGAGGGGATGGTGGTGGAGTTACAAGTAGAAAAATCCATGCTTGGTGTGAAAAGGCTTTAATGAACCTTTTTTTCCCCCTGACTGTACGTTAGTGATATCCTCAGAAAGCATAAGTCACTCTGAATCTAATATGTGCATGATGAATAAAACTGCCTAGAAAACAATCAACCCCCGTGCAGCCAGCAACAGAAAAAAAATGCTGATCCCACTAAAACCAGCACGACATCAGAAGACGCAGAAACCATTACTATGAAAAATTTAACAACCAAGTTGGGTTGAAAATACACTGGTTGGGGACAGAGGGGTGAGTCAGTTCAAAATGAAACACATTTAAATAAATCTCAGTGGTGCAAACTGAATATTTATTCACTGATATCCAATCAGAGGAGTTAAAAATATACTCTCCAGGAATATTAGCAAATATTAGCTCAGAATAACTGCAACCGAGCCGCTCTGGCTGTCGGATGCAACATCTGCTGTTGTTTGTATCTGACCTATAAATACAAACATGCACATACAATCACCAACTGGCTCACTTCACTCTTTCCAAACACATTTTTCCAGCCTCACACACCAGTGGTCCCTCCGCCACGCGATGACATCACAAGCTGAAGTCTTTCTGCATTATGTGACGGACGGTCGGGGCTCAAGGAGTCTGGCATCGACCCCGACGGGTGAAACAAATTAAAACGAGACGTGATTGGCTGTATACTTATCCTCCGGGTCGATTACTTCATCCGGGGGCAGCTCGTTGAGTCACGCAGAAAGCTGCTTTGAGGCCGCTCCCCGTTTGGATTAAAGGAATAATTCACTAATGTACTTGAACAGAGCGGAGCCGGGATTACAGATTATGGGGTCGGAGAAGGGGGGATTGGGAGACACAGGTGGGGGGGCCCTGCAGGGGGTGAAGGGTGATGATCCTGAGGAGACCCAGACGAGAGAACGTCTCAACAATTGTGCTGCAAGAAAGCTGAAAATGATTGAAGATGACACAGAAGAAACTCTTCATCGTGAGTGGCGAAGGTTTTCAGATGGAGGAATGATTTGTCGAGTCGAGATTCATCTTTTTATTTTCACCAACAACTTGCTTAACAGACTAAGCAATGTATCCACCCTGTTAACATGTTAGCATCGGGTAGTTTATGCCTTTATGGCACAGAGATCTAGCCTGCTTCCAGTCCCTTGAATCCCTGAGTCTCTGCTTGTGTTTTTTGGCAACAAATAGGTGATGCGTTCAATAGCTGCACCACAGTCGACCTTGCTGGCATGCAACTTCCATGAGGGTGTTGATAGTCAGCCAGCGGGTAGAGGTGTTGTTGTGGTGAAGTTTGATTTCACCTTTTTACAGCGAGGCAGAAGTGTTGGCAGAAACACTACAGTACCTTTTCCATTTCGATTCAACGACAAAAAGTCAGGCGCATTATGTGTTCATTAGTCTGCGTTGTTTACGGTGAGTCTGGGACACACTGTATTTTGTTTGCTTGAGTTGAAAACCCTGCGCCCTCCACCAAAACTGTCACAGGTTTTGGGTTTTGGGTTTTGGAGTACACCCATCAACAGCTGTTTCTGCACACTAAATTATGGCTCATGAACATGTATTACCTGAAGAAAGGCCTTTACCCGACAAATCACACATGGAGGTAATAAATGCACTTTTTTAAATACTTTTTGCAAAAGAAAGGAATCTAACCACAACTCTGTAGATGGGATTTAAAAAGCGGACGCCATCTTCCGACCAGGTGCCACAAAAATAGTGACAAGCTAGGATGAGATCAATATTCAATCCTGGACTTTCTAAACAACATGACATTATGTTGAAGGGGGGGATACAGCTGATTCGCAAATAGCTGCTCCTCTCACATAGAACGTGATAATCATCGTTGTCACTCCTTTGCAACACTACATTTCCCAAGATGCATTAGACAGCCCACAGAGAGCATATCTAAACCTTCGTCAGTCAGCTGAGGGTTTTAACTGATCTGCTCTCCAAGGACAAAATAAGCTTCCAAATTAACTAACTGGGACTGAGGCCGTCATCGTCATTTTTACTGATTCATTTTATTTTATTTTATTTTTACTATTAGTGTTTTAGTTCACTTCAATATCTTAGTATGATCTGGACCTGTAAGAACTTTTTAATTTGCCATTTTTTAATTTCCACTGTCCTAAGTTGGATGACGTGTGATATGTGCCTCTATGTTTTTCCCATATGTGTGTATGAGGACTCTACTGCAAACAAAATCTACCTCTGGGTACTAATAAAGTAACTTGAACTTGAACTTGATCTCTGATATAAGCTCACAATATCGTTAATATCAAGTAAATTGGTGTTTTATAAGCACTCGGCTAAAAGACCTCCTTCGTTACTGCATTAATCTATGGAGAAATCTTAACTCCATGATAAAAGGATAAATTAACACCAGCGTTTTTTTCAGACAAAATGCATTCACGTCTTTTAGGTCTGAGGCTCGGTTCCCCACAGTGAATAAATGTGTGCTCGTTTAAGGAGCTTTGGTAAAACAGCCTCCACCAAATGGCATATGTGAGGATATCTGTCAGGATCTCTGCTGGCTGAAGATAAGCTCTGACCCTCTGGGACTTTAATCTGTCCGCCTCTAAATGTCTCCTCAACACTCTGCGACGCTCCATTTACACAGCCACTAGTTTATTATTTATTATGACCTCCGCCAAAGTTTTATGACTCACATGACGTGATGTCTGAATCTGGAACAAACAGTCATAAAAGAAGGTACACACCCTCAGATAGTAATGACCCAAAATCTAATCATTTCATCATCATTTAAAACTGCAGCAGAACAAACAGAACAAACCAGAACAGCTCACCGAGAAACTTCTCACACAATACCAACGGATCACCTGAACCTTAATCATTCAAGACATCGTTAATGTGTACAGAGTCTTCATGGGGTTAAAGTAAGTCCCAACTCTGCCCAAAAGACAAGAAAATCTGCTAAAGAGCAGTTGTCTGATACCTGCTCAGCCCAATTTTAGTTTGGAGGAGAAGGAGGAGAAGAAGGAAGAAGGAAGAGGAAAGGGAAGAAGAAGAAGAGGAAGAAGAAGAAGGAGAAGAAGGAAGAGGAAGAACGAGAAGAAGGAGAAGAAGAAAAAGAAGGAGAAGGACGATGAAGGAGAAGGACGATGAAGAAGCAGGAGAAGAAGAAGGAAGAGGAGGAGAAGAAAGAGAAGGAAGAGGATGATGACAAAGAAGAAGAAGAAGGAAGAGGAGGAGAAGAAAGAGAGGGAAGAGGACGATGAAGAAGGAGGAGGAGGAGGAGGAGGAGGAGGAGAAGAAGAAGAAGGAAGAGGACAATGAAGAAGAAGAAGAAGAAGAAGAAGAAGACATACATGTCTATTATAAGAAGAGTTGCTGTAATCTACTAGTTGTTACAGAAGAATGATAATGACTTAATTAGTAAAGAAACTCGGTGTTAATGAGTTAATCAGTGAATGAATCCACCAGGAGTTTCCTGAGTTGTACTGTAGGTTGTAAATTTAACTAGAACGAACAGCAACGATGAGTTAAGAGCAACAGAGTTTCACCAGCTGAGTAACTTCAAACGCAATAATGATAATTTACTGTATTCTGTCTGTGAGAGTCATACTGAGAGGAGAAAATTGGTGTCTCTGCTTCGTCTTTGGGAGATAATTATTTGGCATTCTGTTTCCTGGTTCGATTATAAACTGAAGTGATGACAGGAAATGAAGTGAAGAGACGGGGAACGACAAAGGTCCTTTAACCGATGCCAACTAATTGCGCATTATAGTCCGAACCGAGTCCACAGGCGTAAAGATTTCTGAGATTGTTGGTTCGATATTTAATTCTGAGGAACTTACATGAAAACCTGAAACAGAAACTTGTGATTTATCACCAGTCGAAGCGCTGCGACCCGTGCGACACTGAAGTAAACAAAGACGCACTCATCGCGTCTTCAAGGAGATACTGGCTCGGCTTCTTACAGAAATTAGTTCTGCTTCTCAGAGCGATGACACGTCGTATATAATCAAATATTCCTCCTCATGCTGCTGCTGCTGCTGCTGCTGCTGCAGGGCAACTGAAACTAGAGTGGGAAAGTCTGCGTGTTATTCCCTCAGCATCTACTATCAAAGTACCCTTGAGCAAGGCTTTTTTCTCTACCAGTGGGTGCTCCTCTTGCCAGTAAAGAGGATGATATAGTTGGATGTGTAAGTGTATGAATGTAAAGCAGGACAGTGCTGCCTGCAAAGAGAACATCTGTCCTGATTAATACAGATGTGTGACAGAGGTGTGAGGCTTTGACAGGTGGAAAGCTTCAGTTTATTGTTTGTTTTTGTGTTTTCTGGCGCAGCAGCAGCAGCAGCGAGCTGCGTCTTTGAAGCCGGGGTCGTTCAGGGGCTAATCCTTCCAGCATTCCCACAATCCACTGCTGTTTATCAAATCAACTGAGCAGCCCGGGATAATACGCCAAAAACACGCTCACACAAAAGCATTTTACACACCGAACGCTCGACGCTCACCAGGAAATTAGGATTCAAGACCGTAAATGTCCGCCTCGCTCTTAAGCAAAAACAATCATCCTCGCCTTTGTTCGCTTTGTCTCTCACACACACACACGCACACGCACACACCTGACAGCAACGCGCTCATTAAGTGACAGTCTGTCCAGATGAGTGTAGTGTTTGGGTGGATCTCCAGGGGAAACCAGTCAGCCTTAAACACAACTATCTCCTCCTGCAGCAACAAGCCTGATAACAGACAGTAATCGCTGCTGCACAACCAGACGGGATGACAGGGGGGTGATGAGGAGAGAGGGTGACGAGGGAGAAGTGACACATCATGACAGAGAGAAGAGACACAAACTGAAGGAGGATGTGACACGGTGGAGGATGGAGAGAGAGAGAGGGTGAAAACAAGGGTGACAGAGAGGTAACAGACACACACATGGACAAAGAAACACTCTTGAACTTTTACTCACTCTGTCAGTCTGTTTGAGGTGGAAACCCTCTACAGAGATGTTAAATATACTCTGGACTGGTCTACTATCACACTGCTGCAGCCAGGTGAATTTACAGTATAACGCTCCTGGTGCACGAGGCAACACAACCAGCTGCCAGAATGAAATGTTGGTATTTTACATTTCTGTAGACCACGGATACAAATGTGTAAGTGTCACATGTATCACAGCAACATTTTTGTGTTCGTGGCGACCCAAACCAGCCATTTTTTTTAGGGAAGTCAGACCATCTCCATCCGTGTTTGTGGTGACAGAACCAGCTATTTTTAACCAAAACATGATCTTTTCCTAACACTTACGCTGCGTTTTTTGTGCCGAAAACTAACCAGACTTACAGCACAGCGTTGTCACAACATCAACACCCATTTTAGAACAATGTGAATCATATCAACTGGATTAATTATTGATGCATTCATGTGTTCAGTGCTTAAATGTCGAAGCTGGTAAAGGTGGGTCAACTATCATATAAGGTTTATCTGCCATGTATTAGGTAAATATGTTTAATTACTTTCTAAAATGCAAAACAGTAGAGCCTCACAGACCTGCTAGCATAACTATATACTCTTAAGTCTAAACCCTTCATGTCAACAGTGACACCATATTTCCACAATCACAAATCAGGAGTTTACATATTATGAGGCACTGAGGTTGCATCCACACAAACTATCAGGACTCAGGCAGTGTTGCTGTAGGAGACCTCAGTGGTGTCAGTCTGCCAGACCTCACTGTGCATCTCTGGACTGAGCTCCAATTAAGTGGAGTTGTCTCCCTTTCACCACCTCGTTAGCCTAATTGGATTAACGAGGAGGAACCGTTTGACAGACAGCTGGTTTAGGAGCATCACAGCATAGGTACACAGTGTCTCAGACATGCTGCAGTTGCTGTAGAAAACATACAGCTGATATAGAAGTAATTAAGCCTGTCAGTTTCAGTCAATCATTGTTTGATTGTCTCCGAACAAAGAGGTGAAGTTGTGTCGAATAAACGAGAAAGAAAAACATTTTCTGGGTCTAATAATCTCTTCTGGTTCTGTGTGATCAACAACAGGAAGTGAATCACAAGCATAACAAGAACCAGGATTTCCAAATAACACCATAAGGTTCTAATACAACACATGAGAACAATTAATGAGTCCATAACGGACCCACTGAGCCATGATTTTTCTGATCACGGTGCAGTTTTGGTTCAAGTTTTTACTACGTTGGAAAATCCCATTTTTTGTAATAATGAAGAAAAAGAGACTGAAGCAGAATTCAAGGTCCCGTCTGTTCTGAAACATCCCATCATGAAATTCATTAAAGGCTTGTTCTGAAGAGAGATTTCTGCTGGTTACAACACGGTACCGGAGAAAAGACAAAATGATCAGGAGAAAAAAGGGAAAGGGATGTAAACTGATCACCACTTCCTCCCTCACAGAACAAATAACTGTTGCACCTGTCGGCTGCAGTGTTCATAAATACACCGACTGTATCGACGGTGTTGATTCAGGACCGACTTCATCTAAGTTTTATTTCCATTATGTTTAGCCACGTTCGCTCACTTCCTACCTCTCTCTCGGTCGAGCAGTTTATAGATGTTTTAATGCAGAGATATTACATGTTACATCTTTAAATGATTAATCGTTGTTTTGTGATTCTTTCAGCTCCAAACTCAACTATTCTGTTCAGGTTGAACGGTGCAAGAAAAACTCTCCTTTGACTATTTAAGCAAAACAAAAATCTGGGACTCAATAAAAGATTAAATGAGAGAAAGTGATTGTTTTAAAGGCTGAGTCAGCAATAAGTTCTTCCAAAGTGCAAGCCTGTTCAAACCGATAATGGACCGGCGTCTTTTTTTACCCAATTAGAGCCGCAGAGCTGGCAGACTAAACATCAGCTGGCAGGGTCGGGGTCGGGTCGAGTCAGGACGAGCCGGTTCAGTCTGGGTCCAGCACAGCTGAGGTCCAAACGAGACAAAACTAGAATAGAAGAGTCTTTGTTTGTTTGTTCGCTCCCACTTTACGTGAGATAATCAAACTGCATTACGTAAGGAGATCCTCACACACTGCACGTCTGTGTGTGTGTGTGTGTGTGTGTGTGTGTGTGTGTGTGTGTGTGTGCGCGCGTGTGTGTGTGTGTGTGTGTGTTGTCGTATCTTTGCCAGTATAACCCACTGGTAATTGGGGTGGCTTCCAACTCCTCTGGTGAAGGGTGTGGATGGTCATAATGAGAAGATTTTTGGCTCGTTTTCCTGTGTGTGTGTGTGTGTGTGTGTGTGTGTGTGTGTGTGTGTGTGTGTCAGACTGATTGTTTGGGGGTGATGGCGCCTCAAGGCCAAGTGCTGTTAGCCTGCGCTGGCGAGCCGCCGACCCTCCGGCCTCGCCTTTTGTTTAACCCAGATCAGTTCGGAGAGGGGAAGCTACTAAACCACCCACACGCTCGGGGCATTCTGATTGGCTTTGACAGACTGTAAAGAGGAACCTGATTGGATGTGACAGTTACGGCCCGCCAGCCAGTTTGCTGACCCAGACTGGTAGAGAGAAAGGGGAAAGGTTGGGCACTGGATGGCAAATAAACAAAAAGCTTAAAAGGCTCCTGTAGGAACAATATGGAGGTGAAGAAATCTCCTTAAAATGTGTTTTAATTTCACTGATTACATAATATGACACCCCCCGAATAAAACACGGCTTATATATTGTAAATAAATCACAACTTGAGCATTCAAACACTCGTTTTAAACTATTTTAAAAGAGCTTTTAGATAAACCGATTTGATTTCTTCACTTCAGCGTCTGACGGTGTAACATCTGACAATTAGCAAGTAATTAAAGTGCAAGGTGCCACATTTTCCTTGTAGTGCCAGACTGGTATAATGTGCTGTGCTGCCTCCCTGAGTGTGAATGAAAAAAGAAAGAAGAGTCACAGTAAGGGGCGAACTAAGGACAACACTGGTGTCCTGCTGTGTGCTGGTCAGAGGTATACAGTATATGAGCCAAAATCAGATTGATGGTTGATGGTTTTGATGCCTCATTTGACCATTTTGCTCAGTCATGTTAAGAGCTTTTCAGTGTATTTTCACACAAAAATTTAACCGAAGGTCCACTTAGCTTTTTCAAGCAGCTCTTTTAACCACTGCTGTTAAATGGACCTTAAGTTTTTATTTTCTGGTAAAAACTGAATGAACTGTCACTCACTGAATGATTCAATGCAGCTTTAGTTGAAGGGCAAAAATTGCCTTTTTCCACAGCTATGCAAACAAGTAAAGTACAATTTAGGCTTAAGTGGGCTGACGAACTACCCTTATCTGATCTACAGATCTGTTCACATTGATAACAAGGCAAAATTTAAATGGTAATGGGATTGCAAACAAAGTTGATGGAAAGATTGCATAATAAAATCACTGTGGGTTTAATTTAGGTGCCAAAAATGTGTCTGTGGGAGCTGAAAATGCTTCAAATTGAGGAGAAAATTCACATTTATCAGGGAACTCCAGTGACGCCATTAAATTCAGCGATTCCCTGCTGGGCCTAAGAATCTGGGAGTCTTAAGAGAGTATTTTTTGAGCTAAAATGTGTTATAAAGGTAGCAAACCCCTTTTCAGGAAAAATCAGTGTGTAGGTTATGTGAAAAATAATAGTGAGTGTGTAGTCAAGAGAGAGTGTGTGACGCTGAGTGCGACGTTAGCAGTTACGTTATAGCTGTGAGCGCAGCAGTGCAGTGTGTGTGGAGTAAACTGTACATTAGCTGATGACTAAATGCTACAACTCCTCAGCACCTGAGCCAAGTTCACGTGTGCCGCTCGCCACCTGCTGATTTAGGCCGCGGTCACACATACGCCAAATCTATGGAGGCGAAGAAGTGGAGTCGGAGCTACAACCAATAGCAACGACGTGTGTGTGGCCGACCCCTCAACAGGACTAAGGACTACGATGGCCCGCTCACATTCAATGATGCGAAGGCCTAATGTGAAGTACTTAACGACTTCAACCCTAGGCTCACTTAAGGTGGACTGACCTTTAAGGTCACTTATCTATCATTTGAGTGACTTGCTGCTCCTCTGACACAGTGCAATCCTTCCTAATCTGTCAGTGAATTAGATTTATTGTGGGTTTTTTTCAAACTGGTTCCTCGTCTTAATGCTCTTTCAAGATATCGCAATCCCAATATCTGCACACGGATTCCTTCACAAACCAACAAACTGGCTTCGGTCTCACTGTTTGCTTTACTCCTTGTGCCGTGTGCCGTTAAACACACAGGAGAGATGATGTAATTAGTGTTTGCAGAAATGACCGCAGCGAGCGTAGCACAGGAGCCAGAGACGATGCAGAGTGAGCGAGAGCCTCTTTAACTCCTTCTCATTGATTTTAGCTTCAAATGTCTAAACCTCAGGAGAACCACACACACATTCCTCCCGTCTTTCCTCGTTCCCACACTCACTCACTAATGAATAACACATGAGGGTTTTTTTTTTTTTTAATCTTTACTCAACGCTGCTCATTAATATAAAGAGGAAATGCACATGTCTGCATTCAGCCCTGATTGAAACCTCCTGCATGGATTTTTTACACCAGCTGCTCGTCCTCTTCCTCAATCTTTCCTCCTCTCGCTCCTCCTCTCACTCGTCCTGCCATCTTGTCATCTTGAATAAATTCCGCTCGTGTCATCTCCTCCTCGTCTCCTCCTCAAATAAATCCTGTCCTTTCTGGATTCCTTTCTCTCTCTCTCTCTCTCTCTCTCTTTTTCTCCTTCCATCACATAAATCCTTTCATTTCTGACTCCACAGGTGGTGGGATGGAGGAAGGATCTGTTGCCATGGAGACGGTCTCGGGCCTCGCTCGAGCCGATGCGGCGCTGCAAAAACCCGACAAGATCTGCACGCTGCAAACACACACTCGTGCACACGGACACACACACACACACACAGCCACCTAATAATAATGTGTTTATCTTTGAAGAGCTGTTTTATGAGGTCCTGCATGTGTGTGTGTGTGGTGTTATGCATACTCTAGGTGTGCATCCATGCATCTACACCTGCACAGCCTGTTTCTTTTCCTCCCTTGTGACTTGGTTTTGACAGTCAGTCAATTTAAATCCAGGTGTGTACGCAAGTCTGTCTCTGTATGAGTGTTTTCCGAAGACAGATGTTCATGAATGTTACATGAACGTCGTCACGAACGCTCAAACGTTGGGCTCATCATTTTCAAAATGATCCATGTTTATTACATAACAGGCAACAATCTGATGGAAAAAGAGATCAATAATAATTTTTTGGCTGAACTACTATCCCTAATCCAATAATGCAGAGGGACGTTCACAGTGTTGCACTTGTTCTTTACTCATAAGGAGTCAGAAACAGAGGGAGAAATTCAAACCTTGCTTAGTTTATTCTTTTCACACACCTAGCCAGCAGCTGCAGGTGTGAATGGTGGGCTGCTGGTTTTAGAAAAGTTACAGACAGGTGTGGGTGGGAGACGTCTCTTAACCATCCGACCGGTACTTTGGTTGGAGCGTGTAGATTTAATTACAGTTAGGGAACAAGTGGGTCACAGTTAAAGAAACTGACACGACTGTCAGTAGAAACAGGAAGGGAAGAGCGCACGGTTACGTTATGGCTCAAGTAACCACCGTTCCTGCAGGGGCGAGTTCACATACATGATTCACTGTCAGACTGACTTCATCATGTTGCCGACAAACTGGTTAAAAAACAATTATTCACAAAGACCACTGGCATGTTTTATGGTGGAACATTTTCTAGCACGATGTTTGTTTTCGATGATTGGATCTTCAAGCGCTTAAAACATTTAACATTTTATTTCCTCACTTGGAGAGAAAAAAAGATGACAGTGCGCTGCCCCACTGCGCTCCGGCAGCACTGCAGCCACGCTCCTGACCTGACCGTCATGATCACCAACGGTCGGGATTACTACAGCTGCTCGAGGACTAGTCGCACGAAGGTAAACGTATGTTCTTTTCTGGCATTTGCTAAAACACCTGATGTTGTTATTCTTGAAAAGGTTAATCTCTTTATACAGGTATTATGTGCAGCTGGAAGGGACTCTGCTGCTGCTGCTGCTGCTGCTGCTGCTGACCCTGTGCTCGTCAGCCTGTTTTGTGTTACAGCATTTAGTTTTTATGTGTTTACATTCTCGTCTTTTAACTCGTCTTTTAACTCGTCTTTAAAGTTTTACCTTTGTGTGTGTGTGACGTGTGTCATTTTTATTGTGTCTTCCGGGCTGCAGGTAAAGATCATTTTCATTTAAGAGTAATCTGATGATTGTTTTCTCGATGAATCATGTAAAATATGCCCATCACAGTTTCACAGAGCCCGAGCTGAGGTTCTTGAATCATTTGATTTTCCATTAAAATCTTAAAATATTGAGCTCACTGTCAAAGAGGCCTATAAAATATTCACATTTAAGAAGCTTAAACCTGTAAATATTTTGACATGTTGCTATTAAATGTGCATCAACTCATCAGACAAGAGAAAACAGCATCACACAAACCAAATAAATCCTCTTCTCTAATTATCCGTCTTTCTGCTGAACCTGGCTTGTTGCCATGACAGGTGTGTGTGTGTGTGTGTGTGTGTGTGTGTGTGTGTGTGTGTGTGTTCACAGAGGAGTGTGATGGGCGGACTGAATGCTAATATGACAGTGTGCAGCAGAGGAGGGCCGGGGAGGATGGTGCACGAGCTGACGGAGAGGAGAGGGAAGCTCGTTCACGTGCATGAACTCAATGACTCGCTTCACCAAGGACACACTGATGCACAGACAGTCTAGCACCTACACACACACACACACACACACAACATATCAACACACACACACACGCTCACGCATTTCATGGATCATAGACTGTAGAAAGCAGGCGTACACACACACAGAGACAGGTGCAAGCCTACGCACAAACTAAAAGATGCACTCTTGTTCCATCTTCCATCTTTTTATTTCACCCTCTGCCTCACAAACACACACACACGCCTACATGAACACACAAACATGTAAATTAATGTTCAAGGGCGGCCAGAGTTTGAGAACAACGCCAACTCAGCACTGCTACAAAAAAAAGCACACATACTGTACGCTAATTGTTTCGTCTTTGAGCGGGAAGGACGGAAGCAGCCCGTCGCTGTCAGACTGAAACTTTTTCGGCTTGTTTGATGACCATCTGCAGTCCAGCGCCAAGGACGGAGACAATGACGCCCCAAACAACTGTCACACCTGTGAGTCAGAGCTGCAGCGAGAAAAAAACACCTGGACGCTGACAAGGACGACGACACAGAGGAGGAACACCGGCACTTTGATGATGCTGAGTTTTAGGAGGCTGATAACGACCTTTTTATGTGAAGTTTGTCGTTACATTACATCGTTATAATGTATGAGAAGTTTCCCTAAAGCTTCGTTTAATGTCCTAACCTCAAACTAAAGGGTACAGTGAGCTTTAACCAGTGGTAGTTACTGTCAGCCCAGTCACCAGGATGTAATGTTAGCAGTTAAGTTCTGCAAACCAGATACGTCCAAGGTTGAAATACAGCCAACAAGGCTGCCAAACGAAGGACGAGAGTTTGAGTCACAACCACTGGATATTTTTAAAGACACCTGGAGACCCAAACCAGCTATTTTTGGGGGGAAGTTGTATGATCTCCATCCATCCGTATCTGAAGCCAAACCATGATGTTTTCCTAACCCTAACCGAGTGTTTTTTGTGCCTAAACCTAACCAGAGAGTGAGCACAGCGTTGCGACAGGAAAGAGAAATAGAAAAATATAAAAGTCGGATCATAAAGAAACCTTCACTTGTGGTTTCACAGAGAAGTTCCCGGCTAACATTTATCCTGTCGATTGGGGTTGTTTCTGTTCATTCAGCAGTATCTGCAGGATGAACTGAGTACGTCTTTTGGCCCCAATCAGACAACCCACGCTGCCTTTACAACCTCGGCCAACTCTGTCTCCCCTCCATCAATCCACTCTACTGTCATCCGCCCAACAATCCTTTCAGCTCCTGCTTCCTGATTATTATTTTTTAAGTATCTTTTTTTTTGTGCCTTCCCTAATAAAAAATGTCCTTGGATCTCTTGAAAGGCGCCACGATATCATTATCATTATTATTTTGCTGTTGAAGCCCACTAAAGAGAAAAAAAGAGCAGTGCAGTGTGTTTTTTAAAAAATTGACAGAGCTCATAAGCAGCTTGCAAAATGTTTTCTGCCTGAGGAAAACAACTGGAAAAAGACATCTCTGGCAAACTGTCTGATCGGGTGTTGTATCTGAATATCAACAGGGTCCCATGAGGGTAAACGAGTGTGTATACATGCATACTGGTATTCTGGGTATAAGCCCTAATGCAACCTGCCAGTTGCCAGAGTTGTTCCTTGACTTGAGTTACGTAGTCGTCCAACCTGATCGCCCGACAAGAACGTTGACATCAGACGATCCCAGATTATGTTTTTTCTACAATACGTAGATGGTTTTAGGTTTGGTAATGGTCAGGGGAAATAAACTAAGGCTTAAGCGCTTAGTTGAGACCACATGTCCACTCTGCTACATTAGCGCTCGTTAGCTGGCAGATTGTGAGCTGCAGAGTCATCCAGTGTGAACATGGTGTTTGGGGATACTGTGCTGCGAAGTCAGTGAAACAATCAAAAACAAAAAAAAGTATGAATAAAAATTATGTAGTTTCAACCTGTAGCTGTTCATCAGGCACATTAGAGACCCTCGTCGATATTTTACAAGAGGTAGCTCAACAGATTTTGAAACATCTTAAGTGTCCCAGTAGAGAGAATCAATTCAAGTGTTTATATCCTGTGTTTTGGACCAATTAGAGAGTTTGTATGTTTTTGTTGGACCACGATGGAAACCTTCCTTCAATGACTGTAGCTACTGCCGTGCAGAGTATTTTAATTATCAAATAAAATCAATCAATTAATCAAGGGCACTGGCTCTCTGATCATTATTATTGATCAGCTTGCTAAACATGCAGTCATGTTAGCCACACTAGATTGAAACATGACAGAGCACTAAAATCTTCCACTGAAACGCAAGAAACTTAGATTATTTTAGGGTTAACAGCTGCTTGGAGGAGCGAGAGATGGACTAACTGGTAGAGAAGTTTGAAGATTTTATCCCAAAATGCTGTAACTTCATGTGTCAGCAGGACATTTGCACCTCAGAGGAAGCTGAGCTGCAGACAGACACCTGTAGCACAGAACAGCCTGCACAAACACAAACACACTCAGTCGCACACAGAGTGAAGCCAGCAGCTGGTCGGGTCAAGCCAGTGGCCACCTACGTATGTTAATGTTGGCCCGCAGGCACATCCAGGTGGGAGGATATTACAAATGAGATTAGGATCATTTAGTTTCCCAACAAACAGATTTATCCGGGACAAAGCACATAATAGCCGCCACCGATCTCAATTTACCGCTGCGAGGAAACTTTCTGTCCCTCCCTGTTTCCCCCGGGAGAAAAGACGCCTCGTCTTTTATTTAGTAAGTAATCCAAAAACACCTTCTACCACGATGACGAGGGCTGGAAATTAAGATGAGTCTCATTAGGTTACTTTTAATCAGTTGTTTAATGTGAAAATGATTCAAATGTGACTTAAAAATGTAATTTAAAATGTGATTTAATCAGTTAATTTAATGTTAAGTGAATATTTTCTGGTTTATTTCCTCCTCGATGACAGTAAACTGAGTATTTTTGGGTTCAGAACAGAATAGAAACAAATCTGAGGACGTCATCTCGGACTTTTGGAAACACCGATTGACATTTATTCGACATAAAAATTGGGTTGAGGCCCTGTCTGCTTGTTTCTTTTGCTCCATATAAAGACTAAAGCAATCTTTTACTTGTTATTTCTAGTTGGGGAAACTTACTGTCAAAACATGTCAGTTATTTTTATATCTAGGTTTGTTACATTTTTTCTATTAAATGAAGAATCTTGCAGGATTTATTCTGAGTTCTCCACAGAAGTCTCATCTAACAAACGTACTGAGATTGTGGTTTTTTTTTTCATTTACCAGTTTGTCTTTTGCCAAATCTAGACAGACAAGAATGACAATATTGGAAAAAAATCTCAAAAACTCCAGATGATGTTCAGTGGTGATGTTTTTATAATGATTGATAATGTCTGTGCAAAACATTTGTGTCTGTGACTGAACACTTGAGTGTCCTTTGGTGGAAAAATTGTAAAATTGTTCAAAACATTCGCCTGAGAAGTGATTTTTTTTGCTTACCATGCTAAATATAGTCTTTGGGCACAAAGGGGTTCGTGTTTTATCATTTTTATTGTCTTTAATTATGTAGTGTAAGTGCTCAGGACTCTCTGGAAAGCAGGACTGATACAGACTGGATGTTTCCTGGTTAAAATAGTAAAGAAAAGAAAAGTTTTTTCACTATGTTCAGTAAAAATGTGACTATTAACTGCACGTCTGCGTTGGGATGCAAACTCTGGTATCTTGCATGAATGTCAGACGTTCTGCATGATTGGTTGATTGATTGTTTCGTGTCGGAAACTTAACTTTTAAGATGGCAACAACAACAACAACCCTTTCCCTCTGCTGTCGCTCTGCTAACATGTCTGCATATTACTGATAGTTACTCTGCATTAGTGGGTCAACTACGGCTCCAACAGCAGTTAGTTGATGAATCATCAGACGTCTACTCTGTCTGCTCTGGATGTCCATCACTCAGTCTCTCAGACGTTGAACGTTTCAAGTGAGATTTGAAGAAACAGCGATGCTGACTCTGAACATGACTTCCTTGAATAAATATTTCCAAGATGAACTTTAGGATGATCTGTGAGGTGACACAGAAGCGACAAATGCGACAGATTAGAGTCAAAGCGTTGATGTTTGTACAGTCAACAGTGGAATGTGTACATCTGCTGAGATTCATTAGGCAGAAATAATGAATACGCCAGGACAGATAATGATATCATCTGCAAATTAGAGCTGGGAATGATGGACTACACCCATTGGCACACAGAGATACACACCCACACACACACATGCACGGTCAGTAGGCGGTTTTGAACCACCAGGCTTGGTGAGAACTTCCAGCGTGTGCCAAAATCCAACCAACGTTTTGAGCCTTTTAATGATATTCGAAGCGCGAACGCTTCATGGCGGCGATATGAACACGCTGTTCTGCCAGCCGGTGTCAAAGAATGTGTGTGTGTGTGTGTGTGTGTGTGTGTGTGTGTGTGTGTGTGTGTGGTTTCCATGACAACAGAGAGGATGCAGAGGGAAGAGACTGCAAAGCCATTGTTCACCAATAACCAGAGCTGCAGACGGTGTAAAAATCTCATGATTGTTAATTTCTCTTTGTGCAGTTTTTTTTATCGTTCCGTACGCTGCGATTAAAAAACAGAAAACGGCTGCACTGGGTTAGTGGAGTCATGGAGGGAGGATTTGGCGAGAAGATTAACCCAGTGCACATCAAAGATGATCTGCCAGCTAGCAGATATGTGTCAGCAGGCCAGAGGGAAGCAGAGAGGATGAGGAGGAGGAGGAGGAGGAGGAGGAGGATGAAAGAACAGAAGATGTGTGTAGAAGAGGGTGGTCGTCCAGCAGTTTCTGTGCAGAAATGAGAAAACCATTACTCTGTCAATCAACCATCTACCAGCACGGGAGGGGGAGGGGAGGAAGGGAGGGAGGGACGGTGGCATATCATCTCTATTAAACACACAGTAGGAGGAGGATTGCAAATGGCCACCGGAGAAAAAAAGCCGACAGGAAATGACTGACGGCGTTCTGCTCGGCGGTTGTCAGTTCAAGGCAGTTGGCCACGGCCGTCTGAGCATCGTGCACAGATGTGGGGCAAGCTGCCGCCTCCACCCTCCACCGGTGAAGCGAGAAAATGTGTGCGTGTGTGTGTGAAGGGGATGGAGGAGGACGGTTAGCCCAAGGTTGTGTTAAGGAAGTCTGCACCAGATCTGCCAACCTCTTTTTTGTTAAATATCCACCTGAGTCTGAGCGGACACAAAGTCACTGCTGCAGCACTGATGGACAGTGACAGTCGCACAGAGCTCAGTTATACTCCAACATGAATTTAAGATGATTGTGTTGTGTTTTATTATTTTAATGTCCTGTCTTCATCCTGAAACACTGCACAAATCTCCATCTCATCACCGCAGGTTTAGCTACAATAGCTGCAAGGCTCTGAGGGTGGTCGGTCCAACACTTCGGTCGCCCTGCAGCCAGAATACAATGTTGGCTTTTTAACGTTTCTGCAAATCACAAGTTCAATCAGAATTGTACGCATCATACGTGTCACGCGTCATGTCACGCTCACATTACATGTATATGAGCTGACTGTCATGTATGGAAGTGAAACAACTGGATATTTTTAAGAAGACGTCGGGACGTTTTCCATGTTTATGGTGACAAAACCATTTTTTAAGCCAGAACACAATCTTTTCCGAAAACCTGACCAATGATGGTGATTCGATTGTTGGTCCAGGCTGAAATATCTCAACAACTATTGGATATAAAACCATGAATATTTGTACAGGTACATTATTAACCCCCAGAAGAGGAATCCTAATAAGTCTGGTGACACTCTGACCCAGACTTTATCCCCTGAATGGCCCAAAACTGAAGAACCAAAATAAAATTGTATCAAAGGATCCCAAGTTCCCTTAATTAACTGACTTCCTGCACAAAGTGTCACTATGCCTGCCAGAATTATTTATAATTAGGGATCCTACTTTTAGAAAGAGCATTTCTATATTACAAAAAGAATTACATAATATTTTGCACACCAGATGTTTCTAGCAAAAAACATCTGGTGGAGTCAATGGTAGGCCAAGTCCAGCACGCGGGTCCCGCTTTGGGCAGCCCTGCTCTAGCGCCATCATCAGGCCAAAATTTAAATTTGTCTAACACTTTGGTTTATAACCAAACACCTGCAAAACTGATGAAAATCCCATCAGCTGTACTTTGTTTTTAGCGTGCTGACAAGCTGAACTAACATCGTGAACATGTACAGAGTCCAGATCAGCGACCTGAATTATTCTGTCTCGTCTCAACATACAGGCTCATTTTAAACACGCTGATTTTTGTTGAAACTGGCTGAAATAATCTTCCTGCAGCGGGAGACGTTTTCATGAGTCCAGCAGTTAAAAATGATGAAAGAAGAAGGTGAGAAAAAATATCTTCTTCATCAGCGTCGCTCTTACTGAGGTACCAGCTGGTGTTTCGCCTCCAGAGCAGCAGGGAGCGAGATGCTTTGCTCGAGGGCACTTAATTAGACAAGACTACACTGAGAGTTGAACCCCTGTGCTTCAAGTCGGGGTCGACCACGAGGCAGTTACGCCCCAAAAACTCATGGTGTCATCATTTGTTGTAACACTTTATAATAGCTGTGATGCAATATTCATTTGGCGTCACGGTCGCTCTTTTTCAGGCAACCGATCAAATATGAGATGGGGCGGGGCTTATCACCCGTCACCACGGTAATCAAGAAAATGGTGGAGAAGCTTGTTCTGGCCGTGTCCGTCTGTCCTGAGCTGTACCAGACAGAAACCATCATAACAGAGACAGAAAAGTCCAGTTGTGGGAGCAGATCAACCGGACACCGAATGCTGCTGGTTACTGATCATCCTACGCATTATAAGCTTGCTGTTAGCTTTGTAGTCAACCATCTATTAGCGTAGCATTAGCTAATATCAATCAAAAACAACATGCTAGAAAAAAACTTTATGCAGACACCAACCATTTACAGAATATTTTGACATTCTGGGAAATATGAGACTCGACCCACTCAACTCCCCAACGGACCTATCCACCTTATTCCTAGCCCCGTGATACCTTGCACAAATTATGGGCGCAACTTCTGGCCCGTCCAGCTATGATTAAAGCTTAGTCCACTTAGCTAACGCGTTTAAAGCCTTGAAAGAAGCTCCAGAAGTAAATAAATGCTCCCAAACAACCTCCACAAAAACAAGAAGTCACGTTTAAACACTTCAAAGATTACACAGACACAATAAAACATGTTAACAAGTCAAATTTAAAGGTGGTGGCAGGTGGAATCCCTTCAGAAAGAGCCAAGCTAGCAGTTTCCCCCTGCTTCCAGTCTTTATGCTAAGCTAAGCTAACTGTTTACTGGCTGTAGCTTCATACTTAAAGGTATATTATGTAAGAAATGGCCACGTGAAATTCACTCCAAAAACCAAAATGGGGGCAGCGTATCAGTAAACGCTAACTGCTGCTAAACTGCAGCTGCTGTTGGCTCAGCTCGGTTAGCCGTGCAGTTAGCAGCTCCGACCGGGAGCTTGAAGCACAGGGGGCATCTCTGCAACACGAAACATCGATGTCACAGTGTGAAACTGTTATTTCTTCACATTCTGCTGCTAAGTTTAGCTTCTTATTTCCAAATGTATGTTCTCATATTCACATGTGCACGATGCGTTCATGTGTTTCCTGTATTTTCTGCATGCAAAAAGGAAAAAACACCTCACATCCATCACATTTGAGAGTAAAAACTGTAGCTGCAGACTGAGAGGACATCATTTGGTCAGTGTGTTAAATCATTAGCATTTGGCTCAGATGTGCAGCTTGTCAGGGGAACATGTCTTTTGGACTCATGTGAGTTTTTTCCACCTCTTTTAAAACCCTCCAGCCGAACCTCTGCGCTCCAAGTCAAACACACACAAGAACAACATCATCTTTTCTTTTTCTTTTCCTTTCTCTTTGTGGACTTCTTGGCCATGAATCTCCAGCCAGTGCGGTGACAGGAATCAGCCAGATTATATTGGATTATAACGCCAGACTGATTTCATCTCGTGCACGCTCCTGCATTATTAATCTGACAGTAATGTAGCCCGCCGTGCGCAATGAATCTCAGACAAAGAGGCGCAGAGAACAAGAAAGACAGAAAGACAGAAAGCCTCCGTGTCTCTTCGTCTTCTTTTATGTTTACTCTGGTGTGTTTTCTCCTCTCTGTGTATCACAATGTTTCGTCCAGATCCCCTTCATGAATTATTCAGCAGGTCCCTCCGGCCCTAATCCTCGCCTTTGTGTGGCTGTAGTGCCAGTGCGCCTCCAGGGATCCGGTTTACTGCATCGGCTGGACGCTGTCACTGTCACACACATCTCTCTGATTTCTCCTGTAATATTCCTACAGCGGATTACAGCAAAAGTCCAAGTGTCGATGTATTGACCTGATTTTTTTTTTTTTTGCGGTGATTGCATCCCTAAGATGCCACTGTACCGTCCTACCGGTGTTCCTTGGCATTAAATGGCATTTTTTAAAACCCCCCTTACAATGCAGCATTGAGCTGATAGTGATCTTATTGTTCATTCATATATTAAGATTTCCCTCCTAAATGTGTGAAATCTTAAAATATTTCAATTCATTTCCTGATATTAGGTCTTGCAGGGTGTCCAATCGGTTCATAATGACCTATTTTCCCTCCTGCTGTGTCTCTATAATATTCATAAGGACTCAGATCGTCTACATGCGTCTTTATTGTGACCTAATTTCGCTTTATGGCATTTTTTTTTTTTGTCTTCTGTGGCATCTTTAAAACGCTCCTGCAGGGACATAGCGTTCAGTAATCACTTAATCATGACAAAAGTGTGTCCAAGGCATCCGAATGAAAATTAAAAATTCTCATATTTAAAACATTAAGACGATATTTGATGCATTAGCCATAAAAAATGTGCATTTTTGAGGATGCATTCTTCAAAAACACCATTTATTTCCAGTTTGTAGTGACAAAAACGATATGATGTTGGGACTATTTCACCACATTTTACGAACCAGTAGTCTCTGACTGCCAGATGAGTGTGAAGAGCTTCCTAACCTACAATCAGAGCCTCACTGACCTCCTTTCTGGCTGCCCTGTGGGAGTGCGCTTAGGTACCCTGAACCCCACAGAGACGACTGCTGCAGCAGCGAGACAACTAAAAAGCGATAAACGTGTACAAAGTGCACGGTGGAGGACAGTTTTCTTACCGTGGACAGACATCAAGTGCAGCGCCAGGACGCACGACAGCAGCGTTAGTCTCCAGCATCCCGTGCACAAGCTCGCCTCCTTCCCCTGCATCCTCGCCGTGCAACGATATCTCTTAAGATGATGAGAAAATAAAGAGGATCCCTGCTCTAACTGTGGTGGTAGAGTTCACAAAAAGATGCGGCCAAAAAAGTAATCCGGACAAGTGTTGATTGGTGCGTGCAGTCTAGACTCCAGCCTCCCTGCGCTTCTCCTCCATAGCCGCCTGGTCTCAGCTGTTCTCCTCGTATCCGCCGCTGGTTCACACGCTGAAGCTCACTGAGGCTGCTTCACGGCTCCATTGCCACTGATCGGAGACGGTGAAGGCGAGGGTGGGGTGGTGGTAGTGGTGGTGGTGGTGGTGGTTGTAGTGGTGAAGGCGGGGGGTGCGTTTAGGGGGCGCAGACGCACGCCGTGGCTCGGCTTGGCTTGGTTTGGCTCGGAGCGGATCGGTGCGTTCGGCGCGTTGTGGCTGAGAGGGAACAAACACAAACGCACGGCGGAGAGCAGCGCGCCCGGCAGCCTCCTCTTCATCTGGGGAGGAGGGGGGGGAGAGGGCTGTTGATGCCCCCCCTCCCTCTTCATCCCTCCTCCTCTTCATCCCTCCTCCCCTCTTTCCCAAGACGCTTCCCTCCTCCTCCCCCTCCCCCCCCCCTCTCCATCCTTCAGTTTCCTAAAACTTTCTCCTATTTTTCCTCCTTTTTGTCTTCTTCCCTCCTCTTCCTCCTCACTTTTCTCCACTTTCAGACGTCTTTTCCTCCTCCTCCTCTCAATTCCCCATAAATCTCCTCCTTCTCCTCTTTCGACTGTTTGTTCCCCAGGTTTGTTGTTCTTCAAAACATCCATGTTCTTCCTTCTCAGGCGATGTGTCCTCCCTCCTCACTTTACAAGATTTTAAAAATGTTTTTTCCCCCACAAAACATCTGTCCACATCTTTTCCAACATGTTTCCATTTCCTCTTCCATCCTTCCGTTCCCTCAAATGTTCCCCATCCATTTATCCTCCAAGACTCCTCTCCTCTCCTCTCCCTCTCTTCCAGACAGTTTACCTCATGTTCCCCTTCACGTCTTCATCTTCCAAGACATTTTTAACATATTTTCAACTTTTTTCCTTCCAGAAATTGTTTTGTCTTCATTCCTTCACCATTTTAAAGATGTTTCCTCTCCTTTTTTTCCTCTCAAATCTCACCCCCACCTCCCCCTCCTTTCCATCCTCCATCTTTCCTCTCCCTAGTTTCCCTTCCTCTCTCCGTCCTTCCATTTCCTAAAACTTTCTCCTATTTTTCCTTCTTTAAAACATCTTTCCTCCTCCTCTTCCTCCTAACTTTTCTTCACTTTTAAGCTACTTGTTCTTCAAAACATGCATGTTTCACTTCCTCGGACTATTCCTCTTCACTTTCCAAGAATTGTTTTGTTTTTTCCACAAAACATCTGTCCACATCTTTTCTAACATGTTTCCATTTCCTCTTCCATCCTTTTATCCTCCAAGACTCCTCTCCCTGTTTCCTCTCCTCTCTGTCTCTTCCAGACAGTTCACCTCAAGTTCTCCTTCACTTCTTCATCTTCCAAGACGTCTTTAACATGTTTTCCTTCTGGAAAATGTTTTGTCTTCACTCATCCACCATTTCAAGGATGTTTCCTCTCCTCTTCTTCTCTCTTCTTCCCACCTCCTCCTCCTTCAAATCTTCCATCTTGCCTTTGCCTTGAACTGATTCTCCTCTTACACTTTCCTTCCTCTCCTTCCTGAAACACAGCCCTCCTCCTCTTCCTCTCTCCATCCTTCCTTTTCCTCTTTGTCTTCCCAAACTTTTTCCACCTCATTTTCACACGTTTTCTTCTCCTGCACCTGTCCAAATAGTTCCCTCATCCTCTCTCCAATGTTTGTCTGTCCACCGCTTCTTCTTCCTCCTCAGACTTTGTGTCCTCCTCCCTCTTTTCCAGAGACATTTCTCTTCCTCGTCAGTTATTCCTGGATCTTCCAAAACTTTTTAAATCGCCTTTACTTCTTTTGCATCTCTCCAAATACATTTCCCTCCTACTTCTCTCTTTCCCCATCCTGCCTTTGCCTAGTTTTTTGTCCGTCCACCTCTTCTTCTTCCTCCTCAGACTTTGTGTCCTCCTCCCTCTTGTCCAGAGACATTTCTCTTCCTCTTCAGTTATTCCTTGATCTTCCAAGACTTTTAAAACTTCCTTTTCCTCACTTTTTCTTCCAGACAACTTTTTCCCTCTCTCCTGCACCTCTCCAAAAACATTTCCCTCTTCTTTCTCTCTTTCTCCATTCGGCCATTCCCTCGTTTTTTGTCCTTCCTCCCTCTTTTCCAGAGACATTTCTCATCTTCCTCCTCTTCAGTTATTCCTTTATCTTCCCAGACTTTTTGAACATCCTCCAACCCCTTTTTCTTTCAGAAAACTTTCAGTCCTCTCCTCTGCACCTTTCCAAAAATATTTCCCTTCTTTTTCTTCCCCTGTACTCGTCTCCTCCCATCCTTCACCTCTTATTCCTCATCCTCCTCTTTCTCCCACCATCTGCATCCCAAGTCGTCCTCCCTCTTCTTCCTCCTCCGCTCACACTCAAACTTTACTCTCCTCTTCCCGACACCTTTCCCAAAACTTTTCCACCTCCTCCCTCTCTGCCTCCCTCTCTGCCTCCATCTGTTTCCCAAAGCTTTCAGTTATTTGCTATTCATCTGAGAGTGTTGGCTCTCAAAGGGAGTGCACACTCTTCTCTGGACAACTTTTTTTTTCTTCCTCCCCGAGGGAAATCGGTCTATTTCTGAGGAGCTTAACTTCCCTTCACTGCTCCATGTGTGTGTGTGTGAGAGAGAGAGAGCGAGAGGATGAAGCAGTTTGAGATTATGTAAAAAAAAACACAAAAAAAACAAGCGTGGTGTTTGATGCCGTCAAAACAACCAGCTTTGTTTAAATGGTGCGACACGGAGAAGCAAACAAAAGGGGGGAGGAGGAGGAGGAGGAGGGGAGGCGTGGGGGTGTCTGGGTGAAAGATGGGGGGGTGGGGGTGGTTGGAGGGGTGAATGGGGGGATGCACACGGTGATGAATGCCCAAGGGCCCCGGGGGTAACGGCGGCGGTGGGGGTCGTGGGCATTCTTCCACACAAAAACACGCATAAAGAAGAGAGAGAGGGGCTGGGCAACAGGAGGTGTGTGTGTGTGTGTGTGTGTGTGTGTGTGTAGTCAGTTGTTTACATGTGCATGTGAGAGCAGAAGAAGTGCCAGATTAAAAAATCCCAAAATGTTTAGTGGAATAGAAAATGTGTTCGGTGAGTTGTGAAAAGTAGGTCAGGAGGACATTTTGGTGGCCTCGATTTAAATGATATAAAATAAGATCCCGCTCTGAGTGTTTGGAAACACTGTGCGAGCGTGCGAGCGAGCGAACGTGCATCCTCACAAAGAATCAGCACAACCATCAGTTTATTCATCACACTCTGACCTTCCTGCATATCCCTGCTTTCATCTGATTCCTCTGGACGACAGGTTTTTATCTACTCCACCGCGTGACCCCGATATGAGCCGACAGCAACGCCGGACCAGGGGACGATAACAAAAAAAAAGCATCCCATCTGTTATGAGCTTAATCATATTTTGGTTGTTTTTCTTCCATATTTGAAATGAGGCATCTTCTCAATCTAATAAAGTCTGATGTTTGTCTTTTTCGTCCATCTTTTCCTCATTTTCTCTCTCGCTCTGGTCTTCTGACTCACCTGAGCTGTCATCTGGCCGTCGTCTCAGGTGAATCATCGGTGCTAATTAACTCACAATTAGCGCTTATTACTGTAACAAGAGGCTGCAAACATGTCAGCCGCTGTATGAGGCTTTGCTTAAATACAGCCGCATTAGCCTGCTATCATGCTCACAACGACAATGCTAACTTTAGCAGGTGTGATATTTACCATTTTCACCATCTTAGCCTTTGTTCCAATACCCATACAACCATACTGTTTGTAGTATGCTTTTCTGGCTTTTCTGACCCAGAATGCTCTGCCTGCTCAGCGTGAGATACTTCACATACGTCACAGTGTCATGGTACGCGAATGACAGACTCTGCAGACTCTCTCCTCTTTGGGTGTGTTGCAAATCATATACTTTTTCTCTGTAGTAATCGGCGCTAAGGCTACAACGATCATAGAAGCAAGAGGGTCGAAGTTCAAGTCGCACTGTGATGATGAAGTCGTGTGTCCTAGTTGTATGCGTACTGCATGCAAATGTACTTGCTGCAGTATGTGCTAAAAGTAAAAACAAAAATGATGTTATATAGGAACGCCCCAGTAGCTCAGTTGGTAAAGCGTGTGACCCATGTACAGAGGCTTTGTCCTTGCTGCAACAGCCCAGGGTTCGAGTCCGACCTGTGGCCATTTGTTGCATGTCATCCCATTTCCTGTCCTCTCTCAAGCTATCCTGTCAATAAGCCATTAAAAAGCCAAAAGCAATACTAAATAGTATGCTAACATTTGCCAATGAGCATGATAAGGATGTCATCAGTTTTGAAGATTTAAGTAGTAAAGTATCTGACAAAGTGAGTTTTTTACCTGATTATGACACAAGATAAGAAAGTCACCAAAGTTATTACAACCCATCCAAGAGTTGTTCAGATATTTCACTTAAAACCACGTATGTCAATGTTGTGGTGCCATTAGATGAAAAGTCAGGGGATCACCAAAGTCAGTAGGATCTTTCTGCTGCAGCACATCAATGTCTGGACCTGATTTCATGGTAATCCATCCAATGATTGTCGAGATATTAGAGTCTGGACGCAGAGCTACACTGCTAGCATGGCGAAAAAATCAACTGTTGGACAATAACAATTAAATACAGTTACAGTCTGCAGACAAAACCTGAAGGTTGGTCTCAGAATCCATTTAAGATAAATCAAGATTTTAATGATCTCCTGGAAAGTTTGTCGTCCTGGAAAGTCCTACGTTTTTGTGTGAATGTTGCCCAAATGTACAAAAATGCATAGTGACACAGCTTATGTCAAGAAACAGGAAGTGAATTCTGAGGCTGTGTTAGCACAACTTGACGTTCACTGTACACACACACATACACACACAGACACACACACACACACACACACACACACACAAACCTGGACCTCAGCCTAATTCTGTCTGGCAGCTCAGCGTTTTCCTGTGTTTTGGGGTTAATTCCTCTGACAGCTATCATGTTCGACTGTGGGTCACGTGCTGTTGTTGTGACAGTGCAGCCAACTGCTTTAGTGATATGAAAAAAGGGGACAGCGCTCATCAACACATGGATTAAAGACATTTAATCCCTGTTGTTCACCTCCAAAACATAAAGACCCCCCTGCCTTTCCCTGAATCTGCATCTCAGTATGATATAACAAACACTCATTGCATCTCTCATCACACAATCACATGTCTTCTCTCCTCTACTTGCTCTTTTTTCATACAGCAACATAATAAAAATCATTTCCAATAAAGTTGAATGAACCTGCATTCGGCTGCAGCGCTGGAGATGTCGAAGTCAACACCACAAAAATAAAAATCCTTTCCCTGCAAATTTTATTTCATTATTTTTTTTACAGGAAATGAAAAAAGGAATAAAAAAGAAGAAAGAACGACGAACAACCTCCCAAATTTCCTTCGAGAGACAATGTGGAAAATTGGACAACAGTTGGGTCCATTTCATTGATACCGAAGTTATTTTACATTGATTGTTTTCTATTTTTGTATTAATGCTAGGTTATTAGCACTTGCTAGCTCGCCTTACACATGCACCAAAACAAAGAGTAAGCGTGAAGAAGCAACGCTACAGCAGCAAGAACATAGTTTGCCTGTTTATGACGCAGCTGTACAAGATGGACTCAATCAACACCTCTTACATCATCAGAAGAGAGTGACCCATGCATGAGTCTAATTACTCACTGGTGTGAATTCAGTGTTGCTCCCATCATTCACAGTCCAAACAACTGGAACAAGCACAATACAACCAGTCTGTATGTGTGTAACAGCAGACCTGGGGTCATTTTATGACCTATATCTCTATACATGCAGACTGAATCTCGTCTAATTAGCTCACTCTGTCACAAAAGCACGGTAACGAGAGCAGAATCCGGCCTTGCAGCTCATTTCATGGATGTTGTTTGCTGCACATATGGAAATGAGATGTCGTGCCCTGGTTTGTTATTATTAAAGGATAGGTGAAGCTATTTTCAAGCCTATCTTAATGCAATACTCACATGCATGTATGTCGCCTTCAGAGTTACTGGTTGCTGTAATCATTGCTGGTCTCCAAACTGGCTGTGAAGTGTTTCCCTCTTACTGCCGCTCCGACAAAATATAAAGTCCTTGTTCTGTATCCTTCAGAAGTTAATGAGGCCACGAGAACCTGGCTCTGTATCTTCTTCTTACTGTCATACAAAATCCACTAATTAGACATTTTTCACAGCAAACTTTTAAACTTGTCATGGTAGAAAAATACAGGTTTTACTGATAACATTAAGAATGATATATGATCTATTTATTGTCCCTGTAAGTAATGACAGCGTGATAGCCAACATGCTTTTACAAGTCAAAGGAAAATGTTGATATTCTCAACAGCCTCTTTCTTTTAATGCCTGTGCATTTCCTGCATTATGTTAACTTCTAGCTAGCTTGCTGAATTGTTTGCCTCTGTGGCTTCAAGACGCCGCCAGCTTTCACGGCCAAGAATATCACATACATGACTTCCCATGCTGAAAGACGAGTTTCATTTGAAGACAGCGTAAATACCACATTACTGGGTGTTCAAATTGGCACTTAACATCGACATCAAAAACTAATGTGCTAACTAAACAGCTACCAAGTGCTAATATTAGCATGTTAGCATACAAGCATTTACAAGCGACTGCCTCTTGTTCCAAAGGCCCATTAATCAGAATTTCCAATAATCCAAAAATGTTCAAAATTCCCCGCCCAGTGTCCCGTTGATTGGCGAGTGTTTATTGTTTTGTTAGGGTTAGGGTAAAAAGTCAGAACCAATCAGGGCAGAGTAGGGGCGGTTCTTCACGGGGTTACAGGTGTGGAAGAAAACCAAACTCAGGGAATCTGAATAATGGGCAGTCGGAGCAATGGCACGACATCCATTTAGCATTCACCTGAGGCAAAACAGTTCACACTGATGAAATCTGACTGACGACAGCAGCCATTTTGGCTCATCATAGAAGAAAAATCACAGTCACACTGGCTCAGCTCTGGACTTACAGTCTCTCTGTTGTTTATACTTTTTTAATTATCCATCCTCATTTCCCTTCATTCTCCCTGTTGCCTCGTCTCTTCTCTTTTTTACTTTCTATTCTTTGGCTCGGAGGGTGCAGCCTGCTGTGTTTGCTAACCAGAGCAGAAATAAAATGTTTGTCCCCCTGCATCATAATCAACCCCTCCCGTTCCTGTCTCCCCCAAGATATTACCCCACTCCCTCAAAAGAAAAAACCCTAAACACTTACATTAATCCTACAGACAACACTCACACAGACTTCTTTCTCTCTGACCAGATGTATTCCTGGTGGCTTCTTCTCAAATTTGCAGCTCAAAATAAGGGCCAACTTTGAGCATGTTAATATTTGTTGATGTCTAACACTGTAGCGTCAGTCAAAGGTGGACTCTGATGAGCTCTGTCATGGTGGCATTAATGAGAGCAGGATTTGACCCTGTCTTTAAGACCGGTGTTACCACCACTGCTGCAAAGAGGCCAGACTCTGCCCAGGTTAATATTTGTCCATGTCTAATCCAGTCTATGTTTCTCAAAGCCAGACCTAAGCTTGGATTTATTTAGTTACACAAGCTTTCAAAACTTCTTCTTCTTTAGCTGCAGCTTAACAAATAAAGTATTCAGTTACTTTAAACCTCATTATTAGGGTTAGGCCAGAAAACTACTTGGTTAGGTTTCGGAAAACATCATGTTTTGGCTTAAAATAACTTTGTGATGTCTTTAAACGCAGCTACAACACTTAAGTAACTTACCTGACTACGTTAGTGAGTTAAAAGAACTCGCCGTTGACATCTGGTTTCACACTGAACATGAACAGCAACCTTAAATCAATTTTTCCTCACTTCCTCCTTTGCAGCTGTAATAGTTACTACGGCCACTAGAGGTCGCCACCTAACAACAAACCAAATATAAGTCGTAATAAGCATTTTTCATTTTTGACCCATATGGTCGTTTTTCTGATGAGGACAGACTCTTCTGCCGTGTAACTGGCAACAAGAACAGATATTTTTGATGAGACGTTGGGATCGTTTATGGCAACAAAACCAGGTATTTTAAACCAAAACATGATCCTTTCCAAACCAGAACCAAGTGTTTCTTCTGCCTAAACCCAACCAGACCATAAGCACAGCGTTGTCACAACATGTAAACGTAAAGAAACGAAAGTTGCGACAGAAAGACATTTGCAAAAAACGTAGATTGCCAGCACTTATTCTGGGTTGTCTCTGGTCTCTGAGCATCCACATCACAGACACCACTTGATAGATGGATACCAATGGCCCACTGCAGAGCCCTACGGTCCTGGGCCGTGCACATCACATGCCAGTTTTTTGAGGATTTCCACACCCCTGAGCTGCTGCCGCCCTGGACTGGTTTCCAGAGCAGGAAAAAAAAAACAGACTGAAGACAGAGCAGCTGCCACAGAGTCTACAAAAACTGACCGATTTGCATTTTGCTGATGCTCCTACTGAGAATATCTGACAGCGAGCGAGTAGGAAAAAGGGTTGAGTGGTTTTCCACAAGGGCATTTAAACTTGACACATGGGCTCAAACTGTGACCTTCAAGTTACAAGACAGCCTGTCACTTCACAGTCCGCAGTGCTGCTGACGTCAGATGTCTCTGTATTTAGGTATGGATATCATATTGTTTGAGCTTTGTCTGTCTCGGTCTCTCATACTCAAACGATATGAACGAGGCTGACAGCAGAGAGCAACATGAGTGACACATGTCTGAGGACATTTGCTCTCGCGTCAGTATTTGCTCAGTAAAGCAAACAATGAGATGAGTCTGGATGTTAAATCAGTCTGTCAGCCTGCATCACTTAGTGGGAGGTAGATAAAGACTTAATGAAGACTTAATGGTGTAAATGTCATGAATCACTGCTGATCTCATTAGTACTGTGCATATAAAATCATTCTTTGGATTGACTTCGTAGGGCAAGTTTACCCCAAATATCCAAAGTAAGAGATGTGTCCTTGGAGGAACTTCTGGCAGCTACGAAGTGGTTTAGGTTTGACGACCAGCGAGGGAAGCAACTGTTTGCTTGCCAAACAGCAATGGCGGCTCCTGAAGAGGTTAGCGTAGCTGCTGTATTTCATTGAAAGAAGAGCAAAGATCAGCACTGAAGGCTTTAAAAGATGATTTCTGTCTTCCTCTGTTAAGAGTCTGATTTACGAACTGGCTCAGCTGGTGGTAGCGCTCTGCTGCTGTTGATTTGATTGGTTGAAGTTGGCTGTGATGGACGGAGGGTTCCTCTCATCAACTGCCAAGTACTTTTTTTTAAATTGCCAAACAGTTTCTAGCAGTCTAGAGTCTTTTCAGATGGTTCTGTGTAACAAACCACCCGGAAACCATCAGGTTAGAGAATAATTACAATCCTGAACCTGTCACTATGAAATATAGATATAAGCAACCTGTATCAGTGGTTTTATCCACTGTATCGTACTGTACTGAAACCATATAAAAGATCAAATCTTCTCTCAGTAGCAAAATGCAGACTAAATGAACAGAAACCAAATTCAGATTCAGATTCCTGATGTGAAGATCATCTTTTCAGGGCGTACATGTATTAATCACTTTTTTCTTGGCCATATGTGAACGTATTGTATTGTGACGTGAAACATAAGACCTTCACCGTCTCTCTTTGTTGTCTATACGAGCCTGTGGATGATTTGTTGTTTAATGCTGCCGGACTGTGGATTTCTTTCAGAGGGACAGTAGCTAACGTTAGTTTAGAAACAGAGTCTGCTTACATAAACTGACGACCGGCTTCTGGTCCACAGAGCCCCGTTAATTTAATACATTACATAATGAATCCTGATAATATGTGTGTGAATGTGTTTGCATGTCAGTGCAGTGGGAAATGAATTGAATTTGGGAGCAGAAAAGAAGACTCATCTCAGCTTCTGTTGGACCAACGAAGACGAGGAAGTCCACAGCTGCGTCCGAGCTGATCCAGAACGGCTGCAGGAATCTGCACATTTCCAGCGGCGCCTTTTAGCCCAGGAAGGTTCAGGAAATCCAGCCCGCTCTTGGAACACCTGCTCCTCTGCTCACTTTTATAAACATCATTGTTTTTTTCTTTTAAAAGCAAAGATGTCCAGAAAGTTAAACTTCTAGTTATGTCATCCTTCAGCCACTCTCACTCCCCTTCCTGTCCTCCTCCATGCTGGTTTTTTGTCCCTTCCCCCAGCTCACAGGTGCGTCTGATTTATCTCCTCACCTTCATGTCCTGTCCAGGTTGAAAAGAGCCATTCTGCATTTTTTTTCTTTCGCCCTTAAATGCTACAAACATTAAGATGCATTTGCAAGAAAAAAGCTTCATATGTTGCATTGAGTGCGTAACCCTGCAGCTGTAAATGTTTTGCACACTCTCCAAACAAAGCAAAGCTGCAGCAGGTTTTATATATTAAGTTTTTGGGACCACAAGCACACAAATACAAATTCATCAGCTCTCACGGTCCTGTATCATCACACCAGAACACATGAGGAGGTTTGATATGTTCACATGTGAGCTGGTGTGGAAACTGAGCATGTCTGTATCATCTGTGTGTGTGTGTATGCGTGTGCATGTGTGTATAAGAACACACACTCTTCCCCAGAATGTTTCATAATTAACATGGCCGCTCCCTCCGGCCTCCCACATCTGCACTGAATCTGCCACTACTGATGAGCCTTACACTTTACAGCTCAACCGTAATCTGTGTCTCTCACTTTTCTTTCTCTATATTTTATCAGTCAAATCTCGACCGCCCCCCCGCCGCCCCTCCGGTGACACTCTCACCAGATTTAACCTCCTCGACTCTCACTTCTTCTTTTCAAGCCACACCGGCTGATCGCGGAGGCAGGAATGTTGAGTTAATTCAGTTGAAAGTGAAAATATCACCGTAGAATTGAAATAGTTCTCAGAGGATGAATTGTTAATCGCTTTTGGCGAGCCCCCTGACAGACAGAGCCACCAATTAGAGGTTTCCACTGGTCCAAAAATCCAATAAAGACTGATGGAAAACCTTCCCAAAGCAGACGTGCATGAATTAATTCACAGAAAAAGAGACCCAGCTGGAAAAGGATGAGAGGATAGTCGGGAGATTTTAGCGGTGGAATCTGCAGCTCCTCTCGGCTTCGTGGAGCTTTATAGCACACTTCAGCTGTACAGCCACAGATTTTCTGTTTTCGGTTCACTCTCACCTCCCTCACTGTGTCATTCTGGCCACAACTGACAGCTGTTTTCAGTGAAAAAGCTGTAAAAACACACTGCACACTACCTGCTCAGCAGCAAACAGCAGACGGACAAAGTTAGCAAGTGGCTGGTGAACACAGTGGAGCATTTAGGAGCTAAAGAGTGAGAAGTTTCTCTCAGGAGTTGGCAGAGTCATACTTACCACTTTCATTGCCCTCTCCTGGGCAATTTCCTTTTGGTAATCATACCTGTTTCTGACACTGTGCAGCGTGTAGTCTGCTGCACTGTAGCGCTTCGTCCTCCTCAGTGAGTTAGAGACAGACAGAGAAATTTAAACAAATTTCAGACGCCCTGGAGAGAAGATTTTTTGTCTCCTGCATAGAGTTTTAAAGGAAAGGGGCTGTAAAATCTGCTACGTCAGTTTTTTCTGTCAGTCACAGGGGTCTCTCAGCTTCAATCCCCATCGAGAGGCTGACAAACAGTGCAGCCCAGTACTCAAAAGGGCAGAGGCAAAAAATGAATGACTGAATGAAAAGTGATCCCATAAAATGGGACTCTACCTGGACCCAGTCAGATGGGACATAACTCGGGCATCTTGGGTCTATGGCGGGTTACAAGGAACCAAAATGACCTCCACCATCGACAGACCACCACTGATTTATACAGACTGAGATTATTGCTGACTAATATTCATGTGTGTGTGTACGAATGCTAATGTTAGCATTCAGCTCAAAGCACAGCTGAGCCTGTCCACACTTGAGTCTGACAAGTTACAGGAAGATGAGACGCAGTGTGACACTGTGGAGCTGCAGGCTGAGATGTCCTAAAAACGCCCACTGTACAGACGCCAAGCTCACGCTCGCCCTCGCTGCAATCACTTCCTCTTCCCAAATAATGTAGTCACGTAATGGTTGATTCGATATAAGCGCAGTCAAAAAGATTTTAGACGCAAAGAAAGGATCCTTTTTTTTACTCGTTGGTTTATTTAACAGGGACGGTGCACTTTGAAACAGAACATATGATAAAAACTAAAGTTATAACATCATTTATAAGCACACAGAACATTAAACAAAGAACAGAAAGTGGAGCGTAAAAGAAAAACATCACGCAGGACATCTTTAAAACATGCAACACACAGGCTCATAATACAAGACACATACACAACAAAGCGTTGCTCTCTTTGCAAGTCAGTCTGCAAATGTTCATCTGCTAAAACACTAAAATATTAACACTCAAAGGGTCCAACATGTTCCAAACTCAGCTGATAACGTTATCGTATGTGTGTGTTCACGTTTCGATTTTTCATCATGTATCTGTGTGTGTGTGTGTGTGTGTGTGTGTGTGTGTGTGTGCGTGTGTGTGTGTGTGTGTGTGTCTTAAAACCGCCGCAGGTCCTTGGCCTTTTTGTTGGAGGAGCCTGTTGCTATAGCGATGGTTTCATAGCTACAGTTGATGAGCTCGTGGCGCCCAGCGTTCTGTCTGTCTGGCGGGCCGGTCGGTTGGCTGGCTGCAAACATAACCCCGACCACCTGCTCCACCGCACGGACAATCTGATACCAATCGTGTTTCTTGGAAACGGCTCGGGTCCGAGTTTACAAAAAATGCAACAGGAAACAAAAAATTGAAGTCAGCCAGTGATGTCGCAACGATCTTGTCACAAGGAATCACAGCAACGGTAACCATGGCTACAGTTTCCACAGTGTCGCATCATCTCAGATGAAAATGGCAGTAAAATTAAACTGTTAACAGACTCCACATGGTTTGTTTTGTGTTCATTCGGGCTGGCAAACTTTAAAGGAGACATATTCTGCTCATTTTCAGGTTCATGATTTTATTTTGGGTTACTACTAGAACAGGTTTACATGCTTTAATGCTCAAAAACACATCAGTTTCCTCATACTGTCCAGTGCAGCAGCTCTGTATTCCCCCTCTGTCTGAAACGCTACCGTCTCTTTAAGGTCCCCCCTCCCAAATACCCAGTCTGCTCTGATTGGTCAGCTCACACACGCCTGACCAAGCACCGCTAACAACAGAGCAACTGTGCTAAATCCATTATTCTCCTAAATAACTGAAGTAGCTGGGGACATTTTATGATTTTGTCCCAAGTCCACAAAGCTCCAGAAATGTTTTGTGGACAACGAAACATCACCTGACTTTCCGTCAGCATGGTGGTGAGGAGATAATGACTGAATTTTCATTTTTTTTTGGTGAACTGTTCCTTTAATCTCACTGGTGCTTCCTCTGTGGCCTTGTGTGGGTTCGGAGGAAATTGTTTAAAGGAATTTTAAGAGAGGCGAGAGAACAAACAGTGGTTCATTAACTGTTAAAGTTTATAGCTCCTTTTTAATTAGCTGAGTTGACTGTATGACTGTAAAAGATGTTTTAAATGTACTTTATTTTATTTCACTTTCATGCCAGCACGGCAGCTTTGCAGACGTTTTGTCACTACTTACTTATATACTTTTTGCCAAGTTGGAAATATCTTAGCTGTCAGCACTTCCCAGTGTCTGAGAATAAGAATTACAGAAGCTGATTTTACAGGTAAAAAACATAAAAAGCAAGGCAAACTAACTGTACACACCTGAGAGAGGGGAAATGGATGGAAGTACACAACATAAATAACATTTATACATGTATAAATATCACAAAATACACCTGCACAGACAGCTGACTGTGAAATACTGTTTTAATATGTCAACATTGAAACCATCATTTTCTATTTCCCAGGTTGTGTGTGGTCATGCATGTTTTCATAGCTGACATTTAACTGCTGTGTCTGCAGGCTTACGAGGGCATAAATATGGCTTCGGCGTGTGCGTAGGTGACGGCAATCATTCCGGCGTTCATGTGCTTATGAAAGTGTGTGTGCGCGTCAGTTCGTGTGAGTGTGTGTCATAAAAAATGGAGAAGGCTAAAGTAGGCCAGAGGTTCTCGAGCACCACATGGGCTTGTGGGGTGAAGGAAGCCCTGCGAAGACATCTCTCTCTCTTCGCTCGCACTCTGCCTTCCTCTTTGTCCTCCTCCTCCTCCTCCTCCTCCCTTTGCACCTCCTCAGAGCCTTTGTCTCTTCATTGTCCTTTGTCTGACTCCTCCGGCGGTACAGTGAGCGACAAGGATATAAAAAAAAAAATACACTGTCGTCTAAAAGCGCAGCATGAAAATGATGAAAGAAAATCGCAGATACAAACTTTAAGCACCTGATATCTGTTTCATGATGATTTCTTTTCTGCTCTGAGATGAAATTTTACATCTAGTGATGATGATGATAATATATGTTGCGGTTGAGCGTCGTAATAGATCCTCATGAACAGATTTCCACCATCAAAGGCTCATCTCTGCTAATTTAAAGTGTAATGCTGGTATTTTACAACCTTGACAATATTTTTGGCAACTGTGCACCGTCAGGTACGTCCACTTAAAGAGCTTGTGTTGCTGACACTCAGAAGTCAGACAACATTATGGAAAGGATCCCTACAGAGGTAAAGATTGTTTTTGTTTGTGGCTCAGAGCGGGTCGTCACTGTGTCGGTGGCTCGATTCCCCCGATCCCCTGGCTGCACGCTGAAGTATCCTTGGGCAAGATACTGTACGCAGTAAAATATCTGTCACTGAAACAGCATTTTAATGTTGTAGCTGCTCACGGTGGAGCAATTTAGGCTCTTTATATACAGTAAGCTTGTTTAATGTGGGCATTAGGTCCCCCCAGTGGGTGTCTTGAAATCATTAACGGGAGAGGATTCACAAATTCGTCTTTATTTTCCCCTAAACCGTGATTTGTTTTGTGAAATATTTGTGATCTCTTTGGGCCTCAAACAGTAAATGAACCATGTAAGATGTCGAGAGAGAAAATATTTTAATGGAACAACTATAAAGTCATCACGCTCCAGTGTTAAATCTCACCATGCAAAGTAATAAAAGCTGTCAAAAAAAGTTCAATATTTACCTCTAAGATGGAGAAGAAGCATAAAGTAGACATGTTCTACAAATTATACTTTAATGCAGCACTTGAGTAAACATACTTAGTGAGGCTACTTTCTGCTGCTGAATAAATAATAAGTATAAATAATTTATTTAAATATCAGTGTATTGAACTCTGCTGTAATACAGTGGTGTGTAAACTGACAGAGCAGCTGTGCTCTGTGTTAAACACTGACAAATGTTCGTGTACGTACACGGATCTGACTGAAATGTGTATTTTTTGAGGACTTTCCAGTGAAGTGTTTATTTGAGGGTGGGGGTGATCAGGTATGTTCAATAAAGAGTGAAAATGCTGGTGATTCTCTTCCAGCTCATTATCAGACAAACACACAACAACAGGATGCTGCAGACACGTGGCCAATGAGCAAACAGCAATATTTCAGACACATGTTGTTGTTATTTTCAAATGTAAACGAAGGCTCATGCTGTGGAATGAGTAAAATGTGATGGTGCGATCAAAGCAACACTCCAGATCAGCTGATGCCAAACAGAACTTCAGGGAGGAGATCATAGCTCAGCAGGAGTTTTGTCTCAGTGAAAGTCAGGATCAACTTTAACATTTCAGCTTCAGGATTAAGACTGAAAACACCGCCAGCAACACATGACAAAATGTAAGTTGATTAAATTAGTTTTAATCTCTTATTTTTCATCAATTTTTACTGTCACTGGTGTGTTTGCTAAGCAGTCAACGCTCAGCTAGTTGTTTTTTTTTTATTCTTCATGACTTTCAGTTCATAATTTCATTACATATGTATTTAGTCTGATCAAAAAATAAATAAAATTGTATTTTTTAATACTTTGAATACAATTTCTAACACAATACACCTATACAATACAAATAACACAATAACCATCATTAATAAAAGGTACATTTATGGTTAAATAAAACGTAGTTAATAGTTAAATCACTGTTAACGAGCAATGACATTTTTATAAACCATTTATTAAGCAAATGGTGACTTTTTGATTGATTTTACTTCTCTGCAGTTCTGTACTTCACTCAATCAATACTGCACGTGAACTCTTTATACTTCTGTTGCCAGTGTCCTGTTTTATTGGACAACAATGTGACTTGTTGTGTTTGTCATCCTTTCCTTCTCCTCTAGCCCATAAATTACAGGATTATAGAGAACAAGATGAAGTTCTTACAACATCGGAGGAAGAGGAGACCACTGCCCCCTTGTCTTCCTCTCCAGTTAAGGAGGTCAATGTCAAACCAAACATCATCTCCTCCTCCTCAACTGACTACCTGATTCAGTCTTTTTTGGGGGAGGGCACTTTTGGAAAAGTTGCCAAGTGCATAAAGGCAAACACCGGGGAAACAGTGGCTGTGAAGATAATGAAGAAAGGCATGGATATCGAGGCGCAGAACGAGGTAGAGCAGAAGTTTGTCAAAGTTTTCATTTTCTTCTGTACGATCCTCAAAAATGTACTTTAAATCTAACATCTCATATGTTCCCCCCAGCTGGACATCCTTCAACAGCTGAGCGCTTTCGACTCAGACAGATACAACTTTGTCAGATGCAATAATGGATTCATGGTCGGAGAGCACATCTGTCTCGAGTTCGAAATGCTCGATATGAGTCTGTGGGACTTCAAATGGAGGAGACCTTCCCAATCTTTCAGTGTGAAGGAAATCCGCCCGATTCTACATCAGGTATGTGCCACTTTTCTTCACAGTAGAGTTGCACCACAACAGGTTCATGTGAAAGGCCTTCAGGAGGTCAGAGACACTTGCCACGGGGCGATATGAAAATTTCATGTCACAATTACCCTGCCCAACATAATTGCAATTCACAATATATTATCCTGAAAATCTGGTTTCACTAAAAACATACTGGAATCACTTTAACCTTACAGTAGTACAAGTAGATTTACATGAAATAGAGAGGACACATCTTTTTTTAGTGAAAAACAATAAAATAATCTTAAATAAGTGGTCATATATCATAAGGTCTTACTGTACAAATGAAGGATAAATAAACGTGGTAATCTCATCTCCACACTGAACTTATGTAATTAAAATACTGGCAAATGATCATAGGTTAATCAACATTTTGCCTGTGGTGATTTAAAGATTTGTAACATCAGAAACGTGGACTTTCACGGCAAAAAACCTTTACTCATCTTTGAAAAGAAAAAATAAAAGACAGTTAAGATGGATTACAAATTAGATAAAATGATTTTGGCAATAAAGATCTCAGAAATTCAAATTCAAGACTATTTAATGACTTTTATGGCCTAATATTCATATATTCAGTATTCTTTTTAATTTTTTAAACAGGCTGCTAAGTTACCGATAATCACTGCTCAGGGTGAGAATATATCAGAAAAGTGATTTTTGAGGTTATTTTTGTGGTGCTGTTGTATTACTGTGTATTTAAATGTACACAGATCCTGTTTTGATGTCTAACAGGCGCCCAAGTACAGTGTTGGAGAAGGTACTTTAAAAGCTTTACACAGAGAGAAGTTGACAACAAAGCTACTCTAGAGAGAAAACTAGTTTGGTTATATAAAAGTACTATATTTTCAGTAAAGTTGTAAACAAAACCCCCCAAAATTAAAATACCCCAGTACTCATGGGAAGGTACGAGGAATGTCAGGAAACAATTGTAATACGAATAAAATATAATTTCTTTCCTTTTACGGCACAAAATTGTTTGTAGTTTCAATAGTTACCTGCACAAAAAAATGTAAATTAATTACTTGAATAACATACAAATGTGTACATCGTTGAAGTAACAGCAATCCTTTGCCAAATGTAGTTTAACTTCCATCTTAATGTAGTTCACGACTCCTCAACACTGCACCTGTATCCTTGCTATTGTATTGGACTGTTTTCCACGGCATTAAATCGTACTGGTTTCTATTTCTGTTATATTGAGTGTCGGCCTAAATAAGTGATATGCCCTGAAACGACACTGAGCTCAGATCTAACACGGCTCACTCAACCTCAAATGTCTTCAAGACTTGGCAAAGCTCATATCTAGAAGTATCAGCTGTTGTGAGGCACAGTGGCTGACCTTTTTACATGATTTATTTATTACTTCAGATGGCCACGACTCTTCAGCTCCTGGAGAGCACAGGAATTGTACACACGGATCTCAAGCCAGACAACATCATGTTGGTGGACCATGTAAACCAGCCACTCAAGATTAAAATGATCGACTTCGGCTGTGCCATGCAAGACTCGGATTTAGAGACAGGCTTTTACTTGCAGGCGCTCTACTACAGGTAAGTAACTGGTCACATGGCATATTCAGGCTTTAGATGTAATTTATTTTGTAAAAGTAATAACAAAATAATGTATTGGTATTTCTGTTTCTTCTCTAAGGTCTCCAGAGGTCATCCTAGGACTTCCCCTCACATCAGCTATTGACATTTGGTCTTTGGGCTGCATTGCTGCAGAGCTGTTCTTGGGCCACGTGCTGTATCCTGTCAACTCTTCATACGACATGGTCAGTCCTTTAAAATCAGCAACAAAAGTTTTATTACAACCCAATCGCCAGAATAATTGTTGGCAACGTACCTGTCTGCCAAACATGGCTATTTCTTTATGATGCAACTTTATGTTTCTTTGGGTCTAATTTTCTATTTTATGTACATTGCTGTGATTATAGTCTGGTTAGGTTTAGGCACAAAAACTACTTGGGGTAGTTTTAGGGTGAGGAAAAGCTTTTGTTTTGGTTTAAAATACCTGGTACTGGAGCGGTGGAAAAAAGTGGAAAAAAACATTCATTAATCTTGTCAAGAACAGCATAAAACGTATTAACAAGTGAGCTTTTTGGAAGTATTTCATTATCAATATGGACCGTGTGTAACTGACTGTGTTTTGTGCCAACAGTTACGACATATGGAGCACATTCACGGTCAGATACCACAGCGTCTGCTGCGCGAGGGACACAGAACCAGGAAGTATTTTTGTAAGAAGAAAGGTCGTCGAAGCCGGTGGAGATTAAAAGTAGGAACCTTCGGTGTTTTTCCCAGAAAATGTCTTTCATTTTATCTCTGTCATTCCATCAGTCTTTGTCTTACTCATCCTTTGTCGAATATTATTTCTCTCTTTAGACACCATTACAATTTGGACAACCCATTTGCACCAAGAACCTGTTCAACTCCCTGTATGACCTCTTGATGGTAAGAAGTCCCACTTGGTATATCAGATTTTCAGTTCTTAAACATGAGAACATTTGTCATAAATAAATTACCATGAGCCATGAAGATAAATAGAGATTTGACTGACCTTTGTGATTTATTTGGATTTAGGTGAGGCCACCCTGTTACCTGTCAGTCGAGGACAACAAGGCTGAAATGGAAGACCGAGAGAACTTCATAAAATTGCTGAAGAAGATGCTTCACCTGGATCTAAGTAAAAGGATATCACCCAGCGAGCTTTTTGAGGATCCCTTTATCACCATGAACAACCTTGCAGACAGCTTTCCCGACAGCCCCTAGTAAGTCCAAACTAAAACGCTGCATATAGAGACAGTGGTGTTGATAAATGGCCGTAGCTCCTTGATTTAATGTCTTTTTTTTTTCTTCCAGTGTGAAATCGTGCTTTGAAATGATGAAAGTCTGTCAGAATCAGAGTCTGAGCTCTGATAATAGCAGCAATACCAGCACCGCATTTTCTGCCAGCCTGGAACCAAACATCTCTCGCCAGGACCTTCCTGTTTGGGACATATACCAAGAGAGTCTCGTCACACAGGGGATGGCATCGGCTGTCTCCCATATCTCCATCGATGAGGACCAGAGTTCATCACAACCACAGCAACTTAATGTCCCTGCTGACAAGGAAAAGATGCCGCCAAGCAAAAGGTCGAAAGACTCTTCTGAAACTTCGCAAAGTGGGGAAAGGTAAGTGCTGTATGACATTCCTGTTGTGACCATACTACTGCAACCATCAGCCACGACTTGAGACACACCACCAACCCAAACACGGCTTCAGACCAACTTCACCCAAGTCCTGATGACGACACTTCCTGATGGAACTGGCCAGGAACGTCACAAGGAGCACAAGGTGTTGACCCGGCCTCCAAATTCCCCAGATCTCAATCTGATCAAGTATCCATGGGATATTGCAGAACAAGTCCGATCCTTGGAGGCCGTGGATTTGCTTTGGCTCTGACCCATCGGGGATTGGAAACCGGACCTCTGGGGAGGTCTCCAGGGCACCAGGATGATCCTTTGAGTCCTGTGCATTGCGAGGTCGGGCCTCCTTGAATTGGACTTGTTCCGGCATGTCCCATTAGTGCTTAATCAGATTTGGATCTGAGGACTTTGGAGGTCACATTCCTCAGGCCATTTCCTGAGCAGTTCTTGCGGTGTGTCAGGGCACATTGCCCTGCTGGGGGGCCACTGCCATTGGGAGTGCAGTTGCCATGAGGGGGTGTACTTGGTCAAGTGTTCCTGTGGGTGGTGTGCGTCAAGTGGCATCCACATGAATGCCAAGACTTAAGCTTTCCCTGCAGTGCATTGCATTGTAACGGAACAATTATGTTTATCACTTAACCTGTCAGTGGTATTAATGTTGTGGCTGATCGGTGCACGCTTGTATACATCACATGTTATTGCTGTTAAAAGTGGAGATATTCAAACAGTATTTGGTTTTATGCAGTAGCCCAGAATGCCCCCTGCCAGTGAAGAGGAGGATGAAGAGGAAATGGGAGTTCAAAAAGACAGCAAGACGGAAGAGAAGGAGGGTGAATGATGTCTACACACAGGCTTCAGCCAGTGCACCTCAAATCAAACCAGTACACAGAAGTGCACAGACATCAGCCACTTTTACAGTTACACACAGCTGCAGCAGGTTGGTATTTTTAAACTTCTCTCAGCTTAAATAGATTTTATTGTTAAAGATCAAGAGATTAAAACACATTTCGTCTGTGCAGAGCTTCACAAACTGATCAACCAGAGAGGAGGAAGATGAAGATGAGCCCTCATCGTGACTCACAAGAGGCTCCTGATGAAGCTTTGTCCAGTGAAGCCACAGTGAAACGTGGAAGGAAGAGGACGTGGGACACTTACATAGCCTCACACACTGGAGAGAGGTAGGTACTGTTTAACTTGTCTGCACTGATTCAATTTTACTGTTGAAGTTCAAGAGATTTAACCACATTTCATGTATGCAGTGCTCCAAAAACTGACTCACCAGAGAGGAAGAAGATGAAGATGAGCCTTCATCATGACTCAAAAGAGGCTCCTACTGAAGCTTTGTCCAGTGAAGCCATAGTGAAATGCGGAAGGAAGAGGGCGTGGGACACTTACATAGCCTCACACACTGGAGAGAGGTAGGTATTATTTAAATGGTCCATACTGATTCAATTGTACTGTTGAAGTTCAAGAGATTAAACCACATTTCATCAATGCAGTGCTCCAAAAACTGATTCGCCAGAGAGGAAGAAGATGAAGATGAGCCTTCATCATAACTCAAAAGAGGCTCCTTCTGAAGCTTTGTCCAGTGAGGCCATAATGAAGTGCAGAGGGCAGAGGATGTGGGACACTTACAGAGCCAGAGAGGAAGAGGAGTCTATGGTGTTCATACAATTCAAATAAAGCACAACTATTTAGTTTGAATAGTTTAATTTACTTTATATAAATTGAAATTCATAAAAAGCCACTTTGGGATCGTCATTTTTCTGCAAGTTTTTCCTTTAAGGCAAAAAGCTTTCTTCCCTGAACCTACAGTATATTCTGGATGTTGTTCGTGAACTTCAGGAGCTAAAATCATCACCCCCAAAAGATTTGACCATTATGTTCTCTTGCCCCATCATCTGACAAAAAAAATAAAATAAAATAAGTCATTTCCCATCCCCCCTCTTCCCATCACTCAGTGGGAATAATCACCCTCTGGTCCCCTCATCCCTCTCAATAACATCCTCATGGTCAATCTGCTGGCTGGAGAAATCCCCCCCCTTCTCGCCAGATTACAGCGCTGGCCGGCCGGGATTAGGTTTTAAACAGGACTCATGTTGTTCGCATCATTTCCACTTCATGTATGCGCACACACACACACACACACACACACACACAGATGCTACCAGCAGAGAGCTACGCAGCAAAACACCCACACCAAGAACAACTTCTTCCCTCCTCATAGCCCATGTTTCAGGGCTTTTTTGTAGGACGTCAGATGTAGAAAAACAGAGTAATCTAATGACCTAAATGAAATTTGCAGGCTCAGTCCAAAATCAGTCTGTCACCACTGATTATAGGGGTACTGTTCATTTGAGTTTTTATTATATTAATCAGTGTCACCACTTCAGTTAAAGTACATGAATATCTGAGTTAGTACAATAATATCATTTTATCATGTTATTCAGCAACTTATTTTGTTTAATTTACACAATTTTATGGGGTTTATTTATTACATTCTGTGAAGTAACTATGCCATCTAAATCAGCTGTTCACTGTTACTATCTCTAGTAGCTGTTTACGGCAGTTGTTGCAAATACTGCTGAAGATGGATATACAGTTTTACAAATCCAGTCTCAAAAGAAAAATAAAGTTAGTCTAATACGAACGATCCAGGAGGAAAGACAGAAGTCTGAGTTGACATAACTATTTTTCCCACAAAAGGAAAAAAGCACACAATTCCACAATAGCTCGATAAGCCTGTGATGTCACTACAGACCGTAGTTTACACACTGTGAACACATTTATGTGCAGATGTTTTGTAGCACCGTCCCTAATCCCAACACAAAGGCAAGACGGAAACACGAGCGGATAATCCAGTTTCTCCTCCTGGAGCTGCAGTTTGTCTGAAAAACAAACATTACAAATCCTTTGTTCATCTTTTTGAGTTATTTTGGGAGGGAGTGGTGTGGACAGACAGGCTTACCTAACTGATTTTAAATACTACAAGTGTTCCTCATTTAAAAATGTAATAAATATAGTTTAATGATACAGGGACCATGCTCTAATATTCATGACCAGTGGTGGGAGAAGCACATGGATCCTCTACCTGAGTGAAAGCACCAGTGCAACATGGCACAACACTTCATTAAGTCATTCATCCAACAGCCTACTTAAACTGCATGTAATCTGATAAATCACCTTCAGTGATATTACTCAGTGGCCACGATGCATTGTGGGTAATGTAGGCACCAGGTTTTAAAAAAGGAAGAACAATGTGTGAAACAAAAAAGGTGATAGGAGTCACTACATTACCCACAATGCTACTGAGTAACGTCAATGGATGCAATTTATCAGTTCTCACATATGCAGTACTACTCCCCAACATATGTAAACACACTTTAATGTGGAAAATTGGTGGAGTTACCCTTTAATGTGCAAGCTGACTGTCTAGAAAGGATGATTAAGCACGTATTTAAGGATTAAGGCTGCCCTCTATGAGTAGCTGTGCTCCATTAGGTCGTGCTGGCAGGGAAATCTAGTGAAATGGAGTGCAGGCGTCGGGAGTTAAGTTTAATGTCTCAGATAGTGGATAATCAAACAGCAGCAGGTAGTGGAGATGACATCGTAAACTTTAATATTTTCACTGCTTTAAAGTTGTGACGTTTCTGACCATTTGTTACACTATGGATGCATTTACTGCTGGTCCATGTTTTTAATCATGCTGCCTGTTGTTGGTAGTAACACGGACACAAAAGGCATTGGAGAAGATGAACGTCAGCAAGGAAACTCTAAAGTAAACAGTGAACTATTTAAAATATTTTTAAAAACTTTGTAGAAAATGCTTTTATGTTTGTAAGAGACACAAAGTGTGAGAAACACTGAATATAGTGTCGGAAGAGACAGTATAGGATACTTGGATGTGTTTATTGGTCTACACAACATTTTGTTTTTGGGTGGTATGTCATTTACGTGCCGCACAGAGCTGTCGATTCAGTTTTGTGTGCTTTATTTAAACTGAGTGGAAACCAAACCATACTGGCTGAAGCTGGCACGTTTTGGAGCGCACAGTATGAACCAAAATGACCTCTGAGGTGACTGGATCAACCTTTAAGCACACACTACTCTAACAAACTACAGTATCTGACAGCATACAGTCCTGTAGGTATTTGACTGGTCTGGCTTCCACTCAGTTTGCTTATTTTTTTCCTCTGGTGGCCATTTCTGTCACAGTAAAACCTGAGCTTGTGAGGATCCAGGTTGGCATATGAAAGACAAGTCTATGGAAGGACAGTTATTAAAAAAATAAATACATCAGGACATCGACGTCATACAAAACACAGTTTATTCGACAGTGTCTAGGTCCAAGTACCAACAGACCCCATATAAAATAAAAAAAGAAAAAACAAATGCTACAAACTTCCAAAGAACAGAGATAACTTCCATCTACACAAAACTTCTCCTTAAAAATACATTACCATTAACACAAAAAAGTAGCGATTAAAGATAATATATGTGAGGGGAATTCCTGTCATATTTAAGTGATATTACATAACAAGCCTGGTCAGATGTTGAATGGCGAGGGAGGGCGCGATGAACGAGAGAGTGGGAGCGAATGGCTGTCCGTGTGTTTGGGTGTTTTCTTCTTCCGACAGACTGAGAGAAGGGGGGCAAAACAGTCAGTGATGCAGCAGTCATGTGGGCAGGAAGAAAAATTAAAGTTAAAAAGGAAAGGAAATGGGAACGAGAGGTAGCGAGAGGGGTGCACAGAGAGGTAGCAGATAGCGAGAGGAAGATTTCTAAGAAGAGGTAGCTAGCGGATGAACGAGGAAGAGGTAGCAGAGATACTAACAGTGCTAGCGAAGGGGGAGAGGAGTCGTTCGAGTTAAGACTTCACATTAAAAAACGACCTTATTTGAGCTTATTTTTAACCTGTGTGTCGACTGTAGAAAGATGCAGGATGACAAGTGTCACATCGGTTTAGTATCTGAGGAAATGAAGAGAGTGAGTCGGGGCTCGGAGGAGAGTGAATCCACTAAAGTTCAGATTACTTTCTTTTTAACTGTCAGAATAATTTAGCTTTAATTTGGGCCAACATGCACTTAAATTCACTGTACATGTATCAAGCTGATGTTTTATGGGAAATATGAAAATAATTTAAATGGTTTCTTTTACATTTATATTAGTGGGCAACCGTTCTGGAGCTTCTGATTCTTTCACATGGTTTTCCTCAGCAGATGCCATGGAAGTGCAGCTGCTCAAATCTCTTTTTCTGAGCATTTTAAGGACTTTAGGGCCGCATCGGCTTCAATGTTTCATGTCTAACCTCGGAAGAAAGCAGATGGAAGCAAAGTTCTCAATCTTTAGATCATGCCACACGAGCCCCCCTCAATTTTTAAACAAAAACGAAACCCAAAGGTGCCCATTTCACGACAACTGGGAAAATGAACTGCTGAGGTCGACCGACTACGTCCCAAAGCTGCAGAGAAGCTACCGATGGCTGCTGTGGTGAGATTAAGACGACTCCTTCCATTGAATTTTAAGCAACAATGCTTGAAAAGTCGATCAAAAGCAACTGTTGAGGAATACTGTGCAATACAATCGAAGAGCTCCAGAATAGCTACTAATGGATCCGAGACCGTTTATCAAACTGGTCGAGAATGAACTTTCAATCTGAATGTATTAGTCAACAGAAAATCAAGACGATCAATATCGAAATAATAACACCAAATATCTGCTCGTTCCAGCTTTAATTCTCTAGATTTACTGCTTCCTGATCCGACAAAACCTGCAATTAAGACATCTAATGAGCATTTTTCTACATTTTCTGACATTTTATTGACTAATCACTGAATTAGTAATACGATTAAATGGGGTAGATTATTTTTCTCGACAAAACAATTAATATCGTTATCAATAAAATGCCAGATGTGAAAATGTGCATCTTATAAAGCCCTGAAGCTCAAAGTGGGATCTTCAGACGTCTTTGTCCAAAGATATCAAGTTTACTGTCATATAAGACAAAGAAAACCATCAAAATAATCACACGTAAGAAGCTGGAACTAGAGAATATTTAGTCATTTATACTTGAAAAATGACAAAAAATTAAGCAGTGTCCATTGACCGATCGCTTACTCGTCATTTCAGCTCTGTAAATAAACATTTGGTGGTTGTTTCCCTTGTTAATGCACTCTTTGATTTACTGACATCACAGAATTTGAGGACTAAACTGTGAACTCATAACGGTGGTTACGCAGTATTCTTCAGTGTACTGACCACGAACAGGTTGATACACAGGAATGAGGATATTGCTTAGTTTTCCCGTGGCTAGTGGCTAAAAAGCATCAACGTGTGTGTGTGTGAGTGTGTGAGGTGGGGTTTAGCGAGGTAGGCAGCAGTAAGCGTTAGGAGTCAGTGAGCAGAGGAGGAGGGGAGGGGGGCGGGGTTTATTCGCTACAGTATCAGCACCTAAAAAACATCTAGAAGCCCACCGTGACGAGGAAGAGCGTCGTTCATGATGTCACGTTTCAGTCGAGCCGCATCACAGCGTCTCCCTCTCTGTAAAGGCTGTGTGAAGGTCAGCAGGAGATTATGTGTATGTATGTATGTTTATGTGTGTGTGTGTGTGTGTGTGTGTGTGTGTGTCTGGTTGTCCAGTGCTTTGCGGCAGGGTCTGGCCAAGTCGGTGTGTGCACGCAGCCTCCAGTGTGAGCCTCAGCTTAGCTTACTTTTCTGTGTGTGTTTGTGTGTGTGTGTGTGTGTTAGAGTGCTGTGGTTGGTGTGGGGCAGAAGGTGTTTTTGCTCATGTAATCACATTTGAGACTTTTGCACTAAGTACAAACAGATAAGTCTGCTTATTGTTAAGTGTATTTGCCTTATTGTCAACAAATCCCATTAAAAGAACAACAAAACTATTAAAAACACATCAGCGAGCCTCACTGTTGCACTGGGTGACACACAGTTATATATTTTGCCCCAATCCCTGGTGGAAATACTCACTAGAGCACCAAATGTGGATTAATCCGCTGGTAAAAATAGTTCAACAAATGCATTGTTTGCTCCTGTTTGATTGACGTCTAATAGAAACTGCAGCGGCTGGGTGGAAATTACAGAGTCTTTAAAAATGTTTTAAAGATTTGTGTCTTCAGTAGGAACCAGTGGGCTTGGTGCTGAAAGCCACAGCGTAGAGGGAGTCAGAAATTAATCAGAGACTAATACATTGTTAGTTCTGGACTCCATCATAGTGTCATATCATTTCCAGCTGCCGTCTTTGTTTGGGTCGAGGGATGGAGACGTATCTCGTCAAACATTTAAAAACTTGAGGATTTATTTTTTGTATCGGTAAGACAGATGGGTCTTTCTTGAAAACCCCCTCAAGTTTTATTTTGACCTCATCTTTCCAATTTGTCTTCATCTGCTGAAGAGTGACGTATTTCTTTAAGTCAACTTAAGTCATTAATGCAAAAGTCTCAAATTGAAAAGCAATGATTACATAAAGGTCTATATACTGTGATCAGAGTGAACGGCCATAAAAAAAAAAATCATCTGTCTTGAACACACACACACACACACACACACACACACACACACACACACATTCACAGACACACACACAGAATTACAGTGTATCATTCAGAGAGGAGCGAGAGGTAGATACTCGACAAGATAAGAGCGAGGGCAGGCTGGGTCCCCTCTGTGTGTGTGTGTGTTTTTATTGATATCATCATCTGAATAATCTGCTTGCCTCGTGTGTGTGTGTGTGTGTGTGTGTGTGTGTTCAATCTCAGCACACACACCACACACCCCCCTTATCTGACCTGCCCTCTAGTCTCACTAGCTCCCCCTAGTGTTTGGTTTGGAGAAAGAGGCACCAGACAAGAAGAGCTGTGTGTGTGTGTGTGTTTTTTAAAAAGAAACTGAGGGGGGTTACAGTGTCATTTAAAACGGGATCGGGGGGAGAAAAAAGGTGAGACAGGTGGAGGTTTTTACGTGTTCTGTCTCCTGGTTGTGTTTTCTGTACACAGTCATTCTCTCCAGCCTCCATCTGGCCCAACAGAGCAAAAAAACAGTGTTTATTACTACACAACCCTTGCCGCTGTGCCCTGAGAGGAAGTCTGTGTGTGTGTGTGTGTAAAATTGGGTTACCCTTGCCACTGAACCCTGAGTGTGTGTGTGTGTGTATGTGTGTGTTTCCTGTGATAAAATTTCTGGTAGTTTTGAGGGGAAAATCTCAAGCCAGTAGCAAAGGCCATCAAAAAAAGGGGGGCTGAGCTTCAGAGATAGAGTTAGTTTTACGTGTGTGTGCTTTTGTGTGTGTGTGTATGCGTGTTGTGTAAGTCTTAGTTGTCAGGCACTCGAGCACTCGGGGCCACCGGAGGACCCACAGGAACTGGAGGTACCGCTTCAGGCTGTGCAGGTGGTGGGCCGGGATCTGGAAAGAGGAAAGATGAAGGTTTTAGAGGAAGATGAAACAAGAGCTTTAGGGGATAAAGTTTCCAACCTGAGGGTCTGGACCCACCCACAGGTCTGCTGTATGTAAATCTCAACAAGACAGAAAAGAAGAAAAAGAAGTTCTACGTCATAAAATAATGCAAATTTTTCAGACTTTCAGGCTGGATTTCCCCCAGAAAAATTATGTGTTTTTTTTGCTTAGACAGTAGCCACGCTGATTACGCTGTCCATTTCTGTTTTAATGTCTAGTTTTCCCAGATAAGTTTGATTGATCTTGGTAGCTGCCCAGGGGCGTTGCCAAGATGGCTGCAGACTGACCAAAAAAGACGTAACTATGTTACTGCTCATAGGTAGAAGATGTACAACTGTGGCAAAGATAGTCCAATACAGGTAATTTAAGGAGCTCACGTCAGTTTTAAGCAGTAGGTGTTATAGGAACTTTGTTCTCAGCAGGTAGACCAGGTCCAATGTTGCTTCTTGTCAATTATTTATTTAAAATGATCAAGACAGAAGGAAGTTTTTAATTTCTGTACCAGTCTGCTGAGCTGTCAATGTATTGTAAGTACAAGGAAACAACATCTATCAAAATAAAATGCATGGAAAATAATTCACTTTTTGTAATTGTTAGCTTTATCTAAAAAGAAGTCATTATGCTGCTGCCTGATTTCAGTAGCTGATTGGCTGCAGATGTGCGATGTGACGCTAATAAGCAGCAGTGACCCAAACGTTTAGCTGCAGCTGACATTCAGAGTAAATACCAGCTGTCAGCTCTGAGGTCACAGTCACATTTGGATTCCCAGAAACCATTTTTTCTTCTCTTGACGTGTTGTTGGTGGTGTAAATGTCTCCCTCTAACAACGTCACCACGTTTTAAAGGGTACTGGGTGTGGGTGAATTAAATAATTCACACAACACCAAAAATAAAGCCCCAAAATCTGATTTACACAAACATAAATATTATACATGTAAACACACACAGCACAAACATATTGGGAATGTGTGGCAGAAAGAGATATATTGTACTCACACATGCCGTTGGGAGCTCCGGGGTGGCGTGGGGGCATCATGGGAGGCATGCCGCCTGGAGGGGGGCCAGCTGAGGGTGGGCCGGGCATCATGCGTCCAGGGATCGGCTGTCCTGGTCCCATGGGTCCTGTAGTGAAGAAGGGAAAGTGGGGATAAATCAGTCATGTGATGATTTAGTGTAAAAGACGGGCAGAAGCTTGTCTGCTGTCGGAGTCAGACAAACCAACACAATTTGGTACACAAACACTACTTCATCATATCATCACTATACAATACCAACAAGGATAATCAACATGAAACCTATAATATTAAATTCCCCAAACCACTAACTTTCCCCCAATATAATTATTTTAATAGAAAACTGGTTTTCGAAAGAGTTTTTTTAAATCATTACGTACAGACACCAACTGCAATCAGTGCAGCTTTACAACACGTGTCTGTCTCTCACCTGTCTGTCCTGGGTGGTGAGGGGCCATCGGGTGGTGACCCATCGGGGGGTAAACGGGGTGCATGGCACCGCCGGGTGGGGGCCCTCCGTGGTGGGGCACTGGTGCTCCGTGGTGCGGCTGGGGCCCTCCAGGATGCATGCCTGGTGGAGGGGGTCCAGATCCAGGAGCCTGACCCTGTCCTTGAGCATGGGCGGCAGCGGCCGCTGCAGCGGCAGCTTGCTGCTCCATCTGCTGCCTTGCCTTCATCTCGGCGTATTTGAGCTGCTCCATGTGGAACGCCTGACGCTCGGTGAGCAGCTGCTGACGCTGAAGCTCCAACTGCACAGAGAGACGGAGGAAACGCCAAGAAAAGACGATTAAATGATGAGATTAATTATAATAATTAACACTAAGAATGACAGTCAGCTACCCACTGATGGCTGTTGGGTGAAGGCAAAGGTGTTGTAGAAAACTGGATCTCAGGACCCCTCAGAGAGGGTCAACGAGGATTCTTTACCATTATTTCAACTTTTTATGAAATTCTTATAGACGAGACGAATAATCGATTTAACATAAAATAACCGGCGGGTGAATCAATAATGAAAATAATGACCGTATTGGCAAGGAAGACATTTAATGCAGTCAAGCTCTGAAACTACATTACATGCATGTTGCATATAAAATGACTGAACTATAAAATATGACAGTGCTGATGTTTCATTCAGTTACTGCATCATCAAGACCGAGTGATGATGTACTCAGTTTATTTTATTTTGCAACACAACATGATAGTTTTGATGTTGTGTGCCTAGTATGAGACATCCCAACACACCAGAAAAATGTTGAAGGTTAATTAATTTTAATTTATGGTGCTCTCAGCAATGAAAAACTCGGCAGCGACAAAGTCCTGGTCACTCTGGACACTATTTCAGACCTTGCTGTTTCCCATTTTCAGTGTTTTGTAATGGTGTTGTGTAACTCCAAAAGTGGACAAAAACCCAGAAGTGTCTGCAAGGCTACGTTCAACTAGGGCTAAGTAGAAAAACATGTCTTTTGATAACTGAACTTTGACATTTATGGCACCAAAAAGAGGATCCTTACAGAAGCACGAACATGTTTTGAAACTAAATGAGAATATTCTACAAGAGGACGAAAAGTGCAGCGCATTTCTTACACTTCAGTGGCTTCCTGCCTGCATGTCTGCAGAGGAGACGGTGCATGTACAGGCCTGTGTTAGACTGTGTGTAAAACTGTCTTCTGTCTTTCTGCACTGTGTGTGGATCTTTGTTTTTTTATAGAAGATCAGTGTTTTACAGCCTATAGCAGCAGCAGGGGTTTGATTTCTCTCCAGTCTTTAGACGGCTTATGTAAACCAGAGGCCTTTTCATGCACTATTTACAGCTGTGAAACTGGGCTACGCTCCTGATGCCTCCACCACGAAAACACAGTTTTACACTCTCACTGCCGTCTCCAGGGATTGTCCAGCGGCAGGGCACACACACACAGAGCTGAGGGCTATTCATTTGCCCTGTAGAGGCAGGTAACAGTTTCACTTGCCTGACAGCTGCTTTGCTATGGGAAATGTTTTATTTGCAATTAAACTCCTTCACAGAGAAGTAACTCTGTCTCCTCTTCAGTCTCTGTGGAGGATTTGGACCAAGTGGGAAGCAACTTGTTCAGTGGCCAACGTTGGCCGATGAACTCCAAATATTTACTGGCTACTTATTTCAATTCAGCAACCAGAGAAGGTCTGAGTGACACAGGGTCAGTTCTGGATGACTAAAACAAAACAAACTGAATCATAATTAACATTTCTTTGTTTTAATTTGATCACAATTCACAAAGTCATGTCATCTACACCTGCCATCTTTGTTTTAAAAATGGGTTATATTCTAAAATGATCCATCATTTAAAAAAAGTCTAATTTAATATTTTGAGTATATTATTTATGAGCCAAACATTAGACCTTTCACCTTAACCGGGTTTGGATCGGTTTCACTAGGGGATCAAAATTTAGACGGTCAATATTGGCATGAGTTCCTGAGCAGTCCTTTTCCAAATTTCCCAGATCCTTCTATGTGAAGTCTCCCAGACATATATTTGTACATTTAGCAGAAGGAAACAAACAATATGGTGCCAGCGGGGTGTCATGGTGATGATCAGCCATGCAACCTCATACAATATTAATTTGTAGGCAACCTGTCTGGGCAGTAAATGACCCACCGAAGACATGTTTGTTTTGGTTTAATTTTGAGAGCCATAAAGCATGAAATCGACCTTCTCTAAAGTTGCTTATTTTAAACATTTATCAGCTATTCACTGTTATTCATTGTGTCTAGGAATTGACATTTTAACAGCAACTTGTGTTTCCAGAAAACAAAGTCCTGGTGACTCTGGACAGAGTCAGAGCTTACTGCTGAACTGTTTTCAGTGTTTTGTAACGGGGTCATGGCAGGTGTGTGGGGTGAATATCTCAGAAAGTGGTCGTATAAAACCAAAAGTATCTGCATGGGTAGATTCAACCTGGGCTAAGTGGAAAAACATGTCTTGTAACTGGGGGAACTGACACTTCTGAAACACTTGGAAAGAGTGAACAGTGTGTTTTGTAGTTAAATAAGGTCGACAGTGTGGCTTCTCTTCTCTACAGAAATGCTATAGATATATTTGACCCTCCTTCCCGGCTCAACAGGTGAGACAGAAAGAGAGAGAGCAGCAGTAGCCTGTTTTTTGGGAAAACTCCACATATTATCCCTTTAATTAACATTTCCTAACTAATGCTGCTCATTTTACTTTCAAGTTGTTGCTGAAGGTTAACTTTAACTAGACGAACACTAACAGTTTCTCCTTTCTCTGCAGACAAACGGTTACTTATACATTATTTTCTTGCAAATGTTTAAAGCTTAATGTAATTAGATCAATAAGTGATTTAAAAGGATTCAGATTCAATAAAATGCTATATGTATTTATTCACATTTACACTTGAATGAGTGGGTGTGACTTTAACCTGCAGGATCAGCTTCTGTTAACAGATCTCCTTCAATATTAATAACTGCAGCTGAAAGCCCTTCACTGAGTGTGTGGAGGTAAGTGAAGTGTCCATGCTGGAGCTAATGCAGTTGTGAACAGTCACCACTGGCCAATAACATTTCAACAAGCAAAAAGCACGGATGCTTATTTTTGACTTACAGCCTCTTTCTCTCGGTCCATGATGGTCTCGAGTTCCTCGAAGTGCCTCAGTTTGATCTCCAGCTTCTTCATCTGGGTCTCCACCAGCAGAGCCACCAGGGACTTGATCTTCCTCTCTTCCACCGCCGCCAGATGCTGAGAGGATGGAGAAGAAAGACAAACGATAAATATCTGATCAGTAACAGCTGCGTCATGAAGATATCATGTACTCAGGATTAGATTAGATCGTTCAGGTGATTTTTGATTAAATGCAATCAGATCTGTGATACACATAAAAGAGGACATTAATGATAGCAGAATAAAGAGCTTTCTGATCAACAAAAGGTGAAATTCGTTGCCTTATGCCTTTTCCATTCTTGGCTACTGGCGCCAAAATGCACAATATTCCAGTAAAACGTACAGGATGATCCAATGACTTTCAGGAAACTTTTCAAAATGACAGCCAAGATGAACATTGGGGAGATCAGACTCGCTAAAGTGTGCACTTGCTGTGTCAGCACTCATGCAGTCTCACCTTGGCCTTGGTGGCAGCAGATGCCAGGGCAGCAGCGGCCGCAGTGGCAATGTTACCCTCTTCAATGTCATGCTCCAGTTTCTTCCTCTTTTCCTCTCCCTCCTCCGTAGCTGCCTTCTCCTCCTTCTCCTTCTCCTGCTCCGAGGACGATGTCTCCATGGTTTCCTCCTTGTCTTTGTCTGACAGGGACGGAGAAGGAAATTTAACAACTGTGGAGTGTTCCAATAAAAATCTGCATAATCGCACAAAAAAAAGTCCCTGTGTACCCTTGAGTTTTAATGGATAAGCGTGTTGAAAATATGGGAATCATTTCTACATACTGTCTTCTAGAAATGTTTTCTGATGGCAACTTCTACAGTTGCTTTAGCAAATAGCAGTGGCCATTTTTCACCACTTTCTGACATTTTGTAGAACAGTCGTTTAATTAATTGATGAAAATAAAATGCAGAACAATAATTAACATAATCGTTAGCTGCAGCCTTAATAAGGAGCCAATTCCTAAAGAAATGCTCTAGTTGTGATCTTACAAACTAAAAGTGTGGTTGGACATTCTCTTATATTTCATCATTAAACCTCAGTGTTACCTGCTGGAGAAGCCTTGGCCTCCGCTCCGTCTTCGTTCTCCTCTTCACGCTCCGACGCCTCTCCTCCCTCCTTCTTCACCTTGTCTGCGGCCTCCGTCTTGTCGCTGCTCTTTTCTGCAGACTCACTGGGCTTCTCTGCCTCGTCCTTCGACTCCGCCTGAAAGATGAGGACACAGACAATCAACGCTAAGTGGCCCGTGTCAATGCCACGGAAAGTAACATTAAAACCTGAGTTACAAGTCTGCCTTTGGGTCAAAGAAAATATCATGTGAGATTTACTATTGTAGACCGCATGAGTGAAAAAATTAACTAAATTTGAAATATGGCTGCTTGTGATCAATCAACCAATCATCATTTTAAGGGGCCTCTGCTGCAGTAATAGCTGGTAAACACTGTGATGCTCAGGGCAAAATGGAATAATGTGACCCTCTCCACTTTTTGGGGACGATCGCAGTGATTTGTACAAAGTGTCTGACTCTGGTTAATGGATGTTAATGAGGAAGCCATCAACCAACAAGCTGCCTAACAGAGCAGGGACAATGTGAGAAAAAATGCCATTACATTCAGCCGGTGGGCCTTTCCCAACCAAGAGACACCAAATGAAGGATGAGTGGAAAAATTAACTAACACAAACAGTGAGAGAGAGGGAAAATGTTCAAATACAGAAGTAAGTAAGTAGCTCTTACCTCAACAGACTTCACTAATTAACCTATGTTTCTCCGACATGTAAGCGATGATATTTAAAAGTTGGTTTTACCTTATCAGCCTGCTGAGAGTCTGTGTCCGTGTCCATCTTCTCCGTCTCTGGGGTTTCTGCAAGTGACGACAAGTGTGGTAGATAAATTAGCATCATGTCACAAACTAACACTGATGAACATGGTGGCAGAAGTTCTGTTGCAGCCTAAATTTTCACTTCAACTGTTAATTTCCCAATGAATTGTTTATGCTAAACCTGAGCCCCCCCCCAATCCAAAAAACAAGAACACCAAGCACGAAACAAGGTGCGATCATGTTCTTGCATAATCAGAACAAGAAATGACAGAACAAATTCAAAACATTCGGCACCAGTGACATCTCACCCTGTTTTAAATGAAATACGTGTCTAGATTCTCTGAGGCAAAACCATCAAAAACGAGTGTTGGAGGGGAGAAAGTCAGGACAGGAAATTAAGGTCAAAAGCATTTTAAGTGAGCAGGCCCACAGGGATGGTGTGAGGTGTGTGAGAGCACTTGCACACACTCACAAATGACCACACACAAACACACACACGTGTCCGGCTGAATACACGTGTACGGTTGAGTGTTAAACCATGTCACGGGTGCACTTGAGCGTGTGTTAAGGGTTTGAATATTGATTGTGTGATGTGTGTGTGTCGGTCGAGGGCTTCAGGCAAGGCAAGGGGCTGAACGCATTTAAGCTTATTGATTGCAACTGTGGCTCTAGAGGGCATTAAGTCAGGTATAACAAATGATTGGTAATAAGTGGGAGAGAGTGTGTATGTGTGTGTGGGTGGGGGAGGAAGAAGTGAGCAAAAGCAAAAGAGAGAAATGTTTCAAGAAAGCAAAGAGCAAAAGAGAGAGGCAGAGATAAACATACGAGAGAGTGTGATGACCCAGTTTCCTGCTTCCCCTCCTCCCGCTCCCCTGCCCCATCTGCCACTGTTGTTTTAATCCACTGGTTACCACGGCAGTATGCACACACAGACACACACCAACAATTCTGTAGCGCTCACCCCCTGCTGGATAAAACTGATATCTGAATGACCTTCAAATGTAAAGAAAGACTGATCGTCTCTGCCTGATATTCAGGTGAAGAAAGACCATTTCTATTCAAAGGAGGAAGGAGGGGAAAAAAGGACGTGAGCAAAGGCCACTCCTCCGTGAGCCGTAACATATGCTCTCACACACTTTCTCTCTCAGGCACGGCAGTAATCTGCATCAAATTTGCCTCTCCCTGCCCAATAGCTTGCAGTAAGACTGCTACTATCTGCTGCCCTCTAGTGGCTGAAGAAGTCACAATACACAAAAACCACCATACCTCATACCATTTTACTCGCAACATGCTACACTCAAGGCAACATTTCTTGCCCTGCATCTAGTTTTTAAACCCTTTACAGTGTCCGGTCAGGAAACCCTGACCAGCAACTCCATCTCCTGTTTCTACCCCTCGTCATGCTTTACTCACCGGTCTTTTCTGGCTCCTCTGGGGCGGTGCCAGCGATGCCACTGCTCTCCAGGCCGAACGCAGGGTCCACCTTCCCTGTGCTCCTGGCCGCCTCCTGCACTTTCTTCACGTGAGCCTCCACCAGCTCAGCCGGCACCTCCTCCCGCACACGGGAGAACTCCTCTGCAAACAGAGAGGACGGTTATTACTATACAATTCAAAACTGAGATAAATCTGATGGCTTTACATTTACTGTATTAACTGACATTAATTTATAAACAGACAATATTTTTTTAAACTCTTCAATCTATTATGTGACTCTGCCGCATACATTAGCCTGTACAGGGATATAATAAAGTAGTGTTGGATGGAATTGTAGGACTATAAAGTAGTTTTACTTCTTAAAATCTAAGAATTTGAATTTAGTTAAAATCATGAAAGTGATCACTGTCAAAATAGTTTTAATGTATATCCACACATTTATGGGTTTTCTTACTTCTTATGTTGTATCAAATGTAAGAAACTTTTTTAGCCTTAATATTTACTGTAAAAAAAAAAAAAGAAAAACTCAGCCCATATGATCAAAAATCTCTTATTTGTGTCATCATAAAGGGATTTCAAAGATGTGATGGTGCAGTTTCATCTTCCCTTCGTCAGTTCTCACCTAAGGCTGCCCTGGCAGCAGCGGATGCCACTCTGGGGTCGACCACAGAGGCCAGGAAGGCTACAGTGCTCATGACGGGGTTTCCAGACTGGCTGAAGGGTATGGGCTGGTAGGCCAGGGGGCCCAGGGTTGTCTCAGTGTTCTCCAGGTATGGATCCTCAATGGGCAACCGCAGGAAGTGCAGGATACACTCATCCTGGGTGCGTGAACCTATGTGCTCAGACACCTTGTTCCAGTCATCTTTGAACATCTCCAGCGCCTGGGGAGAAGTGAGGGAGATGAATATACATAATATATTGTAGAGGTATGCAGGATCATAACAGCAGCCAAGGAGTGGGAGGACAGAAGTACAGATTAAAGGGTCGAAAGGCGGAAGATGATGAGCTGGAGGGAGAGAGGAGGAGGGTTATGTACTGTGGGAATGAGGCTAATTCAAATCTAGAAGACAGAAGAGAACAGAATAAGGAAATAAGGGGACTGAGGACAAATATCTTGTGTTTCTATAAGTATTTCTTTTTATTCTGTGAGACTCACCTCCAGCAGCAGTAGAGTCTCCTGCTCAGTCCATTCCCTGGTGGAGGTGGGAGCTTTGACCTGCAGGCAACCAAAACCAATCACATTAAAATAGGAAGTAAGAACATTTAAATATAAAATATACATAGATTGTATCTTATTTTAAATGTTAACTACTGTTCAACATTTCACTTGCATTTATCATTTCAGAAACCAGCACAAGAGAAATATAATTGTAATGTGGAAAACATATTACAGGATGATGACTGAGTTGTGTGCTGACCTTGGGGTTTTTCTTGTTGTAGAAGTCAGTGCGAAGGCCGAAGTTCTGCAAGTCGATGGACTTCTCTTTGCTTTTGTCTATGAAGCCAGGCATCTGCTGTGGAGGGGGAATCTGGAGGGATCAAATACAACACATGATCATTTGGAGTTTATCATTCCAGCGGTGGAAAAAGGTGGAAAACCAGATGCTAGACCAAAGTCCAGCTGTGATTTTTATTTGTGTTCATCACTTCCCATTCGATATTTTTTTTTACAAAAATCGCTTCATCCGTGCATCATACACTCTGTCTTGTACAGTTTGGTCGGCCTTACCGGTGGGGGTCGGTGGTTAAGAGGCATGAGGCCAGATGGTGTGTCAGCCAGAACGGTGAAGTGAGGTGTGGGTGGGGGGCCCATGGGCAACGGGCGACTGTCAGCGTCAACCTGGTAGTTCACCAAACCCCACTGCTCCAAGAATGCATGAACCCTGAAGACAGACAGCAATCACATTCAATATGTTTGAACTTTTCTCTTTTTCTGATTTATTTTAATGAATGATTCATAAAATAGTTAATGTTTGTAGTCTGCAGTAGAATCGATTCAGGGCGTCATGAATTCAAACCCAAATCAATCTAAAGCATTGATTCACAGGCTCGTTTGCTGTGTGCACAAAGATGATCAACTGAACTGACTGGTACTAGTAACTCAGACAGTGTTGGAGATGTTTATTTTCTTTTTCAGAGATCTGCATTGATTTGTTTGGGAAGAGGGTTTATTCAGGAGAGATTTGAGAAAGCAAACTATTGTTGTTGTTTGTTGTTTTTGTTTCTTTCGACACCAGGACAAAAAACTGTTGTTGTAACATAGGCCCGTACCTTTGACAAGTTGACAGTTATCAGGGAATAAAACCAATGACTTGTAAACATTTACAAGCCACGATGGATTTTGGAGATGAACAAAGGAATTCCTTGTAAAAAGATTATATACACTGTTAGAGGGATAAAACATATTGCTATATATCTTTCTTTAGATTTGGCAGCCTGAACTATATGGACACAATGCCAAGGTTGGCTACACATTTGATCTGAACAATATTATCACTACTGATTATCCATTAGTCGTCTATTAATAACTCTTTTTTTTTTTGACTACAACTTGTGAGCTGTCACCTTGTGAGTAAGCTCTTTTTCCGTTTGTATGTGGGTGAGACAGGGAGGGAATTTGCAGCTGTTTGTGTCTGTATTTTAAATATTTTGTTGAACTTAAAACCTGAAAATAAAATAGCTTGTCTCACCTCATGATGGCACAGACATCCCCAGTCAAGTTCCTGCGACAGGAGGTGGAGGTGAGGTACTCCTGAGGGTTTAGCCGATAGGTGTCGATCATGAAGTTACGGTAGGCCAGGTATCTGTTGAAGAGTCGAGAAGAAACACGCGCCAGATTAGTGCGACAGTAAACATATAACTTTGGGTTTGCGGAAACTCATCTTACAAGAGTTACGAGTCTGGTAGTTTCATGTGGTTTGTAAATGTGTGTTTGTGTAAAGAAGCTCACATCTCAGGAGTTTTGGACTTGTTCTTTCCGTTGAAGAATTCGGGCAGCGCTCTTCTCTCAATCTCATGGATGCTAACGCAAATAGGAAAATAGCAACTCAGTGATTTCAATAAAAAGATTCCAACTCATAACTTCTTCAGAGGCCTTGGTACACTTCTGTAATACACATGTAATATATGTACAATAACAAAGAGCATGGTATTTATCTCAAACACTCAAAATAAAAACAAAAAAAGCAAAATATACTGTCATTTGTGTCGTAGAAATGTGTTAATCTTCATTCTCCAGCTCTTACCAGTTGTAGTCGAACCAAGCGCTGTAGCTGGGGATGATGATGTGGTGAGTCTGTTCAGTCACATTGTCCTCACCAGCATCTATCAGTCGGTTGATTTCAGCTTTGCCCTGCTCCTCATCATCCTGCAGAAGGAGACAAAGAGTCATACAGGTCAGCCTGTTGAAGACAGATTCTGTGTGAACAGTATTAGGAGGCACCAAAGTGAAGCCAATAAAGAACTTTAAAAATCCAATTTCTTCAAATTTTCACCAGAATCTCATAAAAAATTTGTTCTGCTGAAAGCTCAAATGATGATCCTGCAATAGGATTTCATGGTGGAGAAGGTATTTTCACATTTCATTACACCGACGTAGGGTGTAGAGGAACGTGTTTCTGTATTCTGTGTCAAAGGGTTTCTGAGAACAGACCAGGGGAGGCTGAAGGAGGAGGTTTGGTTAATTAACCATATTACAAAAAAATTATTGGCAGCAATTTCAGTTGGCAATAAGAGAGGTCATCATTTTCCATATAATTAGGAAATAGAGTAAGTTGTTTGCACACTGGATTTTAGCTCCTCAAATGTCTTGTTTTGTCAACAACCCAAAAATAATCAGTTCACCATCATAGAGGAGTAAAGAAACCAGTAAATATTCACATTTAGCAAGCTGGAATCAGAGAATTTAGATTTTTCTTAAAAAATGACTCAAACCAATTAGCAAAATAATTGTGATTAACTTAATAGTCGACAACTAATCAATTAACCATTGCAGCTTAATGACAGTGATTGTTGGTAGCTGCAGCCCTACTGGGAAGCCTTCAGCACAGGTTCCCTCGTTCTCACCTACACACACCTACAGTATTTGGTTTGATGCAGACAGAGAAGTCTGAGTCATCAATTATCTTACCTTTCCACCAGACAGCACAGAGTCATCCTCCATGTCATCTGGAAAGAAATAAAAACAGATTTTAATTGAGAGACTGGTTGAATACTTATTATTCTTCTGAATTGGTTACTGGAATTCATACACAAATAAACAGGTCAACACAGTGAAAGATACGCACCCAAGTCTCCATTTCCTCCTTTCACTGGAGTATTCTCACTGTCTTTCTTTGCTGTACACAGAAGAACAGAGAAAAGGATGAAAAAAAGGGGACTGCTTCAAAGGAAAAGAAAGAAAGAAAGAAAAATTCAAAGACTGTTTAATTCAGCCGTGGGCATGGAGGCATTAACCAGCACTCTGCTTTGCAAAAGAGGACACCAAAATAGATAGAGTGTGAAGGAGTGTGTGTGTGTGTGTGTGTGTGTGTGTGTGTGTTGGGGGATTTTTCTGAAAGTGGGACATCCCAGATGGGACTTGGTCTAAAAAAGAGCATTTTCAGTCAGGATTGTGTGTTTGGTTTTAAAGCGAATCTTTAAGGAGATTCAGGAAAAGACTGCACTCATCTCTGGTTGTTAAAAAATACATCCTCAGGTTGTTTTTCTACTTTTCTGACTGGGACATGATGTGTGTGTGTGTGTGTGTGTGTGTGTGTGTGTGTGTGTGTGTGTGTGTGTGTGTGTGTGTGTGCGCGTCTGTGGGAGAGAGTGGTTTTTTTTCATGAGTTGAACGCATTTTCTTGTCATCTTTATGCTGAGGTGGACAAGAACCACCCGGAGAATTGCAGAAAAACCAGACTTCAAAATGTCATTGATAAAATGAATATTATCTCAAAGGTGCAGTCATGTATTTGGTAATATTACTTCATTCTGTATGCTGAATGCTGTTTTCTGTCAATTTCAACAGTGAAATAAGTTGATGATTTTGTTTTAGGAGAAAGCATCTTAACACACAGGATAGGTTGATACAGGTCATGTAAAAAAAACAGCCTTTTCCGTCTGGATAGTTATTAGGCCTTACTCCGAATGTAGCATTTTCTGATTGAGACATGTAGGATATGTTGGTATTATTCTTGTTTTAGAAATATGCACCTCAACTGGGGCTTTTAACCACAGTTTCCAACACACATACTCTTGCTCGTTTACGGCATACAGTCAGCTCTGTGCATTATAAACACAGTAGGCCGCCTGGTGCATAAGCTGTAAGAGTCTGGTCTGGTGCATGGCCCTAAAAAGGATTGCTTGAAGAACACAGTTTTTGCGAAACTTGCAGAAGGGTGACAACAAGGGTACCGCACGGGAGCAACATGACTGCAGTTTGAAAAAGAGGCAAGTTCCTCCATAGCACTTAAATAGGACAGATCAGAGTGTGCACGGCTGCAAACTGGAATATTAGTTGCCATGTAAACAACTTAGTCGGAATATAGTCTTTTTGGGAATAAGAGCAAAAAAAACTAAATATTGTGTGCATGTAAAGTAAGCCACTAAAAAACAGCTTTTCTGCTAAAAAACAACAAAAAAGATCACATTAGTAAAGATAATCTAGCACTTATGAGAAAAACAGTCCAGCTGCAAAGCTTACAGAAGATGCTTACTGAAATTTGCAAGCTCCCAAAATCTCCATTAGATGTTACAATCATGTTTGGCTGAAGAACACCTTCAAAACGGCACTTTGAGAAGCTTTGCTCTTTTTTTCTGTAGTTTGTTTTACTTTCCCTCCTCTACAACGCAACATCTGCTCCTCAGTGATCTGATGCAGCAGCTATACCCATGTTTTCAACAGTCTGAACTCATGACAGGCTACTGGATGACAAATCTGAAAATAACATTCTCTGACGTTACTAATGTTCCACTACAAATTGTTTGCCCCCAGGCCTTCTGCCCCACCCAGCATGAATGGCACTGGGGAAATCTAAACTTAGAACAATATTTCTACCAACTTTGTGCCAAGTAACTGCACTGGCATACCAGCCACAAGTGCTGAAGCAATGTAACAGCAGATGGAAAACAAATCGTCTACAATTAATCATTAAATCGTTGCTTTTTTTCTGTTTTGTCATTACTGTTAATTAACCTTTGATGAAACAAGTGAGTTTTAATTGCATTTCTTCTTTTAACATTTTCTAGATCAAATTTTTTTCAAGAGGATGATCAATAATAAAAGTTATTAGTAACTATTACTTCTTTGGTCTTGGACTGCACATCACATCTGATCAAATTTAGATCACAGTGGAGAGGCACCAAACTGCTGCCTCAACCTGGTTATTCAGAGATCATGTTTTAAATCAAAGTCCAGCTCGGCACGTACAATTCTTAGACATGCTGCCCTCCTCCATGCTGGCACCGGCTGAAGAGTCGTCCATGTCCTTGGTCATGTCTTCCTCTGTGTCCTCCTCTTCACCTCTGTGGCCCCTTCTCTTCCAGTGAAGCCCAGGGTTCCTGACGCCAAAGAGAGAATAATAAGCCACTGGAAATCAACATCAAACATCACATTTAGAGAATTCAGTATATATCCTAATACAGCCCCTCAAAATGTGAAAATATCCACAAGATCAAACATGTAAACGCATTTCAGACAGCTTCCCAAAAGAATGTCTTCTTTAGCTGTCACATGACTCAAAGTCAGCATCTGGTTAGACTTAAAATTATTGTTTTGACGATATCTTCTTGTTATTTTCAGTTCCCAGTGCAGAGACATCTTTGGTGGCATTCTAAAGGGCAAGTCTGCTGATAATCTACATTTCTTCTTCTCATAAATTCCCATAAAAAGCTCAAATCAAAACTATTTAAAGCTGCTGTAAATAAAATGTGTATAAATCTGTTGCTTCAAATAGTCCACGATAAATGCTCTATACACTCCAGTTTGACAGTACCCGGCTGTTTTAAGAGAACAATGAGGCTTTTAAAGACGAAACAAGTACGTATATACTCATCGCCTTGTTCTTGCAAAGTTACATTTTCAGTAGGAACAAATGGGCTTGGTGCCACAAACAGGGTAGGAAGTTGAAAGGACAACACATTTTTGGTTTTGGGATTTCTTGTTGACTATGCGAAAAAAATGTAACGGCAGCAGCACAATCAAAAGATTAGGTTGAAAATTGCAACATTTATTCAATCTTTCTTTTTACTTTAACTCTTCGCGTTACCTCTGGCTATAAAAAGAACTATTAAAAATCTGCCTCCTTACCCCTTCTTTCCTCCCTTCTTGCGGGATTCGGCGGGAGTGCTGGGCGGCGAAGGCGAGCGCCTCCTCTTCTTGCTGGCAGAGTTGGCCTTGCGCTCCTTGCGATCGGGTGTACGGGAAGACTGATCAGACAAACCCCGTGCAGCGCAGGGAGCGAGGGATGGAGGATGAGAGAAAGAGCAGCAGAATGAGAGGATGGAACGGTTGCACACACAAGGAGGGGAAGCGTTGGGAGAACGACGACAGGGAGGGGAGGAGGATGCCGTGGTGGTGGAGGAGACGACCAGGGTTCCTGTACGCTGTCCTTGATCAAAATAGTTTCTCTTTCACCCAGACCTTCACTTCTTGATATGTGCACTGCGGTGAAAGTTTTATCTGGTATAAATTATCTTTACCAGACAGATCACTGCCTAAATGTTCTAAACTTTGATCATTGGTTCTTCACTTATGGACCACTGTGCACTCTGAGAGCCAAATGTAACTAAAACAACATCTCTGAATCAAACAGTTTTTCTGATTTGCTACCTATTTTGCTCGACCTACACTTAGTGGGAGCTTTGAAACATTTGCAGGGCCAGTACTTTCCAAGGTACTTTCCATGAGATGTCAGCGACAAGGCCAAAAACAAAAAGATATGGAGTAACAGTAGGGCTGTACCCAATTCAGAATCAAAATCAGCATTCGATTTCTGCAGGTTTATTTTCTGCAAAGTTGCAGATAAATATTAGGCCACAGTATTACTCTAGTGATGGCTTTGTCTGATTTTTTTTCCAGCATGTGTGATCTAAATACTTCCAAAAACTCAAGAGTGTTGTCGAGTCCAAAAGTCAAAATTTATTGGAAAAAACGGAAGTTATCTTTTCCAAAATTCACATTTTTATCTAATGAAATATTCTGCTTTAATCCATATTTGGATAGTCGGCGTTTAGCCCTTCAAAAACTGATCTCCCGTTTGCCCCACACAAAGACAGACATGCCCCTGTATTGATGCGACGCCAGCAAACAGCAGCATCAGACATTAGAAGCTTCATTTGAAAACCTCAATAGAAGCTTCAATGTAAAAACAATATTATTCGATACGGCCCTATTTAAGAGTGTATTATTAAATTAATTATTTTCTGCCTTTATTGAATCCTTCATATGGCATCTAATCACAATTATCTGTAAACTTTGATTCTGATTTCTAAATTATTTTTCATCATTGTCTTACGTTGGACAGAAACCCTGAAAAACATTAGAAGGAGACAAAGAGTGAGGAAAGGTTTGGAAAGGATGCGCGACAAACAGACAGAAGCCAAACGCAGACAAAGGAGGACGACGAAGCACAATCCACAGGGCACAGCCACGTGCAACAAAACAAACTGGCAGCAGAAACATACACTTATACACAAGTAGGCATTCAGACTTATTTATCAGCATTTGACCAGTTCTGTATTTTTTGATGTTCAGCCAATCTGAACAAGTCTTTAACAAGGCTGACATTTAACAACACCAACGGTCGCTTGACTGCTGACCTATAAAACATACTTTCAGACGCAGGATTTTCTGAGCGTGAGAAAATTGTTGGCACTGAAAAACACACAGCACAAATATCTACCTCCTCCTCTTTGGGGAAGATTTTCTGACGGAAGCTGACTGGCTTCTTGTTCTCGTCCACCTCGTAGTCTTCTTCATTCATCCACTCATTGAAGGCATCGGTGTCTAAAACCCACTTGGCATGGACCTGAGAGGGAAGAAGACAGAGGTTGAGGCATGTTGTTCACCATCCCTTCACACTGCTGCTCTCTTTTTCCTTCATCATTTCCCACTAGAATGTTAAAACGAGAAAGTGAGCAGGGTTTTCGTGCAACAATGGCCCCAAATGTTCGAAGTTATTTAACTTAAAACAAGCATGAACTACTTTTAAAAGGCTCCAAGTGCAACTAAAGTATCGTCTGACTCAAAAAAAAAAATTTAAATGAGTTAAAGGGGTTGAAATTGTAAAAGTTCCTTCTCTGCTTGTGCTCCCCTCGTTGCTCACCTTCCATGGTCTGTCAGTGCTGGGTGGGTCCTCCACATCCCCATCCACCTCGCTGACTGACACCCAAGTATCATAGCTAACAGAAAAGGGGAAAAAAACAGTGATAAGTATAATTTAGATGGGCTGACTTGCTTTTCCAAAACTAAAACAAGCCTGAGAGAGATTTTGTTGTATGAAAAGGATTGTTAATTAAAAAAAAAAGGATCTCAAGAGAATTTGGGAGTGATTTAATATATTTCTTTGAAAAATGGCAATAAATGAAACACATCAGTAACTAAAACATTTGGATAAAAAAAAAAACACTAGCGACACTTTATACACATGTTATGTTGTATGAACAGAGCTCTGTGAGTGTTAAGGGGCTAGTGTTTGTGCTCTCTGCTCACCTGTCTGGGGAGAGACCCCAGTGCACCAGCACCTGCTTGTCTTTCCTCATGACAGGACGAAGCCACTCTTCTATAAAAACACACAAACCAATACAAACATATACAGTTCAAACACAAACCACCAATTACAAATTAACTTAATATTTGTTAAACGCATATGATATTTGGTGTCATTGTAGGAAATGTTGTCTTTAGGGTATTCTTAGTTTTTGAAAATTTCTCACGATTTTCATTATAAATAATAGTTTTAGGTTTTAGAGATTATTCCCATTATCCCAGAAAATGACCTAATCTGTAAAAATATAGACAATACTACTGTACCTTCCTCTTGTTGGGATGGAGAGGGATAAATGTGGTGGGTGGCCTTTGACTTATCATCAGTGATGGAGCCCTGGCGGAGACACAGTGGAAAAAATAAACAATAAACATCCAAAAGGCAAACACAACAGAGTTTGGTGTTTGATGTAGGAAGTTCAGGCTCACCTGGTGCCTTTTGATGATGTCTTTGAGCTTACTGGCTTGTTTCTGCTCGATGTCTGGTGACAGGAAGACGATGGGTCGAGTCAAGCAGTTATTCTGGAAGTACAGAAACATTAAGTTAGAATCAGAAACAATATTCT